>NW_026712358.1:4953520-5466449 GCF_030504385.1 Musca domestica
ATATTCTTCAATAAAAAAAACATCCTTTGATTGATATTACTTCTCAAATCATGTTTCTTGTTAATTAAGATAATATCCTTGCACCTCTCCGTTTCATCACTCTGAACCCTGAATTCTGAACACCATTTTATCTCTTGACAAATGCAAATTTACACATTTTTCAAAATTGCCAATTCGATTTACGCCGCTACAAATGGCCACAAATGGAATGAAAATTGGATTTTAAATTGAGTGAGAATACATATTTGCTAAACCTTTTACCCCGTTTCCGAACGAAGTCAAACAGCAGCAGCAGCAGCAACACAACAACAAATAGCGATAATCATCACATGACGTAATATCGCCGGTGTTTGCTTTAGCATTTGCAAATATGGGCCACCATAATGGCGAGGGTGCCAAGGAGTGAAGAGGGGGGAGGGGCACTCCAACTATGAAATACGAATGTGCGCTGCATTAGCAATCACTCGAAACGCCCAAATTTAAACAAAACTTCTGTGTGCCCATTTGCAGTTCGACCGTCTGACCGACCCTGCGTCAGTCGGTCCATGCGTCTGCCGGTGGTGCATTAACATAAATATTATTCACTTTATGCAGTTAGTTATGTTTGTCTGCACTTATGGTTCGTCTGTTTGTGTGGCTGTCTGTCCACTCGTTCGTTTGCTTCTAATGCACAAAGCATGTCATTCAGATTCCTCCACCAAACAAATGGTTCGAGTCGAAGATGCCAGGGTGCCTTGCATTAACGAACAAACAAACAATTACAATTTCTCGCAAAATATGTACGTTTGTGTGCGGATGCAGAGCCCAGCGAAAACGTGCGAATACATAAGGCCGAGCATCAACCATTCATTCAGATTCAGTTGTAAGTAATTGAAGTCATTCTTAGGTTGCATGTGTGAATAGACTCATATGGGGTTCTACATCATATAATGAGTTATTCCTACAAGTTACAAATGTAAATTTAATAAAAACGAGCTCGAGGTCTTTGTTGTTGTTTAATTATTTATTATTTTCGATATTTCGTCCTCCAACGGAAGACATCATCAGGAACAATACTGTTTAAACATATAACAAAATTTTACAAAATATCGCCAAGCTTCGACGCCGACCTTGTGTTGAGTGACAAAACAGATGGCAACAACACAAGGTCGGCGTCGAAGCTTGGCGATATTTTGTAAATTTTGTTATATGTTTAACAGTATTGTTCCTGATGATGTCTTCCGTTGGAGGACGAAATATCGAAAATAATTAATTAAACAACAACAAAGACCTCGAGCTCGTTTTTTATTAAATTTACATTTGTAACATATATATAAAGGTCGAATTAAATATCTAAAAGTCAAATAATTATTCCTATAAAGTTTAAAAGGAAAAGTAACATAATTTTACCTTACCATGTAATGAGTTAGGGAGAGTATAAACGCAAAGCTGGTTCGAAAATACAAAACTTTTAACGATGTACATACATGTCGTAAAACAAAAAAAATTTTCGGTAACAGTGACTGAGTACATAGTGTGTCCATGCACCTATAAGAAGATCGTAAGTTCAACCCCTCTACAAAAAAAAAAAAAAAATAAAAAAAAAAAAATAAATAAATGAAATAATCAACTGCATTTTTCGAACTTGTTAACTGGTTATTGGTTGCAGTTTGAAAGTTCTTGTTTCCTGCGATATGCTCATGTAAAAAATTAAGAGTTAGGATGCTGTAGTGTAAGTAATTACTTGTAATTAATAAACCCATTATTTGGTAATGAGTATTATTATTGGATTTGAATAGTTCTTTTAAACCCTCAGCCATATGGCTAGAGAGGGTATAATATGGACAATACGTGCCTCATCGAAATTACGGTTTTAAGCCCTATTTCTGTTTAAACCAATCCGTTTCAGGTCATTTGGAGTTGATGTAAGAGTGACCGTCTGGGTGGCTGGTGCGCACGATAATTCTCGAAGGGACTATCCGATTTGATGGAAATGGACAAATACTTGGTACATCGTAAAATTATTATCAAACTTAGATCAAGTTCGGAGATGGGCAATATCGGTCCACTCCTTCTGGTACCTCCTCCACAAAAGGCCAAAATTTTCGATTTTTTTATGTACAGAAAGAGAAAGGATTATTCGATTTTGCTTCAACTTTACATCTCCTAATATATTCATCTGTGCTAGTTCAAATGCGAAAATGGACAATATCGGCCCACTCTATGAAGTACCTCCACATTTTTTTGTAATAGACCATAAATAACCCTTGGTGATTCGCGTAAAAGTTTCTGCCAAAATATTCCTGGTTATCAGCAATATTGTCGAAGACACTCTGTACTTAAATTGGACTTAAGGACTCTTATTCCGTATCATTTGATACGGCCAAAACGTGCCTTATCGAAATATCGACTTAAGGCTCCATGGCTCTTTGAACCAAATCCGTTTCAGGACATTTGAAGTCGATCTAGCGATCCACGATAACTCTCGAAGGGAGTTTCCGATTTGATCCAAACTGGTACATCGTAATATTATTGTCAAAATTAGATCAAGTTCGGAGATGGGCAATATCGGTCCACTCCTTCTGGTATCTCCCACACCAAAGGTCAACATTTTCAGAGAAAAAATATTTCCTTATTAAACAAGATAACTTTGGCCCCCCTCAAATACCTCCCCCACAAAGGATCAAAATGTCGAATAATTACTCTTGTCAAATGTAAGACAAGAGTCCTATTATCAAATTTGGCACATTCTCATATTTCTATCGATACAAGATCTGATGTGAAGATGGAGTATATCGGACCACCGTTTTTAGTACCTCCCCCATAACAGGTTAAATTTTTTATTAACCATGAAGCTCATAAACCTCGACATGAGCAGCCGATTCCTTTCAAACTCGGCACATCCCAATATTTCTATCAACACAAGTTCTGATGTGAAGGTGGAATATATCGGATTCTTTCTGGTACCTTCCACACATAGGGTCAAATAATCAAAACGTTAATAGAATGCCGATCGAGCATCCGATTCTTTTAAAATTTCATACATCCTAATATTTCTACTAACAAAAGATCTGATGTGAAGATGGGATGTATCGGACCTCTCATTCTGGTACCATGAAGCTCATAAAACGATAAATACCATCTAATTCTATTCATATTTTTCACATCCCAATATTTCCTTTCAAGACAAGATCTGATGAGAAGATACGATATATCGGTCCACTGCTTCTGGTACCTCCATCACAAAGGGTCAACACTTTGATTACCCATGCAGCTCATAAAACGCGAAAATAACATCCGATTCCATTTAGACTTGGTAAATCTCAATACTTCCATCAAGCCAAGATCTGTTATAAAGATAATGGAGATCGGACCATTTCTTCAGGTACCTCCCCCACATAGTGTTCAAGATTTTGAAAAATAAAACGCTCAAAGAAACAAAAGATGAAAAAACTTCAAACAAGTCGACGGAAGAAAACAGCAACATCACAAGAAATGGTTCGAAAAGTAAAGAAGCGACTTGATCGAATAAAGAAGCGACTTGATCGCAGTGGTTGAAAAATGGCTCGTGAGCTGAAATATCGCAATATTCCGTTCGGCAAATATTGAAAAATGAGCTCGGGGTAAAGCCATTAAAATTGCAAAAGGTGCAAGAACTTACACCGCAACATAAAGAAAATAGACTCAAAAGGACTAAAGAGTTCCTTCGCTTGGCCGAAAGTGGTGAAATGCCGAATTTGGTTTTCACCGTCTCCGATGAGAAAACATTCGTTGTTCAGCAGTTTGTAAACAAACAAAATTGTCGTGTTTACTTGCCAAAGAGACCAGCTGAAAATGTGCACCTTCGGTTGGCCACCAGAACTCAAGTGCCGGCCATGGTGATGGTGTGGGCCGCCATAACAGCCGATGGTCGCTCTTCGCTCGTATTAATCGACCATGGCATCAGAATAAATGCCGAATATTATCGCGAAAATATTCTGGAGGGTGTATTAAAACCTTGGACACGCAAATATTTTGGCCGCGCCACTCAAGAATGGTTACAAAATGAGGTTCCTCGCTTCATTTCCAGCGTACAATGGCCACCGGATTCCAATTGTTGGACTATTGTGCCTGGAGTATTTTTGGAAAGCAAGATTGCCACTAAAAAATACCCAAGTGTCGATCACCTCAAGCAAGCGCTTCGCCGGGAATAGGGCAAAATACCACAGAACAACGCTCGGGCAGCGTGTGAGGGTTTCATTGGCCGTTTGAAGGACATAATTTCGTTTCAAAGGTAACCAATTCGAACAAATCTAAACTTATTCTAAAATGTTATGCTATTTCCGAGATTTTTTGCTTTTATTCAACAAAATTAAAAAAAAAAATGTAAAAATTATGGCGTTTGACTTTGTTTCAGTGTTTTTAGCTCACCCTGTATATCTGCGAACCCCTTCTGGTACCCTCGCCCACAAAGGGTCTCAATTTTCAATACTTTTATTTGTCAAAAATTCCGAAAAAAGTCATCGATTCTTTACAACTTGCCATATCTAATATTTCTCTCAACCAGAAACCTGACATAATACGGATTTATGATTCGAATAAAATTGGATATAAATGTTCAGTTGTCTTGTAATATTGCCAATACCAATATTTGTATCTGTATTAGATGAAGTATGAAAATGGATTATATCTGGTACCTCAGGCACATTAATTATCATATATTCATATAAAGGGAAGGAAGCAGTCGATATAGTCTAAAGCTGGCACGTCGCAATATTCATATCATATTTATTTAGGTCCGATACGAAATGGACAATATTGGCACATTCCTTCGGAACCTACCCCATACAGGGTCAAGAGTTTGAATATTCATAACAGAAGTCAAAATATTTTTAAATATTCAAAATTGGCTGAGGGTATACATTTGTTGGCAAAACTAACTGACACTTTTTAACTCCTTTAAATAAAAATTAGCAAAATTGTTTCATGTTGTTTCATTGAATTTTAAAAAGTCACCGACATTTCCATGGAACGACCCACACAGCCGCTTATTGCCTCCGATAGGCATCATAAGAATTGAAAACCGATCTCTTATGTTTCGAAAAGTAGCAAAACAGACCTTCTAGTCTATTTATTTTAGAAAACAACAGCAACACAAAAAATCCATAAAACATCTTGAAAATATTAGCAAAATATTGGCAAAGTCGTAATGTTTGCGGCCCAACGATTTCGCATTTATTAAGATGCTCGCATTTTGCAATGCATTGCAACCGATCGAAGGAATCCGATCTAAACATTGTTATATTTTATTTGAAATGTGAAAAAAACTGCACTATGCCAATCGCCCTCCTTAGTGTAATCGATGACCTTCTAGAGCTTGTTTCGTTTGCTTCTAAATATGTTTCTTATCAAAACAGCAACAATAGCAAAAATAACAAATTAATGAGATTTAATCAGTAAATTGTGTAATTTTTCAGATCATCGGTTGATTGAATGGCAAAACAAATAGAGGTTGCAAAATAATAACATAAAAAATAGCAAATGATTCTATAGTCGGTTACAGATATTGTAATGATATTTCTAGTGGCGGAGGAAATGTTGGAGGATATTTTTGATATTAATGAGATTTTTTCCGCCTTCAGATACACTAACCCAAAACCATTACTACAAATTAAGTATTTTTGCTACATCAAAGTAAAGGTCATGTTTGTCTGTATAAACCTTAACCCCTGAAATAAATCCAAACAAGTGAAAAAGCATTAAGTTCGGCTTGGTCGCCATCTGGCCGGAATGTGCAAATTTTCCAAAAAAAAAAAAAAAAAAAAATACTGATAAAATTATTACGGACATCGCTAAGTCAGCATTTTATAATTCGGGGTGTTACAAACGGAATGACAAACTTAATACACCTTCCATAATACGGTGGAGGGTATAAAAATACTGAAATATTCCTATAACATTTCCAATGCAAAATAACCAAGTAATGGGTAACGGATCCGGTTTCGATCTCGGCATGACTTAACAAACAAAAAATAGATTATAAAAGACGAAGAATTTACAATCATTAAATAGCAATTAAGCTTCGTAATAGTAACCCAGTACATATTGTACTCTTATACCACTCAGAAGGTTGCAAGCTCCATCAGGCAAATAAACCAATAAAACAAGAAGTAAAATCGCGTTAAGTTCGGGCGGGACAAATTTTTATCCCTCCATCATGAGGTGAAGAAAACATTTAAAAAGAAAAGAATCGGTATTGATTTTAGCAAGTGAAATCGGTCGGTTGAAAAAAAAAAATAAATAAAAATGTCGTAAAGTTGATGGTGGCCGGTTTCCTGGTATAGCGGTAAGAAAATGGAAAAATCTGCTAAAATCAACAAAATATCAAACAGTTAGAGATACCGCCTCAGGAGAAGGAGTGAGCCGATATATTCCATATTCGTGCCAGATCACTTGTTGAGAGAAATATTTAGATATACCAAGTTCGAATAGAATCGCTGTCTTTTTTCCCGCAATTTATGAGACATAATTATTGAACCTTTGTGGGAGAGGTACCAGAAGGGATAGGTTCACGCCAAATCTTTAGTTAACAAAAATATTTGGATGTACGAGATATGAAGAGAATCAGATGCTGTTTCGCATTTATGACAATTTTAGTTATTCAAAATGTTGACCCCTTTGTGGGGAAGGTACTGGAAGAAGTGGACCCATTTCTATTATTATCACGCTAGATCTTCTGTTATTAAAAACATTGGAAAGAGTGTAAATACAGGAGAATCGGAAGCATAATTAGCATTTTATGAGAGATATAATTAGAAAGAGTGCGCCGATATCCATTATCTTCACGCCAGATCATGTTTTGATAGACATATTGATCTATGCCGAGTTTGATAATAATCGGATGTTTATTTCGTGTTTTATGAGCGTTGTGAAGGAAGTAGCAGAAGGAGTGGTCCGATATATCCCATTTCATATGAGACGGAGAATTGTTTGAAATATTGTGATGTGTGTAATTTGATGACTATCGGACTTTCATTTCACTTTTATAAGAGTTATAATTATTCTAAATTTTGACCCTTTGTGGGGGAGGTATTTGATGAAGTATTGTCCATTTTACACTTGACCTAGCGCTGACAAAAATATTGGGATTTGTAAAGTTTGCCCTTTCTCTCGAATGACCCTTTCTCATTCTATGAGGTAAATTATGTAAGTTTCGACTTCTTATGGGGGAGGTACCAGAAGGAGTGGATCAATATTGTCCATTTCCGAACTCGGTCTAAGCTTGATAATAATATAACGATGTACCAAGTTTGCACTTAAACGGATATTCCTTCGAGAAATATCGTACGCACCAGCAACACGGGCGGACGGACCGACTGATACCTCTAAATCGACTCTAAATGTCATGACTCTTAATGTCCTAGGGTCTAAACCCGTAAACAATATATACCGTCTTCAGGCATACGGCTGAAGCTATTTTGAGCCCTTTCAGGAATTGCGAGGATAATGTTCAATTAGTCGACGATTGAAAAAAACGAGAACTCTGTTGAATGGTCGACGGGGACTGTGGTGAATGGTAGTGGAGATCACGATGTTGTTGTTACTGATGATCCGAGGATAATTAGTTAAGGTCCTCAGGGACTATGATGATAACGTTTGGGATGTAGACGATTGCGTTGCTATATATCCGCTTATCACCGGTCTGGCCACGTAAAACAGGACACGTTGAACCGGCTGCTACATCCGACTGACACCAAACGAGCCGGACACTTATTTTAATGAGGTTCATTCTTGAGATAAAGAAAAACACATTCAAAATTTCATCTCAATCGGACAGCGCTTGCTTGAGGTGATCGACACTTGGGTATTTTTTAGTGCCAACCTTGCTTTCCAAAATACTCCAGGCACAATAGTCCTACGGATTGGTATCCAGAGATTTTGGTGGCCATTTTGCGATGGTGCTGATCCTGTTGGAATGTTCAAGGTCTGAGGCCAAAATGTTTGCGTGCCCAAAGCTTTAATACACCTTCCAGAATATTTTCGCGATAATATTCGGCATTTATTCTGATGCAACGGTCGATTAAACGAGCGCAGAGCAACCATCGGCAGTTATGGCCGCCCACACCATCACTATGTCCGGCGCTTGATTTCTGGTGGCCAACCGAAGGTGCAAAATTTTAGCTGACCCCTTTTGGAAAGTAAACACGATCATTTTGTTTGCTTACAAACTGCTGGACAACGAATGTTTTCTTTGGAATTTCTATGGCTCGGGGTTAGCTCATTTTTTAACATTTACCTAATGGAATATTGCGATATGTTCAGCTCTCAAGCCATTTTTCGGCCACTGCGACACGGGTTTCGATCAAGTCGCTTCTTTACTTTTCTAACGATTTCTGCTGATGTTGCTTTATTCTTCCGTCCACTTCCTTGATGTCTCGCTACGCTACCAGTATCGCGGTAACGAGCGATGGTACAAGACACAAAAGATTTATTCACATTTAATTGTTGGAGTGTTCTGTTCTGATAGCCACTTGTTGTTTTCCAGCCAAATATAAAGAAATCACACTATCACACTTGTATTCCATCACGGATAAGTTTTTTTTTCTGGAATGTTCTAACCAAATTCTTTTGTACGCTTGTAAACAATATAGTGAGCTGTCACTGGAATAATTTTAACAGCTGTCGGACGAGTGGCCTAGAAATGACAGCAGGCTGAAGTTGGTTGCAGTTTTTTTCATCTTACCCTGTAAAATGAAATCGTGCGGAAATATGAATGGGAGCTATATATATATAACCACTTTAAATAAGGATCATTCATGAGACAAACTTTGAAGCATACAATCTCCAATTTTCAAGCAGAGGGAAAGAAAATACCTTTGTTATCGTAAATTTACGATATTGAAATAATCTGCTGTCATCATACCTTGCAATCATTGCAGCTGTTAAAGTGTTGTAATTAAAAATCGGTGTCTGCCGAAAGCGAGATTTTTACGGACGATATTGAGATGAAAAATGAGTTGCGGCAAATATGAAATTTAAGAATGACTGGCTTAAATTGGGTCTGCTTTGATGGCTGCCTGCATGCCTGGTTGGTTGTATGGTTGCTTGTGGAATTTATTATCAAGTGTTAAATCTTTGTCATTCTGGAGCAGAATGCCATTAAGAAATTTTATGATTTAATGCCCAGAAGTCATTAGGAAATTTTAAAAGAGGTTATTAACTAAGGAATGTATATTTTAACTATTCCCAGATTTTTATAAAAGTTTAAGCTAAGCCCCTAAATTCCAATACTGTAATGTCCTATTATTTTTATAAATAATATGTTCATGTTGATAGGTGCAGAACTCAAAGAGATATAGCCTTTAGACTTGGATTTTGATATAAAACAGCACTTAAATAATTCATATATTATTATATACTCCTTTTAATTATATACTCTTTTAATTCGGAAGGACAAATTTCAATAGATAACTTCAAATGCCTTTTATTCAAAGGTGTATTTTTTAGATGCGACTCTGTTAGAGTAAATGAGCGATGTGTTCTTTTTAATACCCCGTTTTTTCCTTGGAACTCTTAAACGCTGTTATTGCATATGAAGTTGTTGTTGTTTTCAATTAAAAAAAAAAAAAAACATTTAAACTTGTGAAGGGTATTAAATTGAAATAATCATTTCAGAAGGTTATTAAGAACGCGCCTCTCTCTCCCTCTCACCCCTCCCTACGACCACTGGCGAATTTCTATTACCCAAAAGTACGTCAGCGATGATGATGAAATCTTTCATGGTTTCGGAAGCGTTTTGCCTCGCTTTGTTTTCCTCCACATTGTTCTACTAATGCAGAGGCATGTCTTTTACAGCTGTCTGTCACACTTTTGATTTAGCAGAAGAAGCACAAAAAAAATAGCTTAGCATGCGGCAGTCTGACAGCCCGCTAGCCACCAACCACTAAATTGCAAACACTGTTGCGTTTTTTTGCTTCTTTTTCTGTTTCTGGTTTCGTTTCACTATTTTGTCCATTCTTTTATCTTTCTGTCTGGCCGTGTCTGACAGTCTACAAGTGTCTCGTGCCGCCGCGCTGCACGCTTAGCACATTTGTTGCTGTGAAACGTTTTGTTGTTGTCGTCGTGTTTGGCCCATGTGCCAAAACACAAAACGCACACATGAAGTGTTCAAAAGTTTACGACAGCCAAAAAAAAGTTCTGTCGAAGATAGTTTGGTTGATTTTTTTTTCTGGGGGGTTTTGGGAAGAATTATTAAAAATTGCTTGATTAACTAAAAAATATGAATGCCATTAAGAGGGAATATTAAAGAATATTGCGGGTTATTAGGGTGTAATGCACCTCTCTCTAATCCGAGGCTAATTTCGAGAAAGTATATCATAGACAATATAAATAAATGAAGAGAGAAAAGGCTTTTGAAATCATTGAATATGTAATTCGACTAAATTGTTCAACGTATTACGATTTGCCTAATTTTTATAGACCTCATGATATTTTTATAAATTTTTGCAATATACCTCCGATATCGTTACCATAAAATATTGTTTTTTTTTTTTATCTGGAACGATCTATAAGTCATAAAAAAATTTAAAACCCTTTTTGGGCTTCTTTGAACTTCTGAAAAGTAAACGCTTTTTGAAGACTACAGACCCTCTTTGGTATTATATATATACCGCCTCAGGTCTTATTAACCTTCTTATATTTATAAACGTAAAGCTTTGTTGAGCTTTTTATATCCTAGGCTTAAAAAATAAAGCCTTTATAAGGCAGATCAATTATTTAGTCTTGGAATGTAAATTTCTGTTTTTATACCCTACAACACTATGTGTTGGGGGTATTATAAGTTTGATTGGGCCAAAATTATGTAACACCTCGAAATATTGGTTTCCCACATAGGAAAGTATATATGGATCTTCCTATCTTGCCGAGCTGAGTCGATCTACCTATGTATGTCCGTAAATTTGTAATCAAGCTACAGGTCGTAATTATGGCCCGATCCTCACGAAATTGAAAATAGAAGTGGGGTTAGGGTCAGAAATGGTTCGAAAAATAAAGAAGCGACTTGATCGAAACTCGCGTCGCAGTGGCCGAAAAATGGCTCGTGAACTGAACACCACGCAATATTCCATTCGTCAAATATTGAAAAATGAGCTCGAAACAAAGCCATTGAAATTCCAAAAAGTGCAAGAACTTACACCGCCACAGAAAGAAAATAGACTCAAAAGAGCTAAAGACTTGCTTAGCGAAAGTGTTGAACTGCCGAATTTTGTTTTTTCCTTCTCCGATGAGGAAAACATTCGTTGCCCAGTAGTTTGTAAACAAACAAAATGATCGTGTTCACTTGTCAAAGAGGTCAGCTCAAATGTGCACCTTCGGTTGCCCACTAGATCTCAAGCGCTGGTCATGGTGATGGTGTGGGCCGCCATAACAGCCGATGGTCACTCTCCGCTCCTATTGATCGCTCGTGGCATAAGAATAAGTGCCGAATATTATCGCGAAAATATTCTGGAGGGTGAATTAAAGGCACGCAAACATTTTGGCCGCAGACCTTAGACATTCCAACAGGATTCAGCACCATCGCACTCAGCACGCACCACCCAAGAATGGTTACAAAATGAGGTTCCTCGCTTCATTTCCAGCGCACAATGGATACCAAAATCTCCGGATACCAATCCGTTGAACTACTGTGTCTGGCATATTTTGGAAAGCAAGATTGGCACTAAAAATACCAAAGCGTCGATCACCTCAAGCAAGCGCTTCGCCGTGAATGGGCCAAAATGCCGCAAAGCAATATTCGTGCGGCGTATGACGGTGTATGACATTAGCCGTTTGAAGGCCCTAATTCGTGCCAAAGGTGACAAATTCGAACAAATCTAAACTTATTCTAAATTTCCGACATTTTTTGCTTTCATTCAATAAAATTAAGAAAAAAATGTAAAAATTATGGCCTTTGACTTTGCTGCAGTTTTTATACCCTCCACCTTGGAAATATATACTTTATATATATACTTTATGGGGTCTACGACAAATTTTTAAGGATGTTACAAACGGAATGACAAAGTTAATATACCCTCCTTTCATAATCAGCATAAAATTCTAAGTCGATTTAACGATGTCCATCTATCTGTCCGTCTGTCTGTTGAAATCACGATACAGCCCACATTATTTGACGTAGATCGCCAAAATTTAGCAGAGCAATTGGTATTGTGTCTAGGATGGTTGGTATTAAAAATGAGATATATCGGTCCACGTTCTGGTATAGTCCTCATATAACGGTACCTCCCGATATTCAGTATTTTGATGATTTATGCCACATTTTTTCACGGACTTGTCTGAAAATTGGTATTTGTTGGTCATAATGGGTTCCAGCTCCCATATAACGGTACCTCCCAATATTCGGTATTTTGATGATTTTTGACACATTTTTTTACGCATTTCTCTGAAAATTGGTAGTTGTAGATCATAATGGGTCCCAGTTCGTGTGACGAGTTATTGTAATTAATAGTCCATGTTTTGGTATAGCCCCCATATAACGGTACCTCCCAATATTCGTTAATTTGATGATTTTTGCCACATTTTTTCACGTATTTGTCTGAAAATTGGTATTGGTAGGTCATAATGGGTTCTAGCTCCGTTGGCGAAACATTGCATGTGTAGGTCCACAATTTGGTATAGCCCCCATATAACGATGCCTCCAGATATTCGGCATTTTAATGGTTTTTGCCACATTTCTTCTGTTTCCTTTACCCTAAGATGGAGGGTATTAAAAGTTTGGCCCGGCCGAACTTAATGTTTTTTTACTTGTTTTATCTCACCCTGTGTACCCTCTGCAGTCATAGGAATGAGGTTATAAATAGAGTTATGTCAATCTAATTCATAGCTCAGTACACCAGTTCGTAAACGTATGAGTGATTTAATACATTTAATATCACTCATACGCAGATTTTTCATACATACGACCGAATTCCATGGAACTACATAAGGAACTAGTTCTTTTGGTCCTAATCTAACTCCCTTGCACAGTTTTTTTATACTCTTTAATGCGATCGTTGTACGGCTTGGCAGGATCTGCTTTGTTAAGTTGTGTTGGAATCTGTTCATGGTTTTTAGGTCAACAATTACTGCAAATTTCACCACAGTGTTTAGTTAGTTTTCCAGCGTGTTTAGGATGGTCCTCATCTAAAGTTTTATGCTCATTTCAGAAACTAATTTTTCTTCGTTCCACCCCAATAAACTCTCATACAAATTCATATTTTTTTTTTGTGAATATGTTCATTTATATCATTCATGCATCATGCTTGCATGCATTCATGTTTGATGGGCTATGGAATGAAATAATTTGTACAAATCATTTTTAAAGTGGCTTGGCGTGTTAACATTTTTTTCTTTCATTTTATTTTGCGTTGCTGCTCATTTTCGGTGCAGGAATGCGACGTGGTGTGAGGGTGGCATTCCTCGTTTTGGTTTTGGTTTTGGTTTCGGTAATCTTGCCTTCAAATTTGCTGATGATTTGAGTCATTGTTTCAATTTCAGCGAAGCATCAACTTTGAAAAAAAAGGCAACAATCAGTCCCTAATATCCAGTGATGTCATTGCAGAGGATTTCAGGTCAATGTAGCGTGTTTAAAAGGAGTTGTTGTTTTTTTGCTGAAATTTGTATAACAATTCAAAACGATGTAGAATTGATTATTACCAAATTGGTGAAGAATTTAATAAAGATGCCTTGATTGCCTTAGTCCTTTCCAAAGTGGGGTGACTTTGGCGTTTGGGTTTTTTTGCTGATGAAAATTCTGACAACATTTCGTTTAATATTCCATATGATAGCATGAAATAGTGTCAGAATGTCTTTTGTTCCACTAAGTTTGTTCGGAGGTTCTTCTGCTAATTGTTCAGTACAAGAAAAACAACAAAGAAGAACAGCAACAACGAGTGAACGAGTAGCAGCAGCAATGACATCAGCAGGTGTTTTTGGCAGCAAAGCAATGACAGATGCAGCCAATTGTTGCCGTTTGGTTTCGGACTGTTGCTGACGCTGCTGCCGCCATGGCTGCTAATACGGTGCGCCGCCACATATGGTGTTTAATTGATGTCATAAGTACTTCCATACAAAACCCCCGAGCTACTACATTATTATTATTGTTTTTGTTGTTATGATTAAGCTCTCTTGTTGTCTTATTGTTTTGTATTGTTATTGTTGTTGTTGTGGTACAATGATATTGCAAACGATACGATTATCTTCCACTAACTGCCCAGTTAATGATTTGATCATGCCATGACATCTGCAGTCACTTAAAGTGCTCTTAATTATCGAAATGAGTTTTTGGTTTGTTTTGACTTTGTAGTGCGCTGTTGTTGTTGTCTTTGGTAGCAATCATCAGGTTCAGGGAAGCGGGGTGACTAAGTGAATTAAAAAAATGACCGAACATGCTGCTTAATAACTTCCTTTTGCACTGCCAACCCTGTTGTCATTGCAAGTCCAAAGCGTTTTTCACATTTGCCAATTGCCTGCCGATTTGCTGGACAAGATTTCCAATTTAGATAAAACATTTAATGCGGAAGGATTTAATTGCCCTGTAATGAGGTAAGTGTGAAGGAGGGGGAGGAGGAGGAAAATTGTGCCCCGAGTGAAAAATTGTCAATTGGGAGGTATTTTATTTTCAATTGAAATTGGATGAATTTGAAATAAATAATGCACGAGATAGGTATTCCCTATTGACGATAGAGGCCCATCTGATAACTAACTTTGCTGACAAATACGAAATTCATAGAGAGTCAAATCACAATAGTGCAAAAACTACAAAGATTGTTGTCAAAAATGACCGACCTTACATAGGCCTTGCCCTCAGATTTATGGCTACAGAGGGTATATATTTTTTGATACGGCCAAAACGTGCCTCATCGAAAGAAAAGTTTTAGATCCTATGTCTCTTTGAACAAAATGCGTTTCAGGCCATTTGAAGTCTATTTAGCGATTACCGTCTGTCTGTCTGGTAGGCTGGTGCGCACGATAACTCTGGAAGGAAATATCCGATTTGGTCAAAACTTGGTACATCGTAAATTTATTATCAAACTTAGATCTAGTTCGGAGATGGGTAATATCAGTCCACAGCTTCTGGCACCTCCTCCACAATAGGTCGACATTTGAAAACAAATATTTTACTGCACAGAAAGGGAAAGGATACTACGATTTTTCTCTAACTTTGCAAATCCGAATATTTGCATCAGTGCTAGCTCAGGTGCGGACAATATAGGTCCACTCAATCAAGTACCTCCCCCACAAAGGGTCAAAATTCTGAGAAATTATTACTGATTTAAGTAATTCCAATTACACAAATCACAATATTTTATTAACCCAAGGTCTGGTGTGAAGATGGAATATATAGGTCCGCTCCTTCTTGTTCCTCACCTAGACAGGGTCATAATTTTGAATATCCATGAAGCTCATAAAACGCGAAATAATATCAGATTCCATTCAGACTTGGCACACCTCCATATTTCTATTAACAAAAGATCTTTTATAAATATGGTAGAGATTGAACAATTCCTTCTGGCACCTCCCCCACAAAGGGTCAGCGTTTTGAATAACCAAAATGATCATAAAATTCGAAATAAACATTCAGTTCTATTCATACTTCACACTTCCCATTATTTCTACTAACACAAGATCTGCAGCGAAAATGGAATATATCGTCCTACTCCTTCTGGTAACTCCTCCACAAAGGGTCAAAATTAGAAATATCCATGTAGCTCATAAAACGCGAAATGAACATTCGATTCCATTCCAGACTTGGTACATCTTAATATTTCCATCAACACAAGATCTGCTATAAATATGGTATATATCGGACCATTTCTTCTGGTACCTCCCCCAAATTCCACTTTTAATGCAATTATCTCGACCAGATACCAGAACTCAATAAGAAATTTGAGGATTGCAGCTCTATCCCTTCACCCAATAGCAGATTTAGTACCATATAGTAATTTCCGTACAAATATCGGACACATTCCCAAATAACCGTGAAATCTCAAAAACAGATACCATCAGCGATTTAAATATTAAATTTCAGAATTGTATTTCTATCCGTTCACCCAATATCAAATATAGTACTATTCAGTACTTTTCGTACAATTATAGTACACATTTCCGAAATCAACACCATATGCCCAGGCTACACATGAACAACACCCCGAGTACCAAATTTCGAATTTCGAGAATTATCTGTTCACCCAATACCATATTGTACCAAATATAGTTCAATTTAGTACTTTTCGTGCACTTGTCGTACACACCAATACTTGTCGTACAACACCAATACATTCAGCAATCGTCTCAATTTGTATTGGGCGCGAATAGATGAAAATGTGCAAAACGTCTGCCCAGCGTGAGATACAGGCCCGCACAATATGCTGCATTAGTCCAAAAGATCTGTGGCTACAGTCCATAAGGGCAGCAGAATTCCTAAACCTGGACATCGAAGCAGAACAATATTAGCTGTCATTAACAACACAACATACACCAATGTTACAACAACAACAAGTCCACTACAAGATTTCATTCGTTCACTCTAAACCAAATCAACATTTAGTACTACTTACTACAGTTCGTATACTTAGTAAACATTTTCAAACCCTACTTTCCAACCTTAGTTCACCTACTGCATTTCAGGGTTTTAGCTTTATCCGTTTATATAATACCAAACGGTACCATTTTAGAACTTCTTGTATCCTCCAGTTCGAATTTACAAAATCCTTTGAAATATATTTGTATTTTACTTTAAGTCAGGAGTGAACATGTTATCATATTGAAATTTTTTTTAAACCAATCGTATCCATTTATTACCATTCCCGATATCTTAGTTCATAGGAACTACTTTTTTATGGAGGGTATATTAAGTACGTCATTCCGTTGGTAACTCATGGAAATACTTATTTTAGACCTAACAAAGATTAACATAAACTTCTAAGACGATTTACAGATCAAGTTCAAAGATGGGCTATATCGGTCAACGATATCGAATAGCCCCCATATAACGGTACCCCCGATATTCAGTATTTTATGATTTTAGCCACATTTTTCAATGAAATTGGCTTAAAATCCACACAAGGAGTTCCTTCTGAGTACCTAACCAACTAAAAGAGAATTATATATATATAGCTACACGATATCGTATATGCCCCATATAACTGTACCTCCCGACTTTCGGTATTTTGTGATTTTAATACCATTTTCAATGGCATTGTCTGAAATTCTTCACAATTAGTTCCATCTAAATACTTTTTCCCTGGAAAGGAATTGTCTATATAGACCTACGTTTTAGTATAGCACCCATATAACGTTACCCCGAGATACTCGGTATTTTCAGGATTTTCGCGTCAAATTTCGTATTTGAAGTTCGTAATGGGTACTACAATATATTGTTTATGCAGGTCCACGTCTTAGTATAGACCGTATATAATGGTACCTTTCTATATAAAGATTTACATTTGAGCGATGTCTTTCGACGGGATTTTTTTTTGAAAATGTTCAAGTTCCTTCCGAATGGTGGAGGGTATGAAAAGTTCGGACCGACCGAACTTAGCTGCTTTTTTACTTGGTATAACGTTAAATTTATTATGGATAGGGTCACAGGTAAAAATTAGTGTTTCTGACTTTTCCCGATCCCAAAATACCAAATTTCGCAATATTTGGTAAATTTTAGTACTTCTTGCACCCTTTTAAATAAATAAAATAATAATTAGATAAAATAATAATAAGATTAAATAAGCTATTGTATTCAATATAGGATATATTTCCAAAATTCCCCAAAAACTGAATTTTTTCTAGGTTAGGCATTTGTACATTTTTTGTTGTGGCCCCATCGCCAATAAAAAGTCGCATAATTGTAACGACGCACTTCTAGCAGCGACATCTTAATAAATAAAATGATAACCAGACCATAAAAGCACTACAACCAAATGTCCTTGGCTGGAAGAAATATGGATCACGTACAAATGAGTCTGCGGCAAACATGCCGTTCAAATGCAAAATGACCTAAGTGTAATAATCTTATTTTAAACTGTTTAAAGTTTTTAAGTATTAATTTCATGAATGTTCAGAGTAATTAGTCATTAATATCACGATAATATTTATATTTCTCAAAATATCAAAAACTTTTTCTAGCTGGACTACGAAAAATGCATTAAAAGGATACTTAAAATGTTCAAAACGGTCTTTGTCGGCGAAAAATAAATCATTCAAATATTGTAAAATTTTTTAAAGTTAATGTTAATTTTTTTAATGTTTTTATAAAATCTTTTGTCACTTACACCATTTTGCATTTTAGCACCCAAACACATTCATGCTGTTGCCTAGACTTGCTCTATTCTTTTTTCGATTTTGGTTCAGCAAGAGCAACAAGTGCAGCATGCAAGCTGTTCCAATTCTAATCTGTAAAATGCAATAACAAAAAATCATTGAGGAAATAATGACTGGCAAAGCAAAGCAAGAAATAAGAAATAAATGGAAAATAAAATAAATATTATCGCAACATGGAAAACAAAATAGTGGTGGATGTGCCGGCTCTGCTCTGGGCTGGCTGGCTGGCCGGGTGGGAGAGACGTTTTGCACACAGAACTCGAACACAGATTTCAAGGCCATTGGCATAAAACCAATGTAAACTAGCAAAATGAGCTATGGCGCAAAAAAAAAACAACAACAGCAAGTCGAGAGGGATGGACGTCATCGTCATCATCATTATCGTCTTCGTTGAGTTCGAAGCGAGACCAACAGCTGCAATATCAGCCAGATTAGCTATGGATCTGGCGAACTCATTATCGACCAGTAATTTCAAACGCAACCCTTAGAACCGAAAAGAGAAGGAGGAGAAGACTGAATCAGTCAGTCACTGGGTGAATTCTAAATGTTCTGCAACTGCAGGCGCAACATGTCGACGCCAATGTCGATCATTATCACAACAAAGAACACACACACACATGTTCGCCCATTACATCAGACCCAGAGTTTTCGTTGCTAAGAAAATGAGCATTATCTTTTTGTGGAAATCTTAAATGAAACCATATGCAAAGAGAAGACATATTGAATATGCATTCAAACAAATATTAACACGTCATAGTTCGAAAATAAATCTCTGAATGTCTATAGGAGGTTTATCTTGATTTAAATTTGCGACAAGTTTGACACACGTTGTAGACCCTTAATACTGAATTATGTGAAACCAAATCCTGAAGAGATAATTTTCTGAAGAAAAAAAAATACAAAAAATCTACCTTCAAAATATTAGAGGAGTCTTGTAAATATGGGTAAAGTGCCTAGGAAATGTCTAATAATTTAAAGGTCCTGAAGGGACCAATGTGACACTCTGATTATGTCCGCAGCCCTTGGCTGTTATGCCTGTTCATGGAATGAAGAAATGGAGGGATGTTCTAGCATCTAAAGTATATGGGTTCAGAAACTACCACCTGAGAGTACTTGCAAATGGATCCTTCTTGCTGTTTTCGCTTACTCCTTACTTTGGACATACTCCAGTATGTCAAGACATTCATCTGGCGAAAAACGCCGATATAGAGAATTCACAGGTTTGTGGACTCGGGTGCTAATTTTAGAACTACTGGTAATGAACTCTACCAATACCGATAAACCAAATATTATGACAACTACTTATCTCCTACAATACCAGTGGATGGTGTGTCCACATACCAATCCAAGGAACGTATGTTTAATCTTTACATTAGGAATGGAGGTTATTTTTTGTACTAAACAATAAATTACTTTTTACTGAGAATAAAATTAACTCCAGTATTTTAGAAATCGAACGAATGGTGCTTTGAATTTATTTGCCGAGATTTGGAGGCCATTTCTACCCTGAAAAAATTCATTACCAAATAATGGCCTTATTAAGTATAAAGGGTGATATAAAAAACCTGCAACAAAGTCAAAAGCCATAGTTTTTAAATTTTCTTACAAATTTTATTGAATGAAAGCAAAAAATGTCGGAAATAGCATCAAATTTTAGAATAAGTTTAGTTTAGAATTTTGCTCTGCGGTATTTTGGTCAATTTCCGGGCAAGCGCTTGATTGAGGTGTCGACACTTTGGTATTTTTTAGTGCCAACCAAATACCCAAACACAATAGTCCAACGGATTGGTATCCGGAGATTTTGATGGCCATTGTGCGCTGGAAATGAAGCTAGGAACCTCATTTGGGGTGGCGCGTGCTGATTGCGATGGGGCTGAGTCCTGTTGGAATGTCCAAGGTCTACGCCAAAGTGTTTGCATGCCCAAGGCTTTAATACACCCTCCAGAATATTTTCGCGATAATATTCTGCATTTATTCTGATGCCACGGTCGATTAATATGAATGAAGAGCGACCATCGGCTGCTATGGCGTCCACACCATCTACATGGCCGTCGCTTGAGTACTGGTGGCCAACCCAAGGGCACATTTTCATAACCTCTTTGGCAAGTAAACACAATCACTTTGTTTGTTTACAAACTGCTGGACAACGAATGTTTTCTCATCGGAGAAAACCAAAATCGGCAGTTCACCACTTTTGGCCAACCGAACCAACTTTTTAGCTCTTTTGAGTCTATTTTCTTTCTGTTGCGGTGTAAGTTCTTGCACTTTTTTGAATTTCAATGGCTTTACCCCGAGCTCATTTTTTAATTTTTGCCGAATGGAATATTGCGAAATGTTCAGCTCACGAGTAATTTTTCGGCCACTGCGAAGCGGGTTTCGATCAAGTAGCTTCTTTACTTTTCGAATCATTTCTGTTGATATTGCTGCTACATGTGTCACGGTAACGAGCGATGGTACGAGACACAAAAGATTTATTCACATTTAAATGCTGGAGTGCTCTAACGATAGCCACTTGTGGTTTTCCAGCCAAATATAAAGAAATCGCACTATTACGCTTGAATTCCATTACGAATAACCTTTTTCTGGAAAATTCTCACCAGAATGCTTTTGTACGCTTGAAAAAAATATAGTGAGCTGTCACTGGAATAATTTCAACCGCTGTCGGACGAGTGGCTTAGCAATGACAGCATGAAGTTGGTTGCAGTTTTTTCATATCACCTTGTATATACTTGGTTATGTCTAAAATTATTATTTCGATGAGTTACAAACGGAATGCCGAACTTAATATACCCTCCATATGGTGTATGGTGGAGAGTATAACAAGTAAGGAATGAAATAGGTTCGGCCAGGCTGAACTTTGAATTTGGAACAAATTTGGAAGTTATTAAAAAAAAAAGTTTCTTATAGGCCAAATACGAAACGTGAAAAAATTCCCGTAAATAAAGTCGTAAAAATATCAAAATGCCGATTATAGGTAAGTACGGATACCTGGACCTGCAAAGGCAATTTTCTGTCATAGGCTGTAGTATCCGTTATAAATTGTAAACAAGAAATTTGAAACAGCTCCGGTGAATTAAGTCGCTGAAAACATCAAAATACCGAATATAGGGAGGTACTTTCATATTGGAGCTATACGGGAGCGTACGGATATTGTTAAAGCCGACTGCAACACGAAATCTTTAGAGCCGATAGGAAGCCAAATACTTCCGAGCCGCCACCAACCTGAATACTTACGAAACTTCCAAGGACCCGAATACTCCGAACCGACAAACCCACGAACATTGCCAAGCCAAAAGCGAATCTTCGAATCGACAGCAATCCCAGCAATGAAAACCCTGAATGTATAAACACTCGTGTTTTATTTAAGGTTTGTGGGTCCTTAGGTTGATCCTGGCAGCGACTGAACTCACCGCAATCCCAGATAGAACAGATATTTTGTATAAAGTGAAGAAAGTAGTCGATTTAGTCGAAACCTCGCATGTCGCAATATTTATTTAGGACCGATCCGATATGAACAATATTGGTCTATTCCTTCGGAACCTACTCCATAGAGGGTCAACAATTTGAAAAAAAAATATATGTAATATGTAAATATGTAAATATGTCCTTCGGTCTGTTCGTCTATCCGTCTGTGGAAATCACTCTAGCTTCCGAACGAAATGAAGTAGGTTGATAAAATTTTAATAAAATGTTTATTATATCTGCAGGACTTTGGTATAGAAAATGGGCCATATAGGTCCACGTCTTCGTATAGCCCCCATATAACGGTACCTCCAGATATTCGGTATTTTGATGATTTTAGCGACATTATTTACCGGAAATGTTTTAAATTTGGTATTTGAAGTTCGTAATAGATACTACAGCCTATGCCAGAAAATTGTCTGTGCAGGTCCACATTTTATAACCCCCATGGTACCTCCCTATATTTGGAATTTTTATGATTTTAGCTACATTATTAACAGATTTTTTCAAGTTTCGCATTTGAATATTGTGATAGATTTTTTGTAATAGATTTTAACAGAATTTTTAACGGATTTTATTTTTTGAAAATTGCCAAATTTGTACCAAATGGTGGAGGGTATTCAAAGTTTAAGTGTGTATATAGTATAAAGGTTCGGGTGGGATTTCAATAAGGTTATTGAAGACAAACTGACTTTTAGAATTTTCAATATTGTGGGAGTGAAGCTTTTAGTAGAGGCACGAAACCTATTAGAGGTTGTTCCTAATGTTTGCCGTCAGTAGTAGTTGGCCAGTTTTGTTTTCGTTGATCGTTTGAACTTTGTGATGTTGCGGGAATGTTTTCTTGTGGATGTTGTCCCGGTTCTCCCAAATATGTGGCAAAGAATATCAGCACTGTAGGCAAATATTCCCTAAATCCTATGAAATATATGCATGGACAGTGGACCAATGTAGAATTTGGGTTTTATTCAAGACCCAAAAAGAATTTCAAATGCCACAGCGATCTTCAAATCTATTATATTAAAATAGCCACTCTGAACAAAACAGTCTCATAGCAGATTAAAAATCTCTAGACTCAATGGACTAACAAATAATAGTTGCGTCTGCAAAATAAATAGCCAGTAGGCCAAGGGCAACGACTTAATTGATAAGCCAATGCATTGAAAGAAAGAGTCATTCGGTTTGAGCTAATCACTAACAAATATGTGGCAAGTACTGATGCACTTTGTGGTCCCAGTGGACCTATGGCGTAGTGTAATCAACTTCACATAAACTTTTATTTATGAAAAAGTGAATGTTCTTCTTAAAAATCATTATTGAAGTATGTTAAATTCAGCCGAATCAATGGCCTCCCCTTTTAGATTTTATGAAAAACTAGGAACATTACCTTTCACTTAATTTTTTTCAGACCAACAAGAAATGTGCACTTCTTCTTTAAAAAAAAATATTATTAACTAAACACAATCCCTTTCAATAATGCAAATGTGAATACAAAAACCCCTAGAAACTTTGTTGTTGTAATTGCATGGTTATTTAGCTATTTTTGTTGTAAATTTTCCATTGAAATTCATTAACATTCACGGAATGCCTTTTCGCTTCTCAGTCTCAGCATTTCTAATTGCGTCTTATCGTCGGCGGTTTAGTTTTCTTTAAATAATTTCGCCACAAGCCAATCTCGAAAATGGCCCGGCTAGAATGAACCGAACGAATGAAGCAGAACCGGCCAGCTAGCGAAATCCGTCCATTTGTTATGGCTTCGATAATTACCTTTGCTGAGAAAAAAAATTAAAATCTCAGGCATAAAGTCCATTGGATTGGTGGTTGTTTGCTTAACTTTGAGGTTGTTAATGTTGTTGCCTTTGTTATGGGTCTTGGGTAAATTTCCATATATTGGGAAATTAAATGAAAATAATAACAGGTATGGCAAGTGTTGAGGGATTTTCTGATATAGGCCTAGCTGGTAGGAAAATGAGGTAAGAATTGAAGCTTCTATTAAATGTAGTTTCTATTCATTATAGAGAAGAAAAATCTGTTTTTTTTTGCCTTATGAAACTAGTGCACATCGGCTAAAAGGCTTGGACATTAAGAAAATGTCGAAAACAAAAAAAGGTTTTTTTTTCAACCAAAATTGATGAATTTTTTTCTGGTACATATTATGCTTACACATTTCTTTTGTTCAGAGACTCATAGTAAAATTTAGTCTAGAATATTTCTTCCTTTAATACTTTCCAAAAACAATGAAGTGCTATGGGATATTTTGACTCAAACTAGAAATATATGAAATTAACTGCCACAAATTAAGACATATTTGCTTAAAAACCATTGAACCTCCATACATGGTTAGAATAATTCTTCTTTTCACATTTTCTGTTTAAAACGAAGTTTTGTGTTACTTTCATTCATAAACTTGAATGATTGAGGAAAAAATCATGAAAAAATTAGGAAATATTTTCACATTTTTTTTGTAAAAATTAAAACATATATTTCTTGATATATATTGAAATAGGGGTTTTATTTCTTTGGTGACTTATAGTGAAGATTGATGAAGAATAATTTTGTCTTTGATGTCATCTTTTTAACTTTAGGTTTTTAATATTGTATCCGCTACATCGTCAGTGAAAAGTCCACCTTATAATTTTAGATTCGCTTCAACAGTTCATGTTAGACCTGTTTATACCTTCCCACTTGGAAAGGAGGGTATATTAACTTTGTCATTCCGTTTGTAACATCCCTAAATATTCTGATTATGAATATATACTTTATGAGGTCTAATAAAGTATATATATTCATAATCAGCATAAAATTCTAAGTCGATTTAACGATGTCCGTCTTTCTGTTGAAATCACGATACACGATATAGTCCCCATACAACGGTACCTCCCGATATGCGGTATTTTGATGATTTATGCCACATTTTTCAACGGATTTGTCTGAAAATTGGTATTTGTGGGTCATAATGGGTCCCAGTTCGTGTGGCGAGACATTGCATGTATAGGTCTACGCTTTGATATAACCCCCACATAAAGGTACCTCCCGATATTCGGTATTTTGATTATGTCTGCCACATTTTTTCACAGATTTGTCTGAAAATTGGTATTTGTAGGTCATAATGGGTTCTAGCTCCTTTGGCGAAACATTGTATGTATAGGTCCACGATTTGGTATAGTCCCTATGTAACGGCACCTCCCGATATTCGGTATTTTGATGATTTCTGATACACTTTTTCACGGATTTATCCAAAAATTGGCAGTTGTAGGTCATAATGAGTCCAGTTCGTGTGGCGAATCATTGTAATTATAGGTCCACGATTTGGTATAGTCCCCATATAACGGTACTTCCCGATATTCGAAATTTTAATGGTTTTACCACATTTCTTCACGGATTTCTTTTGGCAAAACACTGTACGTATAGGTCCACGTTTTTGTATAGCGCCATATAGCCGAATTTCCCGATATTCGGTATTTTGATAATTTTTGGCACATTTTCCCATGAATATGTCTAAAACTTGGAGTATGTGGGTCATAATGGGCTCTAATGTTTCCTTTACCCGAAGGTGGAGGGTATTAAAAGTTTGGCCCGGCCGAACTTAATGTTTTTTTACTTGTTAGTAGTCAAAATGCATTATTTGTTTAGTGTGACAACAAAATTTTTAATTAAAACTTTGTGCATCGTACTAAATTTTTAGACTTTCAAGGTCTTATGAATAATTGAAATTTTTCCTTATTAGAAAAATTATTGCACAATAGACCCACATTCAGTCCAAAATTATTTCAACGTCTCCTTATGTTAACGCTAGAGACTAATAGAGACCCAATATTAAATTTTCGGATTCCAGTTCTATCACTTCTCCCAACAACAAATCTAGTACTGTTTAACATCTTTCAAGCAATTACAGGGTGAGATTAAAAACTGCAACAAAGTCAAACGCCACCATTTTTTTTAATTTTATAAAATGAAAAAAAAAAAAAAATAATAAGGAAATAGCATCAAATTTTAGAATAAGTTTACATTTGTTAGAATTGGTCACCTTTGGGACGAATTATAGCCTTCAAACGGCCAATAAAACCGTCACACGCTGCCCGAATACAGCTCTGCGGTATTTTGGTTCATTTCCGACAAAACACTTGCTTGAGGTGATCGACTCTTTTGTATTTTAGTGCCAACCTTGCTTTCCAAAATACTCCAAACATAATAGTCCAACGGATTGGTATCCGGAGATTTTGGTGGCCATTCTGCGCTGAAAATGAAGCGAGGAACCTCATTTTGTAACCATTCTTGGGTGGCGCGTGCTGAGTGCGATGGTGCTGTGTCCCCTTTGGAATGTCCAAGGTCTGCGGCCAAAATGTTCCAAGGCTTTAATACACCCTCCAGAATATTTTTGCGATAAAAGTCGGCATTTATTCTGATGCCATGGTCGATTAATACGAGCGGAGAGCGACCATCGGCTGTTATGGCAGCCCACACCATCACCATGGCCGACGCTTGAGTTCTGGTGGCCAACCGAAGATGCACATTTTCAGCTGACCTCTTTGGCAAGTAAAACGATCATTTTGTTTGTTAACAAACTGCTGGACTACGAATGTTTTCTCATCGGAGACGGATTAAACCAAATTCGGCAGTTCACTACTTTCGGCCAAGCGAAGCAACTCTTTAGCTCTTTGGAATTTCAATGACTTTATCCCGAGCTCATTTTTCAATATTTGCCGAATGGAATATTGCGATATTTTCAGCTCACGAGCCATTTTTCGGTCACTGCAACGCGGGTTTCGATCCAGTCGCTTATTTACTTTTCGAACCAAACTATCACGTTTCAATTCCATCACGAACAACTTTTTTTTCAGAAAATTCTCACCAAAATGCTGTTGTACGCTTGTATATAATATAATGAGCTGTCACTGGAATATTTTTAACAGCTGTCGGACGAGTGGCTTAGAAATGACAGCAGTCTGAAGTTGGTTCCAGTTTTTTCATCTCACCCTGTATATCATTTGAGACGGCCAAAACGTGCCTCAGCGAAATATCGTCTTAAGGCCCCGGAGCTCTTTGAACCAAATCCGTTTCAGGACATTTGGAGTCTATCTAGCAATGCACGATAACTCTCGAAGGTAGTATTCGATTTGGTCCAAACTTGGTACATCGCAAAATTATTATCAAACTAAGATCGAGCTCGGAGATGGGCAATATTGGTATACTCCTTCTGGTACATCCCCCACAAAAGGACGAAATATTCAAGATGATTATTTTACTGCACAGACAGAAAAAGGATGATCCGATTTTGCTCCAACTTTGCAAATCCTAATATTTCCATCAGTGCTACATCAGGTGCGAAAGTGGACAATATCGGTCCCAAGACCTTCCCCACAAAGGGTCAAATTTTTGAATAATGATAACTCTTATAAAACGTTTTGGCCATATCAAATGATATATACCCTCTCAAGCCATATCACTGAGGGTATAAAAACCTCTCACATAATAAAATATTACCTCTTCTCATTTACTTTTTTGCACTTTTCCCAAAATTTCAAAAGAATACCATTTTTTGTGGCTTTAAACAAATATCTGCTTCGCTTTCAATTTACACTTCATTTTTGTGCAGCAGCGTCAGCAGCAATCGAAAATAAGAACCAAAAATCGAAAATCAGCACCGACAACAACAACAGCAAAAAATGAAAATACATCGGTAAAATGTATTTGTTCTTTTACCTCAGTCGGTGGATATCCCTCAAATTTTTTAATGAGTTTTTATTTTTTTCTCTGGGGTGTGGGTGGGGGGAGATGTGGGGATTCGTGCTAAAAGCTTGGCTTAAATTTAACCTTGAATTTGGTTAATAGTCTTTAACGTCTTCTTTTTTAAACAAATAAAAATGAATGTTTTTTGTTGTCTTTATTTGTTGTTGTTTCTGAACTGTTGTTGTTGTGGTTTTTATGTGCATCCAAAACAAAAAGGTGTTGAATCTTCGTAAGAATTTCAGACAGCTTTTAACTCTTGTTTACTTTCCAAAAAAAAAAAAACGATTTTGGATGGTTCAGCGTCGCCGCCATTTGATTGGTTGGTGAGTTGCTTGGTTTGGAGTGTGGGCAGGGGGAAAGAATACCTGGATGTGTATTAACCCCAAAATTACAACAAAACACAAAAAAGTAAGCCATTTGGACTTTTTATTGTGCGTGAATGAATGATGATGATTCTACTGGTTTTATTTTTTTATCGGCCTGGCAAAAATGGAGGGTCACACATACCCAGTGCATACAAATTGAGTTATTATCTGCAAAATATTTTGAGAAAATCTGTGAGATGCAAAATTTATAGAAACATAAAATCAAATTGTAATGACGAATCTCTCAAACTCCCCCCATGCTAGGGTGTAAAAATCCATGATAATTTGCTGATGATTATTCATCGCCGAACTGTTCTTGACATTGGTAGTCATCAAATATCCCATTGCCATCAAATGACACTGCATTACAATAGAATTGTGGGAATCCGAAAGGAAAGTATGCAATTTTTCGGAGAATCCCAACTAAAATTACAAATTTCCGGTTTTCGCCTATTATCTGCCGCACTACTGATTCTGGTAATCTCAAAGAAGATCTTTTGAAGCCACTGCAATTGGGAAAACAATGGCTTTGTTGCAGCTGTGAAAAAAAAAAAAAAAAACATCAATGCTTCTTTGAACACAAAACTAACCAAGCGAATCGAAATTTATTTGAATAATCTATGAGACTGAAGCTGGAAGAGAGGCAAGCGAGGGGTGGGGGTTGTATTCGAACAAATAAATAAATATTCATTATTTGTCAAAGCTTGAATGGTATAACACCCACTATCAGGGCCGGGACATTCATTCAATTCACATCAGTTCTCAACTCAACATCTTATTCAACATTTATCTTTATCGATGTGGATGATTGCTGCAACAATCGTTTGTTGGATAATCTGCAATCTGGCACAGTGGGTGGAAAAAGGAAAAATATTGGGAGTTGGATATATTTTCGTAAAATAATTTATATACGTAAAAGAGTAGTGAAATAATTGACTGACCGAGAATCAACTTCCAGGCGAAATGGCTGAAGCTAGAATCTCAAAATTTCGCGCCAGGTTCAGTCTTGGTGTGATAAGGCTGAGTTTTTAGAAATATGTACTAAAAGGGTATGAAAAGTCAAAAATGTTTAAAAAATTGAATCCTTTTACTGGACAAACGGAATGAGGTAGAATCCTGACATTTGGATGAGAGACCTTGATGGGGTGCAGGATAGATGTCCTAAAGGGTTTTTAGAAATTCGGACTTTAAGGTTATAAAATATTCTCAAATAGTATCAAAATTCTAAAATTTTAGCTAATCTAAATTTTGGTATTATGTGAACGGATAGAACTGAAATTTGGTATGAGAATCAAGGTTGGAAAGTAAGTTTGCCATATAAAGGTGATGTACACTAAGTGTGCGTGGTCCCGATTGGTGGTAGATTTGTGATAAAGATGCGGTTTTGGAAATGTGCTATATAAAAATTGATATTGGATGAACAGATAGTGTTCAAAATCTTAAATTTGGAAATATGTACAGAAATTGTACGAATAGTACTGAATGGTACTGTATCTGGTATTGTGTGGAGGGATAGAGATAACATTTTTTAAATTTGGTATTTAGATTACTGAAGGTACCTGTGTTGATTTGGCGGTTGTTTGGAAATGTGTCCTATAATAGTAAATGGTACTAAATCTGTCATTTGATGAAGGAATGGGGCTGGAGTCCTCAAATTTGATATTGAGGTCTCTGTTGGTACCTGGTGTTGAAATCTGGTGGTGGTTGCCGAAGTAACGAGCACTTGCTAGTTTACGTATGTAAAATAGTAGAGTGATTCAGTCACTCATTACAGTTGCATCAACGCTCAGGCGAAATGTCTGAAGCAGGCTTCTTAAAATGTTACGTGTGGATGAATGTTGATATGCGTGGGTGTAGGATAGATAGTATGAAAAGAATCGGGATAAAATCTTGACATTTTGTATAAGAATTGAGATTAGGTTGATTTGGAAATGTTTACTAAGTGTAAGAACTGTTATTGGGGTCATTGCTGGTGGGCAGTGTTGATATTAACCAGTAAAGAAAGTCCTAAAGTCGGGCGGGGCCGACTTTATGATACCCTACACCACTTTGCTAATTTAGTAGAGCTGCGCATAACAATTAAAAGTTTTTATGGGAGAATTCAATCATAAACGCTATGATTATAATTATAATTTAAAATTCAAAGGACTAAATATTCCGAGGCATTTGTATCTTTTAAATTCGGACTTGTATTGCCCATTTGTTGCGAAATTAATTTGAAACCGGATAAAAATATATATGGGAACTATATCCAAATCGGAACCGATCTCGATAAAATTTGGCAAAGATATTTCTGAGCTGTATTTGATATATTTCCCCAAATATTGTTGTTACAGAGTGCATATTACGGCTGCGGAGGACAAAAATAACAAATCGAATGAACAATATATATGGGAGCTATAACTATATCTGAACCGATCTTCACCAACTTTGACATACTAGCTTCTACACTCAATTCGGTCGTAAGTGCCAAATTTCATCCAATTTGGGCAAATATTAGACGTTTCGTGCACAATCAAAGTTAAATCGGACGAAGTTATATATGGGAGCTATATACAAATCTGAACCGATCTCGATAAAATTTAGCAAATGTATTTCTGAGCTGTATTTGATATATTTCCCCAAATATTGTTGTTACAGAGTGCATATTACGGCTGCGGAGGACAAAAATAACAAATCGGATGGACAATATACATGGGAGCTATAGCTATATCTGAACCGATTTCGATCAAATTTGGCATACTTATTTTGAGGTTCAATCTGATCGTACGTGCAAAATTCCATACTATTCGAACTGATATTACACGTTTGGTGCACAATAAAAGACAAATCGGACGAAGATATATATGGAAGCTATATCTAAATTTTGATCGATTATCTCCAATTTCAATAGGGTTCGTCCTTGGGCCAAACAAATGATTTGTGCAAAATTTCATCTGGATAGGGCAATAAATGCGAACTGTACTTTGTTTACAAAAATACATGGACAGACGGACGGACGGACATGCATAAATCGACTCAGAATGTGACTCTATGCAGATCATCAAAAGGAACTATGGGTCTATCTCGTTTCCTTTTGCTTGTTACAAACAAATGCACAAAGACCTAATACCCTGACCACCTAGTGGTGTAGGGTATAAAATCTGTACCAAGTGTAAGAACTGTACTAAATGGTACAGAATTTGGTACAATATGATTTTGGGTGAACGATTGTAGCTGAATATTTGAAATTCTGGTATAGGGGATACTGATGATGTTTAGGATTGAAAAAAAAAAGATTTGGTTCTGTGGAAATAAGAACTAAAAGTACCAAATTCGGTATTTAGTCAAGGAATAGTGCTGGAATTCTGAAAATTGTAGTGAGGGTCTCTAATGGGTGTAGGTTTTGAACAATACGTACCAAAAGTTACGAAAAGTATTAAATGATACTAATTTTGGAATTTGGGAAAGGAATATGGTTGAAGATCTAAAATTTCGTACTAGGATAGCTTTTTCTAATTCCTCCAAATTTAGATATAGCTCCCATATATGTATTCGTAGGATTTAAATTTAAATGTGCGCCATATTTATAATATCTGCCCAAATTGTGTGAATCCCACTGCCAAATTTTGTCAGATTGGTTTGGTGATTTGGATGTAGTTCGCATATATATCTTCGATCGGTTTCTAGTTTATTGTTCACCAAATGTGCAATTTTGGCACATTTGACTGAATTTTGCCAAAATTTAAAGAGAGGAGGCAAGGTGGCCTTTTTTAATTTCATATTAAGATTTCTTTACATCTTTACGATTTAAACACAGAATGACCTCGGCAATATTACTGACAGCAAAGCGAGGACTATTGTGGCGGAAAATTGTAAGGCTCGAGTAAATCAAAAAAAAAAAAAAAAAGAGAAATTGTTTGTCCTTTTTCAAAATATCGTAAAAAACTCACTTTAACACATAACAATACAAAATATTCCATAAAAATTTTCTACTTAGGCCTCAAAATATATATCAACAATCAAAATTTTACGTGGACATCAGGAACTTATGCACATTTTTGGATTGAAGCCGCACTTATGAGATTTTGTACAATTCTCGTACAAAACATCATTTTAGAAGGACGATGACAAAGACAACAATATTCTTCATAAAATTTCACTGTAAGTCTCCAAAGAAAAGAAAATATTTGCACATGTTCTAACATGTGACCACCCCCAAAATTATAAAATATTTCTCCGAAACGAACTGAATGCTGTTTTAATTTGTGTCGATTTCAAAACACTGTTCTCATCATTAGATTTTGTTGAATGTGTGTGTTTGTGTGTGTGCATGCTTGTTCGGGACATTTGTAGGAGGTGTACTATTGTTTGGAATGTTTGCAGTCTTCCCCATCATCGGTCGGTCTCATCATCAGCGACGTTGTCGCTGCCGCCATCAGCTGAGACGACAAATAGCCAAACAGCAACAGCGAAAAAATAGCATCTTCATTTATTTTACAATGACAATAAATAATTAACTATTCACTGTTGTTTTTGCTGCTGCTGTTGTTGTTTATTTGGATGCGATTTGTCTCTTCCACACTTTGGAACCGAGGTTCAGTACACGGCATTTGCAAGTTCAAGGTCTTGGTTACTTGGCTAAAAAGCTGTATTTCCACAGATTTTTGCATTGCTGCTGCTAATAATAATAACGATGCCGGTTGATGATGATGACGATGACGACGACGACGACGATAGCAGGCAGTTAGGTAACACGCTTGTTGCAAAACAACAAAAGCTTAAGAATTATGAGCGATGATCATCGTTAATGGTGATGGTGTGGTTTTATATGCCATGGTAGTAGAATATGCAGTGACTTGGCAGTTCTAATGTTTCATTGCACGCTATGGAATGGATGCTTTTAATTCTAAGGGGGAAAGAGGAAATGCGAGGATGTATGGTGTAATTTGGTTCCAGAAATAACGAATGGTTAAAAACTCCTTTTAAATAGGGTTTGCAACAAGTCAAAATATACTTCTACTATAGGTCTCAGAATACAACGAAAATCATTTTTTTACAGACATTGAAATTTACCTTTATAATCCTCAGAGTCTGGCTCTGAATTTTTATAAACTACACCACAAGGTGGTCAGGGTATTATATCTTTGTGCATTTGTTTGTAACAGGCAAAAGGAAACGAGATAGACCCATAGTTCCTTTTGATGATCTGCATAGAATCACATTCTGAGTCGATTTATGCATGTCCATCCGTCTGTCCATGTATTTTTGTAAACAAAGTACAGTTCGCATTTATTGTCTTATCCAGACGAAATTTGGCACAAATCATTTGTTTGGCCCAAGGACGAACCCTATTGAAATTGGAGATAATCGGTCAAAGTTTAGATGTAGCTGCCATATAAATATCTTCGTCCGATTTGCCTTTTATTGTGCACCAAACGTGTAATATCAAGCCGAATAGTATGGAATTTTGCACATACAACCAAATTAGGCCTGAAAATAAGTATGCCAAATTTTATCGAAATCGGTTCATATATAGCTATAGCTCCCATATATATTGTTCATCCAATTTGTTATTTTTGTCCTCCGCAGCTGTAATATGCGCTCTGTAACAACAATATTTTGGGAAATATATCAAATACAACTCAGAAATACATTTGCTAAATTTTATCGAGGTCGGTTCAGATTTGGATATAGCTCCCATATATAACTTCGTCCGATTTACCTTTTATTGTGCACCAAACGTCTAATATTTGTCCAAATGGGATGGAATTTGACACTTACGACCGAATTGAGTCTAGAAGCTAGTACGTCAAATTTGGTGAAGATCGGTTCAGATATAGCTATAGCTCCCATATAACTCTTCAACCGATTTGTTACATTTGTTACCCACAGCTGTAAAATGCAGTCCGTAACGACGATTTTCAGGGAAATATATCAAATACAGCTCAGAAATATTGTTGCAAATTTTATGGAGATCGGTTCAGATTTGGAAATAGCTCCCATATATATCTTTATCTGATTTCAAATTAATTTTGCACCAAATGGGCAATACAAGTCCGAATTTAAAAGATACAAATGCTTCGGCATATTTAGTCCTTTGAACTTTAAATTATAATCATAGCGTGTATGAACTTTTAATTGTTATGCGGAGCTCTACTAAATTAGCGAAGTGGTGTAGGGTATCATAAAGTCAGTCCCGCCCGACATTAAGACTTTCTTTACTGGTTTGTTTTTGATTTCATACGTTTAAAAAAATACGAAGAATATAATCTCCAATTTAATTACTAACCCTGACGTTTTCTTGTTGTTGTGTATTTGCTTTTGCTTATGAACTTCTTAGGTTCGTTGTCCGCATTGCCGAATGTAAATGCTCCAATAATGGAAGCTGGATAAATGCCCGTCTGAGACGGCCTACCAAACCAGAGAATATTTTCGCGCACAACCAATTCGAATATCCGAATTGGTGTTGGTCGTAAATGTGGATATTGATGGCCATTTAATCTTTTGGAGGCAAATAAAACCTGCTAATCAAGACAAACCACATCTTCGGTGACACATAAATTAAAAGCGAAAACAAACAGGCAATTTGAGTTTGAGTTGCAATCAATTCTTTTACAATGCGAACATTGACTTTGAGATTTTGCCAGAATTGAAAACGTGGTGGGGAGTTTCTTCGTCCAAAGGTTATTCATTGAAATTACTCGCCTTGGCTTGGGCGTGAGAAAGGAGCGCATTGTATTTGCGACCGTAGAAGAGGTGAACCGATTCCAACTTAATTGTGGGAAATAATGTCGGAGATTTAAAAAAACTCCTTTTTAATTATATCCTCAGCCACATGGCTGCAGAGGGTATATCATTTCATACAGCCAAAACGTGCTTCGTCGAAATAATGGTTTTAGGCCCTAGGTCTCTTTAGACCAAAACCGTTTCGTTTGTTGTCGATCTAGCGATGTTTGTCTGTCTGTCTGGTGCGTACGATAACTCTAGAAGGGAGTGTCCGATTTTGTTTAAACTTGGATCATCGTAATATTATTGTCAATATAATATTGTCATGGGCAATATCGGCGCACTTCTTCTGGCACTTTCCCCACAAAATAACAAAAATGTCAAAGGAAATATTTTACTTTAACGAAGGATAAAGTATCATTCGATTTTGTGCAAACGTTGCAAATCCCAATGTGGTTGTCCTTGCTACGTCGGGTGTGAAAATGGGTAATATCGGCCCACTCCATCAAGTACCTCCCACAGAAGTGGTCAAAATTTGGAATAGTTTTAAATCTTATAAAATGTGAAATAAAAGTCCGATTGTCTTCAAATTTCATACATTACAATATTTTTATTAACACAAGATCTGGTGTGAAGGTAGGGTATAGCGGTATACTCATTCTGAAACTTTCCCCACAATGCGTCAAAATTTTGAATAATTGTATCTCTCATAAAATAAGAAGTAGATGTCAGTTTTTTTCCAAATTTCACATATTCCTAAAAAGTGAAGATGAAATATGTCGGAACACTCTTTCTTGTACCTCCCCCAAAACGGGTCATTTTGAATAAGTACAGGGTGAGAAAAAAACTGCACCAAAACTAAACGTCATAATTTTAGATTTTTATGGCCTTCAAACGACCAATGAAACCGTCACACGCTGCCCAAATATTACTCTGCGCTATTTTGGCCCATTCCTGGCGAAGCGTTTGTTGAGATGATTGCTACTTTGGTAGTTTTTAGTGCCAACCTTGCTTTCCAAAATACTCCAGATACAATAGTCCAACGGATTGGTATCCGGAAATTTTTGCGCTGGAAATGAAGCGCAGAACCTCATTTTGTGACCATGTGTGCTGCGTCCTTTTGGAATGTCCAAGGTCTGCCGCCAAAATGATTGCGTGCCCAAGGCTTGAATACACCCTCCAGAATATTTTCGCGATAATATTCGGCATTTATTCTGATGCCAAGGTCGATTATTACGAGCGGAGAGCGACCATCGGCTGTTATGGCGACCATCGGCCCACACCATCACCATGGCCAGCGCTTGAGTTCTGGTTGTCAACCGAAGATGCACATTTTCAGTTGACCTCTTTAGCAAGTAAACACAATCATTTTGTTTGTTTACCAACATCTGGGCAACGAATGTTTTCTCATCGGAGACGGAGAAAACCAAATGCGGCAGTTCACCATTTCGTCCAAGCCAAGCAAATCTTTAGCTCTTTTGAGTCTATTTTCTTTCTGTTGCGGTGTAAGTTCTTGCACATTTTGGAATTTTAATGGCTTTACCCCGAGCTCTTTTTTGCCGAATGGAATATTACGATATGTTCAGCTCACGAGACATTTTTCGGCCACTGCGACGCGGGTTTCGATCAAGTCGCTTCTTTACTTTTCGAACCATTTCTGCTGATGTTGCTGTTTTCTTCCGTCCACTTCCTTGACATCGGGCTACGCTACCAGTATCACAGTATCACCACCGATGGTACAAGACACAAAATATTTATATTCACATTTAAATGCTGGAGTGCTCTAACGATAGCCACTTGTGGTTTTCCAGCCAAATATAAAGAAATCACACTATCACGCTTGAATTCCATCACGAATAACTTTTTTTCTGGAAAATTCTCACTTAAATGCTTGTGCCCGCTTGTAAACAATATAATGAGCTGTAACTGGAATACTTTTAACAGCTGGCGGACAATTGGCTTGGAAATGACAGCAGTCTATAGTTGGTTGCAGTTTTTTCATCTCATCCTGTATATCGGAGTTAATTCATATAAGAAATGAATAATATTGATCCGCTTCTTCGGTATCTCCTCCATAAAGGGTCAACATTTTGCATAAATATAGTTTAGGTAACTGATAATACCTCAGGGTATACTTCTGTCGCTAAAATCGACTGATACTTTTTAACTTTTTTTTTTCATTTTTTATTCCAATTTTTTATGTTTACTATTTATCAAGTAAATCAAGTGAAGCCAATTCTTCTCTTTCACCAATATCGGTCATAGTTCGAACTTTGTTTGCTCATTAAAATTTTTTATACATTTTTGGCAAAAATTAAAATTGAAATAATTTAAGTCAAACAATTATCCATTCATTTCGAATTACCACACAAAATAAAAGAAGAGCTGCAATTTCATTCCCTCACCCATCTTCAAATATACAATGCAACCGGTTATAGTCAAGTCATTACTTTTACCATTAATCAATCAATTATTAACTAAACAAATTGCCAAAAATATAATAATAAACATTTCAAATATTAAAGAATTGAAACAAAAAAAAAAAAAAATCCAAAAAACCCCCTCAAGAAACCCCACGAATTAAAAGTTCGTTGTACTAACCACTTGGTTTTACCAGTTTTTTTGCAGCTGCTGCTATTCTTTGGCTAATACGTCTCTTTATCTTAACGACGTGCAGAGACGTTCAATAACAATTAAATCGAACGCTCTTAATGTGTTTATTAGTATTATTAAATTAATGTGTGTTTTGCATTTTATTTCGAATTTGATTTGTGTATCTAAAAGCGATTTCGCGATTCGAAACGACTACTGTTTAATAGTTATGTTTGGTTTGTTGGTTCAACAAAATCGATAGGTGTTAGAAAATCCAAATTTAAACAAATTGAAATTAATTACAAATTTGAAGACATTTATTATCGCGTGATTTGGTAGTTGGGTGAAATGAAGAGTTGGATTAATGGAATATTCCATTTGGGGGTGCTAAGTATATATTTGTTATGAGTTCGTACTCAAAATAATATGTTCGACATAGAGTTATACATTACAACTTTCTGTTATGATTTAATAAGTCAGCAACATTAATTTGTACTGTTTAGGTTAAAATATATTTACTTTGAAGAGATCTATAACCAAAGACACATTCTTATTTCTCTCGTACGTTGGTACTAATTTCCTGAAAACACGTTCTAATTTTGAGAATTCTACCTCCGCAGATGCATTCATGACCTCTAGTGTCCTACTTCCAGAATTTAGTTGATTTTTTTACTACTTCTTTTTAAATATTGTGAAAAATCCCTTTAAACGAGATCGTATCGTAGATCGTCTAAATAGTCTACAAAATTATGTGTCATAAAAAATTACAATAGGTCCCAGAATACATCAAAAGTCCAAATACCTAAAAGGAATCCGTTAAAATTAACAAGGAAAAAATAAGAAATTTTAAACAATTGGAGGTATTGGTACTGCTGTTGGCTTGCCAAAGGGAAATTAGTGACATTCTGACTTATTTTCTCTCCTCCGGCTAAGAAAATCGTTAGCTGGCAATGGTTTTTTGAACTGGCTTCTTCTCCGGAATATCCCCACAGTGAACTGCAGTACTGCAAAAAATTGTATCATAAGTCCACGACCCGACTCAAAAATCCGACCACCTACATAGCGAACCCTGATTATCTGTCATTCATCAAAGTTCCCGATTACCTTCACATAGTCAATATCTTGAACGCCGAACACCAATCTGAACACATACATCTCATAATACGCTCCACCATTCTATTCTATTAGCTTTGTCATCCCTATGAAGTATATATATTCCGGGTCAGCGTGTCACGTTATCTTTCAAACGAATTGAGATATAATGCTAAAACATTGCATATATGCATAGTTTACCAGAGGCAGGATAAGTTCGTAAATGGGCCATGTCGGTCCACGTTTTCGTATAGCCCCCATATAACGGTACCTCCCGATATTCGGTATTTTCATGATTTCAGCGACATTATTTACCGGAATCGTTTGAAATTATGTATTGGACGATTTTAAAGGGTATTACAACCTATAGAAAAAAATTTCGTATTTCGGTCCACTTTTTCGTAGCATCCATATAACGGTACCTTTTTATATTTTGTACCTCCGGATATTCGTTATTTTAATGATTTTAGGGACGTTATCCACTTGTACTGTTTCAAATTTCGTAATGGGTACTACAGCCTATGACAAAAAATTTCTTAAGCAGGTCCACGTCTTCGTATGGTCCCCATATAACGGTTTTCATTTAAGTGGTAGTTTTCGGAATTGTTTTTGGAACTTAGTTGCCCTGCCGAACTTAGTTGCTTTTTTACTTGTTTTTAAATCAATTTAATCCTACGTCGGTAATATAAACATTTTCCTGGTAATCGCAATTCATATACAACCAGAGTATTAATCATGAAAAAATCGTCATCACTACGTCAAAGTTTCCGACTATCCACAAATGATTATTACCTACCGGTAATCGTTTTTCACTGGTAATTTAACGATTCTAAGATTCAATTCGATTCTAAGACAAAATCTTTAAAATACTAAATTTTTTGGCAAAAGAATAAAGGAAGAAAGCGTCCAATAATCAGTTTAAGATGTAGAAAATCCCAACCAAGTGCTAGGTTTGTAGGAAGACCCTACAAACAAAAATTACGTGCTCTTGGGCAACAACATTTCATATCGGACCACAATTTGTATAACTTTTTTTACATTTTTGTCACATTTTTTTAAATTTTGCTATTTTGAGTTATTATTACATAAAATTGCACAAAAAATTATAAATAAAGGTCCATATAGTATAGGTCCCTCATATAAAGATAGCCCTCAGATAAATGCAGCCCTCATATAAATATAACCCCAGATTGTCTTTATTGCGAGGATCTTGGCCATATTTTCCAAGCGATTGATTTGATGTAGACTATTTTTTCTTGCAGCTATCCCAGATTTGGTGACTCTGTCGATGGTTAACATTTTCAACTAAAATCACGTATTGTTATCAGTAATGTTGGTCTCCTCCCCCTTTATATAGATTTCTTTATCTGTATATTCAAAATACCGATACACTCATATTTTCTTATTTGACAGAATTCCGGACATTCCTAGTCAATAGTTCCAAAACTACTATTTCCACACTTTATGTCAATAAATATTTACAATATGAATAAAAAATGTCTTCATCTGGATGACACTTTATTAAACATCAACAGATATTCAACATTGAAAGACACCATCCAGCTGTGTTGGTTGGTGAGGTGTCTTGAGGTGTTGAGGCGATGTGGGACTGTTCCAACCGAGAGAAGCGATGGCCGCTAGGCATTAACAACAACGCCTTGCTTCGATGCCTTGGCTGAAGAAAAAAAAAAAAAAAACGAAAATAATTTGTTGACAATTTTGCGATTGTCTCGTTGTTGTTGGTGCGATGATGGAAATCTCAGAGGGCAGGCGAACACACACACCAGCAACAACAACAACCGCCTTACAAATTCTTTTGCATTAATGGCCAAATTCATCATTTTGGAAATAAATTCAGGGAAAACAACATGGGCCAACACCCACACAAAACAAACTCGAAGCGCATCATCTGCTGTGTGTGGTCAATGATAATCGAGTGAGCAAAAGAGAGGGAGAGAGAGAGAGCGAGAATGGTCCATTAATGCTGAGAATATGGCATTGAAAACGTAGGCCCCCCAATCAGCAACCATAAGTTATGGAAAATATAAGTGTGTTCAGCTCTTCACAGCTGTCACAATGCTCCAGGTGGTCAATTGCTTCCATGGCAGGAAATTTTCAGATGACAATATATGTGGGGTGGGGGGGAGGTGGTGGAGGAAATGACTTTGTCACATAAATTGAAGCAAAAGACGAAATGAAAAACAAAAGAATAATTCCACAACCATTTTCATTATTGATGTGACCAAGTTGCAACGTGAGTGGAGGGTGGGGTGAGGTGAGGGTTGAGCGAAATGTTTATGGTTTTCTGTTGTGCATTCTTGTGGAGACATTGAAAAGTTAATCATTTACGTTAATGTGCAGCTCATTATCACTTACGGCCATATTTCGTGGACTATATTATGGGATGCACATTCACTTAAAAATGTCCATGCGTACATATTTCTTGGTCATTATTCTTGAAGGGGTATTAAATCGTTTCGACATGGCATGGAGGAGACAGTGGTTGGTGGGATATGGAAAAGAATAATGTAATTTGAATTTTTCTCAAGAAGTTGATACTGATTTCATTGTTTCCAAATGGGTTAATTGAAAGGTGGTAATTTTGAAATGTTCATCTCTTTCAGAAAATGTTGCCCAAATTGTTTTAATTTTGTCAAAACAAAATCATTATTTTCCCACCATCCAGAAATACTACCACACTCATTTCAGTTAAGAGGCCTACGCCTACAAAATCCCAAACGCATTTTAATTTATCGCCTGTCAAACAGCTACACTTTTGACGGAAGCTTTACCCAGCTACGCGCTCATTGTTATTGTGTCTTTTTTTTTCTTGTTTTCCACTTGCCGCGGCTGCCAGCTGTTAAAGTCGTTGTCATTTTCATTTGTCGTTGGCTAAGACGAAGGTTGTCTTTTTCTCGTTGTTGTGGTTGCAATTTTCATTTCTCAGTTTTTTTCCCGCTGACACTTCGGAGGACATCCCAATGACATAAAGACAAATTTCAGGTTGAAAGGTGACTGAACTTCGGCTGCTGAAATATATCATTTTCGCTCAATGAAATCGCATGTCTACGGAAATGATGGTGGAAAATAAGTGATTATGTTTTTTTATTCTTAATTATTGCATTGTATGGAGAAACAAAGACTTGATTTTTTTAAGGAATTTTGCAATTAGTTTTGTGACATCTGGGTGGTCGAAGGAAATATTTAAATATTTAAACAATTGCTTGAAACCCCAACTTCTTTAAATTTCAAACTAATTGGTACATAAAGAATAATGATATCACCTCCAAATGCGATTTGTATTCAAATATTGCATTGTGTTCTCCTAGATCCTGTGAGTCAGTGCGTATACTAAATTTTTGGTATTTTACGACATTGCGTATACGCCAAAGGTTGTGTGATTTGATTTTAAATAAACTGTGTCAGCTCCCAATATTAAAATCAGTAAAGAAAGATTTAAAGTCGGGCGGGGCCGACTTTATGATACCCTACACCACTTTGCTAACTTATTAAAAGTTTTTATGGGAGAATTCAATTATAATTTAAAGTTTAAAGGATACATATTTTAAATTCGGACTTGTATTGCCCATTTGGTGCAAAATTAATTTGAAATCAGATAAATATATATATATGGGGCTATATCCAAATTTCAACCGATCTCGATAAAATTTGGCAAATATATTTTTGAGCTGTATTTGATATATTTCCCTGAATATCGTTGTTACAGAGTGCATATTACGGCTGTGGGTAACAAATACAACAAATCGGATGAACAATATATATGGGAGCTATAGCTACATCTGAACCGATCTTTACCAAATTTGACATACTAGCTTCTAGACTCAGTTTGGTCGTAAGTGCCAAATTCCTTCCCATTTGGATGTAGACGAAATCTTAGACGTTTGGTGCACAATAAATGGTACATCGGACGAAGTTATATATGGGAGCTATATCCAAATCTGAACCGATCTCGATAAAAATTAGCAAATGTGTTTCTGAGCTGTATTTGATATATTTCCCCAAATATTGTTGTTACAGAGTGCATATTACGGCTGCGGAGGACAAAAATAACTATATCTGCACCGATTTCGATCAAATTTGACATACTTACCACCTTGTGGTGTAGGGTATAATAAAATATCGAATATCGGGAGGTACCGTTATATGAGAAATATACGAAAATGTGCACCTGCATACGAAATTTTTTGCCATAGGCTATAGTACCCATTACGAACTTTAAAATCGAAATTTGTTACAATACAATACAGAGTATCGAGAGGTACCATCATACGAAGACACGGACCTGCATACGAAATTTTTTGCCATAGGTTGTGGTACCCGTTAAGATCTCCCATTATTTTGGACAAAAAACTTAACCATCAAGCGAGTTACCCAATGGGTATTTTTGGTCCTTTTTATACCCTCCACCATAGCATGTAGGGTACATTAAGTTAGTCATTCCGCTTGTAACACCTCGAAATATACATTTTAGACCCCACAAAGAATATATATTCTTGATCAGCATAAAATTCTATGTCGATTTAGCGATGGCCGTCCTTCTATCCGTCTGTGGAAATTACTCTAGCTTCCGAACGAAATGAAGTAAATTGATAAAATTTTACACAAATGTAAATTTTGTCTGCAGGACTTTTGGTATTGAAAATGGGCCATGTAGGTCACGTTTCGGTATAACCCCCATATAACGGTACCTCCCGATATTCGGTATTTTGATGATTTTAGCGACATTATTCACCGGAATTGTTTCAAATTTGATATTTGAAGTTCGTAATGGGTACTTCAGCCTATGACAGAAAATTGTCTGTACAGGTCCACGTCGTCGTATAGACCCTAATATAACGGCAACATTTGGTATTTTTAAGATTTTAACAGAACTTTTAACGGTTTTTTTTTTGAAAATTGTCAAAATCGTTCCAAATGATGGAGGGTATACAAAGATCGGCACGGCCGCACTTACAGCTTTTTTACTTGTTCAAAATAAATTAGCAACAAGTTGGAAAGTATCAGTCGGTTTTTTGGTGAGAATTTTCCAGAAAAAAAGTTATTCGTGATGGAATTCAAGGGTAATAGTGTGATTTCTTTATATTTGACTGGAAAACCACAAGTGGCTACCGTTAGAACACTCCAGCATTTAAATGTGAATAAATCTTTTATGTCTCCTAGCTTCGCTCATTACCGTGATGCTGGTAGCGTGGCCCAACGTCAAGGAAGTGGACGGAAGAAAACAGCAAACAGCGACGTAGTGGTCGAAAATGGCTCGTGAGCTGAGCACCACGCAATATTCCATTTGGCAAATATTGAAAAATGAGCTAGAGGTCAAGCCATTAAAATTCCAAATAGTGCAAGAACCTACACCGCAACAGAAAGAAAATAGACTCAAAAGAGCTAAAGAGTTGCTTTGCTTGGCCGAAAGTGGTGAACTGCCGAATTTGGTTTTCTCCATCTCCGATGAGAAAATGATGTTTACTTTTCAAAGAGGTCAGCTGAAAATGTGCACCTTCGGTTGGCCACCAGAACTCAAGCGCCGGCCATGATGATGGTGTGGGCCGCCATCACAGCCGATGGTCGCTCTCCGCTCGTAATAATCGACCGTGGCATCAGAATAAATGCCAAATATTATCGCGAACATATTCTGGAGGGTGTATTAAAGCCTGGACACGCAAACATTTTGGCCGCAGACCTTGGAAGTTCAAAAAGACTCAGCACCATCGCACTCCGCACGCCCCACCCAAGAATGGTTACAAAATGAGGTTCCTCGCTTCATTTCCAGCGCACAATGGCCACCAAAATCTCCGGATACCAATCCGTTAAACTATTGTGTCTGGATTATTTTGAAAAGCAAGGTTGGCACTAAAAAATACCAAGGAGTCGATCACCTCAAGCAAGCGCTTCGCCGGGAATGGGCCAAAATACGGCAGAGCAACATTCGAGCAGCGTGTCATGGTTTCATTGGTCATTTGAAGGCCATAAGTCGTGCCAAATGTGAGCAATTCGAACAAATCTAAACTTATTCTAAAATTTGATTCTAATTCCGAGATTTTTTGCTTTCATTCAATTAAATTTAAAAAAAAAATGTAAAAATAATGGCGTTTGATTTTGTTGCAGTTTTTTCATCTCATCCTGTACGTTCACTCGTCCTGGTGCTTTCTCACATAAAACGTAGGAGGTATCCGTGTTGATGCTAACATCGAACATCATAATAAGTTGATCAAATTTATGCTATGTTAGATGAACTATTTCCGACTCAATAGCAAAATTTCAAAAAAAAATCAAATTCCAAAATTTCAGATGCGTTCGGAAAACGATAATTTTTTTTTATTTTATTATGCTTACAATACCATTTTCTATTAATATATTTACAAGTAATTATAAAACAATGCATGATTATAGTAACTCTTTTCTAGAACCTGACAATAGTTAGCAGAAATTATTTGTTTCCCTCTGTCTCTATTATATTCCCATTAAATGCATTGCAATTGTAGTTCTTTATGCGGTAATTTACCCAAAATTAATGGTTGCCTCCGAAGATCAGCAAAATAAGCTGTCAGTAAGCTGTAATTAAAGTTTTGTTTCGTGGAATTATCAAACAAATAGCATTTGTTGTTGTTGTTGTGCTCTGTGAACAAAGAACACACAGACAACCTCCCACACTTATGGTGCGGCAGGCAGCTCACAATGACAACCAGCTGCAAACAAAAGAAATCTTCCATAGTCATTGGCAGTCATCATCGGAAGAAGAAGAGGAAGCAGAAGATGTTAATGACAAAAGAGTTCTTTGAAAACGAGCAGCAGCAGCACCTCCACACCACTAATCGAATCTTACAACTAATTACCACTGAAGCACCCCCCCACCCAACTAACCATCCAACCAAACTGCAGTTGATTTTGGTCTTCTTGGGACATCACCCGCTTGAGTGATTTATGACGATATTCAATCAAACGCTGCCAGTTTTACACACGAACTGAGCTAAGGCATCAATACGTTGCCGCCCCGAACAGCAATGCCAAAACGTTTGTTTTGGCTTACAGAGAGCGATTACCACGACATTAGACCAACCAACCAACCAACGAACCAACAACAATGGAAACCAGTTCCATGGCTTGATCGTTGCTGCTGTTGTTGTTGTGGATTTATTTGTTTGTTGGCTCGTTTGTTATGACTATGAATTTTATTATTTTTGTTTTGTTTGCTTTCTTTCTTTGCATTTATTTTACAATCTTTTGCCAGCAAGCGGTCACTGCTGCCACTGCCAGCCATTGCTGCTGGCTGCTGTTAGCTGAGCTGTTGTTTGGTCGTCGCCAACCGTCGTGGTTGTATAAGTCGGTAACTAATACCAAGTTCAAGGTCAATTTTAAATACAATTTATGAAGAAATAAAATGAATTCAAAACGTACTACCTGCCTAACCACCCTGCCCGGCCCGCCGGCAGACGAGAAGACGAAGACTTTGAAGCCATACGTACCAGCGAGTGTAATTAAGTTGTCATTGTGGTTTTTTCTTCTACGTCAGAGCTACTGCAAGTGTTGACTGATGTTTGGGGGTAATGGGGAGTTCTTCTTTCTTTCTTTCTCACTTCCTCTTTCTTCGTTACAATAGCACAACAAAGCCCCTGCCGTAGCTGGAAATATTCCAATCTTAGTGGAAAGTAACAGAATTGTTGCGATCATATCGCATCGGATGAGAGTGTTGTTGTTTTTTTAGCAGGGCATCTAACTTTGTTTAGGCCAATTAAATGGTAAGCCAAGTACAGTGGTTATGGGAGTGAAATTGGTTATTATATTCATTTGAAATTTTAAAGAAGATGTGGTTTCAGAGCTTGGAGGTGGGATCGCAGAAAATGGGGAACAAAAGTGAAGGAAAGCCTTCTTTCGAAGATTCGAAATTTCATTTACATTACACATCTTCTGTATAAATTTATTCGAAAATGGCTTGTTTCTCCTCGAGTGAGATCATAAGAATTTCAATAGTTTTCGGGAAAAAAATTAAAATTTCTATAAACATTTCTTCTGGGAGATCATAAAGCTAGGTATTATTCCTGGAAGGGCTATATACATATTGAAACTTCAATAAAAATCATTTAAAAGAGCTGCGAGAGTATAAGACATTGCGAAGACAATTTTTAGATCTCGGAATTTTGTGTAGGAATTTCTCTGTCCGTTGCTGTTTGGGCCGGCAACGTATTGATGCCCTTGCTTAGTTCGTGGGCAAAACTGGCAACGTTTGATTGAATATCGGTATAAATCATTCAAGCGGGTGATGTCTCAAGAAGACCAAAATCAGCTGCAGTTTGGTTGGATGGGTAGCTGGTGGTGTGGTTAGAGTTGCTGCTGCTGCTCGTTTTCAAAGAACTCTTTTGTTTTTAACATCTTCTTCTTCCGATGATGATTATGGAATATTTCTTTTGGTTGCAGCTGGTTGTCATTTTGATTTGCCTGCCTGCCGCGCCATTTGTGTAGGAGGTTGATTGTATGTTCTTTGTTCTCAGATCACAAAAAAAAAACTCTCGTTCTTATGCCTCAGGACTTGTTGGGCGAATTTCGTTTAAGGGCATATTTCCTTAAAACTTTCTTTGAAAAATCCAGTTTTTCTAAGACTCCTGAGCGAAATTTTTGGATTTTCTAAAAAAAATCTTCAGGACCTCCTGACGTAAAAACGTGAATTGTTTAAACATTTTCTAATGATCTTCTGACCTAAAATGGCAGATATTTCCAAAGACTTCCTGGCCGAAAACCGTGGATCTTTTGTAACGCTATGATATCATCACACACATTCTCATATCATCACGCAAATAATTCTCATTCACTTTGTAATGTCAGTCACATAAAGTGTTCGGTGTGGTTTACCAATACTTTTTAAACTGGATCTCATTAGTTGAGTCGTCGGTAATTCATTAACACCCGGGCTGCGACTCGTTGTTCCGCAGGAGCTTCGGCTCATTGTTCCACAAGAGCTTCAGTTTGTTGTACCACAGGACTCTTTGTACCGTATCATAGCTCAAACATTGGTAGTTAATTAGAGATAGTGCTAGCTAGAATAGATTCCTAGCCATTGTAAACGACTCCAAACAGTTAAAGCCGAACATACCCACAGTGAACTGCGGAATCTGCGAATGGCAAAATATCGACTGTCGAACATACCCACAGTGAGCAGCTGAACCCGAAAGCGTTGCGATCCATCTGGAAAGGCCTCGAAAGACTAGGACGACCTGGACATTTCCTCCTACGTATCTTTACAATGAACTATCGATCCCGAACGATTATACCACGAATCCCCAACCCATCTCCGAAGACCAGGACATCAACATCCCAACCACCTACATAATTTTTCATGATTCCTGATTACATTCAACCTGTCGACAAGCGACGACATTAATTTCCCAATAACCTTCAAATCGTCAACATGCCGAATTCCGACGTCACTTCGAACACAACATCGCAATTCCTGATTACCTGCACCAAATAACATCTGGCGACCATCCACAAGTTAACGTTTACCTTGAAATCGTCACCATTGCAATGTAGATCAGATGCATTACCACGAAAGGGAGAAATCTACTGACCTTCTTTCAATGTGTTTTGTGGAGACCCTGGGTACAGCTGAGCTTACCTCAACCGACGAGAGAACCACATAACATTTTTTAAGAATTTTTTAAAATTAAATTTCTTGGGTAAATCATGTGTCCTGAAAAAAAAATCCGGAATTTCCTATAGATCATAGAATCGTAGATTTTAAAAGAATATTTTTTTAAGGACCTTCCAACCTAAAATTCCGGGTTTTTTTAAAAACAATTTTTGAAGAACCTTCTGACCGAAATAGTTCGATTTCTAGGAACAATTCTTTCAGCAGAAAGCCGTACATTTTTATGTGAATGTTTAAATGAATCTCTCTGACAAAAATCGTTGATTAAAAAAAAAAAAAAAAACAAGTAAAAAAGCAGTAAGTTCGGTCGGGCCGAACTTTGAATACCCTCCACCATTTGGAACGAATAAGAACCTTTTCAAAAAAATAAAATCCATTAAAAATTCTGTTAAAATATATATGGGGGATATACGATATCGTGGACCTATATAGAGAATTCTCTGTCAGGGGGTAAAGTGCTGACAGAGAACCTCTTGTGTACAATTTCAGACAATTCCGTTAAAAAATGTGGCTAATATCATCAAAATATCGAATATCGGTGGGGGGATATACGATCTCGTGGACCTATATAGACAACTCTCTATTAGGGGGTAAAGTACTCACAAAGAACCCCTTGTTTAAAATTTCAGACAATTCCGTTGAAAAATGTGGCTAAAATCATCAAAATAATATCGGGGGGTACCGTTATATGAGGGCTATATCGAGGACCGATATATCCCATCTTCGAACCTGGCCTGCCTGCAGAAAAAAGAGAGATCTGTGTAAAATTTTAGCTTCCTATCTTATCTCGTTTAGACTGTAGCGTGATTACAAAAGACGGACGGACAGGTCTTAGAATTTTACGCTGATCAAGAATATATATACTTTGTTGGGTCTAAAATGATTATTTCGATGAGCTACAAACGGAATGACGAACTTAATATACCCTCCACACTATGTATGGTGGAGGGTATACAAATAATAATGAGGGACCTCCTGACCTAAAATTTGTTTCCAGGCCTCCAAGACAAGATTCGTGTATTTTCAAAGATTTTTTGCAAGGATTTTTGACCTAAAATGATGGATTTTACTTCTTTTCGCCAACTGTTTAAAAAGGCATTAATTATGGTCATCCATTGAAAGTGCTACTTCGGAGGACCGGTTCCACTTAATTTTTCTTGACTTCGATCCACTGTACCCTTAATAGTTGATTGTTTTTCTAAGACCGCAGTGGTTTATTACGCCGTAAAATTATTACCAGGTTGTTTATTTGCTTTACACAATGCAAACGAATACACTTGTCCCACCATCCACACGTCCATCTTGCAGTTCTACCTTCGTTCCTCTCCCGCTCTTGCTCACGCTGCACACACAAAGATTTATTCGCATCCCATCACGGCATTGATGGCTTTATGGCGATGAGCTTTTGAACAAATAAAAGTGTTAACTTTGCCACAAAAAGTTAATTTAAAAGAAGCGGACAAAAAAAATTAACGACACCAACAACAACGACGGCTAGTGTACAAAAAAACCCTCTCTGTAATTGATTGAAGTACCAGAATATTCAATAACTCTTTGCAGGCCGTTGTTGTTTTGGTTTTTGCCTGCTAAATGACTGATGGCGGTTATCGCCGTTGGTGGATATCTTCAGAAATGAATAGAAATTATATTTGACAAAGACTTACAATTGTTTTTTTTTCTGTTCGTATTCGTACCCAACTCAGCCGCAGAAGATCAGTGCCATCACAAATGTTTTGAATGTCAGGATGAAGGGGATAGAACAGAAACAAAAACGCAATTTGCAAGATGAATAAAATCGCGTGTGTGTTTTTTTGAGATTTTTAATCTCGTGGCTGGATAATTTTTATTTTTAGCTTATTATATATATATCTATCCTTAGGGGTCTTAATATCAAGATTAGTATTGAATTTTGTTATGTCATTTCTATTGCAACCACAATTTACAATAAATTATTCAATGGCACTTAGAATTTCGATGTCAAGGATTATCTAAAGGATATATGTTTTGTGACATGGTATTTTGTGATTTTTTTAGACAAGGCATGAAAACGAGAAGAATATTTTATATATGAAAGTAAAAATAAAATATTTCGACCATGTAATAGTCTACAACACTACAATGTATTAGAAGCCCTCTTATAACGAAATCGATTTTGGATAATTTCGCTTTTGAAATGATGTTACGGAGCACTGCCCACTACCCTTAGCATAATGACCAGAGTCATTTGCCCAATATTTACGCAATCCGTCGTGCTGTTGGTTTTTGTGGTCCATTTTACAGCCAAATATAATCCAATGGTCATTCAAGATGCAAGAATTCTTCCCTGTCCTTAACTCTCTTCTCAGGCGTGTCAATTGGCTTCAATTGTGTGATCAGTAAATTTTTTTCTGTTTTTGGTTCATTTAAACCCTTAAATATTTTGCGATCATATCCAAAAGCAAGAGGCTTTTGTATCTACAAATTTAGACTCATCTATATGATTTGCTTGTCTACGATATTTGGCTATATTCGTCAATGAAATCAGCATAAAAAAGCCAGAAGTTAGCATTTTGTGTATTTCGGATATCGTCTGTAAGTAATGTTGGTATTTTTTACACAAAAGCAGTGGTCCATTCTACCCGCTGTCCTAAACTTTAACTTCATGCGGGATTTTGTGTCCTTTGATTTCTATTTTAGACCTTTATGACGGCTGCAAAATCAGGAACATTTGTAGTTGTTAATCCATTTCAACCTCTAAATATATTGCGGACATCTTTGAAAAAAAGGCCTAGCCCTTCCGAGCCTAACCGTACCCTTGTGAAAAATTTCGTGAGGATCGGACGAAAATTGCAATCTGTATGTTGTAAGGTAAAAAAATATTACAAAATATACACTTCAATATTATACCCCTAATATAATTAAATATTAAATTTATATAAAATTATTTATTATAAATATTTTATATAAAATATACCCCTATATAATTTCTATAAAATAATTATAATAATATAAAATAAATGTTATTTTTAACATAAAAAACCAATTATATCACCTAATTTAATTATATTTTACTTTAATAAAATTAAAAAAAAAATCGATTTTTTTTAATGTATAATAATTAAATAAATAATTAAATATAGTAAATAAATTAAATTTCATAAAAAGTAATTAAATAAACCAGAAATTACAATTTTTAAAAATTTAAACTACAAAAAATTCCAATTTTTAAAAAATCTAATTTTTTTATATATATTAATTAAATAAAAAAATTAAATATAGTAATTAATTAAGTCTCATAAAAATTTTATTCAATAAAATAAACCAAAAAATTGAATTTTTAAATTATTAAAAAATGTCAATTAAAAAAAATCTCGATTTTTTTTTATTTTAAGAATTTAAAAAAAATATATAAATATTTTTTAATGTAATTATATTTTATAATTGATTTATCATGTTTTAATGACATAGGATTTATAAAATAATGGGTCTCTATTTTTATATTGAGCGTTACATAATCTGAAATTTAGTCCATATACTATATTCCATATACATATATATACATAAATATTGCGGTAAAAATATGAAAAAATAAAAAATGTCACAAAATACTACAAAATCTATATTAACGTCATTATTGGCATCTTTTTTAAAGATTTTTTTTAGATTCTATTCTTTTATGCCAAGAAGGCATTCTGAATTGACAAAATTTGTCATAATCTATCCAGCCATTCTTGAGATATAAGCATTCTAGCTAACATCCCCTTCCTTTGTATATATACGTTGTATATATTTCGCTATATATATCGATATATTTACTATCGGCATCAATGTAACGGTCAGAATTGACCTGTTCGTCTGTTTGTGATTTCGCCGGGATTAAAATTATTAGCGGTTAAGAAGAAAATTTGACTTTTATTTAACACAAATGTCGTTTTTCATTTCCCCACTAAATATTACAAGATGACCATCCAAATTGGAAGACTTCTGCCCAGCCCTAAGATCTAGCCCCATGCTAACTTCATTGTCGATTGGTCCATAATTGCGACCTGTAGAGTTTCTGGTCCATTTCAACCCCTAAATATTATGCGATTATCTTCAAAAGCAATATGCTTCTATTCTGGCTCTAGCCCCACCTCCATTTTAAATTTCTTGAAGATCGGGCAATAATTGCGACCTGTAGCGAGATTACAAATTAACATATGTACATAATTAGATCGACTCAGGTCGACAAGATAGGAAGATTCATATAAACTTTCCTATGTGGGAAACCAATATTTCGAGGTGTTACATAATTTTTGGCCCAATCAAACTTATAATACCACCAACACATAGTGTTGTAGGGTATAAATATTCAAAATATCCAACACAAGACGATAAAATGACGTGATTCCCCGATTGTCCATCACTCGTGAGTTATCGCAAATCAGATTTCCAAAGGTGATTCGTAACAGCTGCGATTTAATTAAATTCTAAATAATTACGACTGAGACGAGCCAATGTAAGCCACTTTGCTACTTTGAATAATTCAACGATCAAGAACAAAATTGTTAAAACAATTATGACTTCTCTATGGACACATATCTGTGTGTGTTTGCCAATAATTACGCACAAACGTACAAATGTGTAGTAGTGCAACTGTTTACCTACCGACTAAACAAATGCCCGATATATATTCACTAAGTCCAATAACAATTGGATTGCATAACACCGAGCGGCATGGCATGCATTCGTCGACAATTCAGGGATAAGTTGGCACGACTTTTATTGTCACTCTTCTATGATTTATTCACTCAAACTTCTGAGAGAGACTTTGGAAGTTGATCAGTAAATTTTGTGTGATAGTTAAATAGCACAATCGGTTCTACAAATGCAAAATTGTAAAAAATCGTTTGCTCATTTTTGTAGTTATTATCGAAAAGAACAAAAAACAAGTTAAAAAGTGTCAGTCAGTATTGCCGCCAGAGATATACCCTCAGCCTATGTTCGGTTATTCAAACGTTTGACCCTCTATGGAGCAGATTCCTAAGGAATGGGCCAATATTGCCCATTTCCTATCGGACCCAAAATATGATATAAATATTTCGACAGATGTTCCAAGTCTAAATGGAATCGGATGTTAATTTGGCGATTTATGAGCTTCATGGGGACTCAAAATTTCAATATTTTGTGGGGGAGGTACTTGATGGAGTGGACCGATATTGTCCATTTTCACACCTGTTCTAGCACTGACGTAAATATTCGGATTCGCAAAGTCGGAGCAAATTCGGATTAGCCTTTCTCTTTCTGTGCCAAAAATTTTTTTTTTTTGAAAATTTCGACCTTTTGTGGGGGAGGTACCAGAAGGAGTGGGCCGATATTGTTCATCTGAACACAAGACCTTGGGTTAATATAAATATTGGGATGTGTGAAATTTGAAGACAGTCGGACTCTTACATAACATTTTATGAGAGTTGTAATTATTCAAAATTTTGACCATTTGTGGGGGAGGTAATTGATGGAGTGGACCGATATTGCCCATTTTCACACCTGACCTAGCACTGACGCAAATATTAGGATTTGCAAAGTTGGAGCAAATTCGGATTATCCTTTCTCTTCCTGTGCAAAAGATATATTTTTTGAAAATTTCGACCTTTTGTGGGGGAGGTACCAGAAGAAGTGGACCGATATTGCCCATCTCCGAACTCGATCTAAGTTTGACAAAAATATTACGTTGTAGCCAATTTGGACCAAATCGGATACGCCCTTCGAGAGTTATCGTGCGCACCAGCCAGCCAGACAGAGAGACAGACAGACGGACGGACGGACGGACGGACATCGCTAGATCGACTCCAAATGTTCTGAAACGGATTTGGTCCAAAGAGACCTAGGGACTAAAACCCTTATTTCGACTAGGCACGTTTTGGCCGTTTCAAATGATATATACCCTCTGTAGCCATATGGCTGAGGGTATAAAAAAACAGTAAGGAAAAGTACAATGTAGGGCGTAGTAGACTATCAACATTTGACTTTAGAGCAGTTATAGTTGTGTTTCAGACGGAACTAATATATGGAAGGCATATCCAATTTTCAATCGAATTTCACTAAATTTGACGGAGACATTTTAATCTTTTATAGCGAATAACATTGGTATAGAGTGCATGATATCACTTCGAGAAGGATTATATTAAAAAAATATGTATTGGAGCCGAGTTCCACCAAATGGAAACTTACATCCTGAAATTCACTCCACTTAGGCTGGTACTAGCCATTATTCGTACAATAAACCTTAAGTCAGATTAAGGATATATGTGGAACCTATATCCAAATCTTAGCCGATCTCGATAAAATTTGGCAACGGTATTTCCGAGCTCTATAAGATGTCTGGAACCAAATATCATTGTTGTCGAATGTATTGGATGAAACATATATATGGGACCTTTAGATGTATATGAACCGATTTTCACCAAAATTTGATATACTTGCTTCTAGACTGAATTCGGTTGGATGTGCCAAAATTCAGGTCATTTAGACTTATATTGACCATTTGGCGCACAATTAACTCGAAATCGGTTGAAAATATATGGGAGCTATATCTAAATCTTATCCGATTATGACCAATTTCAATAGGGTTCGTCCTTGGGCCAAACAAAAGATGTTTGGAAGATTTCTTCTCAATCGGATAATAAATGCTACCTACATTTTGTACACAAGGATACATGGACAGAGAGATAGACTGACATGCATAAATAGACTCAAAAAGTGATTCTATGAAGATCCTCAAAAGTAACTATGGGTCTATCTCGTTGTCATGCAAGTGAAAATCATGCAATTGGGTAAAAATCCAAATTCATCCCACGTTAGCGCTCATTCACAGTTACCTTACGATTCGTAGCGTCATTGAAGAAGTACAGTCCAATGATGCCACTAGCCCATAAACCGCACCAATCTGTCACTTTTTCTGGATACATTGGTAGCTTTTGTAATGCTTTTCACTGATATTTACTTCAAAATCAACAATTCTGCTTATTTACGTATCCACTGAGCCGACAAATCAGGGCCGATAAAACTGACCATAAAATAGAAGAATCGCGCAATCAATTTTCTTTGAGATTCGAGGTTAATTAATAGACCAAACTGAAGATGTTTGACAGTGAAGTAAAACAAGGAACATGCCGGAGAGATACAGGCTTAAAAATCACACTTTATGAGAGCTAAAGTTGATACATGCGTCTACCACATTTTGGGTGTGGATTCCAGGATTCCACTCATTCAGCCATTCAAAGTGATAGAATCAAACAAGAAATGAATATGTCGTTCCTAGCTAAAAGCCATGTCTACTTCATTTAGAGATGTGATAGATTTCATATAAAAAATGTTCAGTGTTCCACAGTATTATTATGCGATCTTCCATTGTTGGTCTAATGTTACTAGTTAATGAAAATCGCAAATGACTTCTTACAAAAAAGACATCAAACGACATTTGTATGGCTTCGCCGAAAAAAAAAAATTGTCAATTATATGTGAAAATCGAGGGAAACCTATCAAATGCTAATCAAATGCCGCTAAACGAACAACAGAATTCAATTTCTCGATGATAGCCAAATCTCAGTGTTAATGAACCAACCAACCAATCAAGCATTCGAGCCAAAAACATCCTAACCAAGCGTCGAACGCCTAATATGCAGTCAACAACGTTTGGTGGTGATGATGAGAGCTATTAATTATTTCATTATTTTTGTTAATAAATTTTTTGTTGTCATTTATTGATTGTTTGTTTTATAATCACTTTTTTTGCTGGCTGGCTGGGTTGTGCAGCCCAACAGCAGTGTGGGTTGCATTGTTGGTCATAGTTTCACAAAAAAAATGAAATCTCGGAAACCAGCTCAGCCATTGCAAGTAGTGAAATGGATGATTCTATAAATTCTACACACAAAAATGGTCTTGTTATGAAAGTCCCCACAGAGCTGTTGTAATTTCTACAGACATGTTATGGCCTAGAGCAACCTCAGCCTGCCACCAGTTTCCCATGGCCTACCGCCATATCTGTCAAAATATTAGTCATCTCCGTCGTCGCTGTCGTTTGCATTTCACTTTGGCGGTCTTTTATTTTGCGACGTAATTTCATCATCTGGATTTACTACGACGCCATGCCACGTCTTAGGTATTTCCTCATCCCCCTCCAATTCAATCCCCCAAAAAGAGAACTCTTCTCTAATAACATTTTTTGCATGAGTCACACCTTTGACCATCCCCGGCCGGAGAGAAAGGGAGCCAAGTATGGCCGAGATGTTGTTCATTAAGGCAAACAAACATTCCTTTGAAAATTAAAAATTGTAATTGATTTTGTTGTAGTTGTTGTGGTTGGTGTTAGAACCAAGTCTGCTGTTGTTGTTCATTTCATTTCCAGGTAGGTAGACAAAAGTGGCATTTATTTGTCTGCACATTAAAAGGCGAATGCGGAATGAGTAAGTGAAGAATTCCTAGAATGGGGGAAACAAATGGCAAATTAATATTAATGTCATTCTTGGCCGGCATTGGCAACAAAAAGTGCATGAGGCGATAATCATAAATGCTCAAAAATAGTGTTGACGTTTTGAGGTGTATGGAAGCATGACCAAAGGCAAATATTTGATATCAACGACAATGGGTCCGTCCATACACATGGATTATATTATATGTAAATAAAATATGTACCACTGTATATATAATATATTCATACGCAACACCATTTCAAAATATGTCCCAGCCATATGGCTACAGAGGGATGATATATACCTAAAATGTGCCTAGGTATCTTTGGACGAAATCTAGCGGTTTCCGTCCGCCCATTTGACTGGCTGCCTCCGATTTGGTCCAAACGTGATACATGGTAATATTATTATGAAACTTAGATTGAGTTCGAAGATGGGCTATGTCGGTTTCACTCCTTCGCTACTTCCCCAGAAAAGGCCAAATTGTTAAAAGGAAATAATATATGTCATAGAAAAAGAAAGGATAATCTGATTTAGTTGAAACTTTACAAATCCAACTAATTATACCACTGCTAAGTCAAGTGTTGGTAACATAGGCCCCATTTTTCGAATTAGGAATGGATTTTGAATAATCGAAACTCTTATAAAATACGAAATAAGAGTTTCGATTATTATCAAATTTCGCACATTGCAATTTTTCGATCAATATAAAATCTGATGGAAAGATGGTATAAAGCGAACCACTTATTCTGGTATCGCCCTCACAAATGTTCTAAATTTTGAATAATTATAACCTATGAACATGCGAAAAAAAGTCAGCAATTCTATTTAAACTTGGTATACTTCAATGTTTCTCTTTCCAGAGATTTGATTTGAATATGACCAACTCCTTTTGTACCAAAGTCCAAAATTCGCAAATTCGAAACAATTATGGAGAAAAATCTGTCTAAAATAAAAAAAAAAAAAAAACAGTAAAGAAAGTCCTAAAGTTGGGCGGCAACGACTTTATGATACCCTACACCACTTTGCTAATTTAGTAGAGCTCCACATAACAATTAAACGTTTTTATGGGAGAATTCAATCATACACGCTATGATTATAATTATAATTTAAAGTTCAAAGACTGAATATGCTGAAGGGTTTATATTTCTTAAATTCGGATTTGTATTGCCCATTTGGTGCAAAATTAATATGAAATCAGATAAAGATATATATGGGAGCTATATCCAAATCTCAACCGATCTCTATAAAATTTGGCAAAGATATTTCTGAGCTGTGTTTGATATATTTCCCTGAATACCGTTGTTACGGAGTGCATTTTACGGCTGTGGGTAACAAATACAACAAATAAGATGAACAATATATATGGAAGCTATAGCATTATCTGAACCGATCTTCGCCAAATTTGGCATACTAGATTCAATTCGGTCGTATGTGCCAAATTCCATCCCATTTGGGCAAATATTAGACGTCTGGTGCACAATAAAAGGTAAATCGGACGAAGTTGTGTATGGGAGCTATATCCAAATCTGAACAGAACTCGATAAAATTTAGCAAAGGTATTTCTGAGCTGCATTTGATATATTTCCCCTATCTATCTCGCTTCCATCTCCATGTTACAAACAAATGCACAAAGACATAATACCCTTACCACAATTTGTTGTAGGGTATAAACACTGAATATTGGGATGAGTGTTTTGTGATGTCTATACCAAAACTTGGACCTAAATGGACAGCACTTTGCAGAATGGTACGAAGGTTACAAACACTTTAAAAAAAATTTGATTTAAATGTATGGCAAAACAAGTAAGTAAAGACACTATAATATACATAATAAAAAATTGATGTGTACTTGGAAAAAAATCATTGTAATTTCCGATTAAGCAGATAGGACTTTGTCAATATTACATTCCTCCGTCCAAATCTGTCATCGAAAGAAAACAAACACTGAAATTCCTTTTCGATTGTTCTGTTTTCTTTGTTATCATCTTTATCTGTGATCAACTTTAAAAACAATATGCTTCTATTCTGATCCCATACAAAATTTCGTGCCTATCGGATGATAATGGCGAGCTGTATATAATACCCCAAAACAATATTTTAGGTCAAATTTAAATTTTCTAATACAATATAAACAATCAAAAAAAAGTAGTAAGTTCGGCCGTGCCGAACTTTTAATACCCCCACCATATGGAAGAAATTTGCAATTTTCTGTCATAGGTTGTAGTAACCGTTGGGAACTTCAAACACGAATTTTCGGTGAATAATGTTATATGGAGGCTATACGAAGACGTTGTCATATGTATGCAATTTGTTGTCATAGGAGGCAGTACCCATTGGGAACTTGAAATTGTAAATTTCCGCTGAAAAGTGTGACACAAAATACCGATTGGAGGTATAGTTATATGGGGACTATATCAAAACTTGGACATATACAAGGAAGCTTTTTTTACATAATGGCCGTGCTGTTGCCAATTTACAGTAAATTTGGGTGAAAATTCTGTCACCATAGCTGGAATTGATTACAAACAAAAACTACCATTTTTTAGACAAATTGATGGAAAAATGTGGCAAAAATCATCAAAATACTGAATATCGGTAGCTACCATTATATGGGAGCTATCCCAAAACCTAGGCCGATATATCTCATTTTTAATACCAACCATCCAAAATTTAAGGCTCTGCATCAATTAATGTGGGCTGTATCGTGATTTTGACAAACAGACTGACAGACGGACATTGTTAAATTGAGTTAGAATAATATGCTGATCATGAAAATATATACATTATAGGGTCTAAGACGAATATTTAGAGGTGTAACAAACGGAATGACAAATTTAGTAGACCCTCCTTTCCAAGGTGGAGGGTATAATAATGTCATAAAATCATAAAAACAGAAAACAAACTATCAGTCAAAATATTGAAATGTGGTGAAAGGTAAGCCAACAATTATGTGATGAAATATTAGCGACGGAAGCATGTTGCATGCAGCCCTTTCAGATTAAGTACCATTATTGCAAATTAGTATATATTTTACTCTAATGTTATGAAGACATTTATTTATAATAACGTTGATGGTCTTAAATAATGATGTTTCAACCTAGGAAAATATAAGGAATTATTTGGGACAACCCATTAAAAAGTAAGTTTATAATGCGATATTGCCTGACAAATAAAAAGAAAAATAACATTTTATTTTCCCCAGTGTAGTTTCATTATTCGTTTCATCCGCCACCATGGCCGATTAGCGCCAATATACCACATACGCCAACCAGGAAATACGTTATAAGAAGATACAAAAAAAAAAAATTATACCCTCCATCATAGTATGGAGGGTATACTAAGTTTGTCATTCCGTTTTTAACACCTCGAAATACATATTTTAGACCCCACAAAGTATATATATATTATTGATCAGCATACAATTCTATGTCGATTTAGCGATGTCCGTCTGTCCGTCTATCCGTCTGTGGAAATCACTCTAGCTTCCGAACGAATTCAAGTAGATTGATAAAATTTTGCTCAAATGTATGTTATGTCTGCAGGACTTTTGGTATTGAAAATGGGCCATGTAGGTCTACGTTTTGGTATAGCCCCCATATAACGGTACCTCCCAATATTCGGTATTTTGATGATTTTAGCGGCATTATTCACCGGAATTGTTTCAAATTTGGTATTTGAAGTTCGTAATGGATGCTACAGCCTAAGGCAGAAAATTGTCTGTGCAGGTCCACGTCTTCGTAAAGCCCCCATATAACGGTACCTCCCGATATTCGGTATTTTGATTTTAAGCGACATTATAACGGATTTTTTTAAGTTTCGCATTTGAATATTGTAATGGCTTATGACAAGTGTTACCTACTCAGGTTCATGTCGTCGTATAGACCCTAATATAATAGCTACATTCGGTATTTTTAAGATTTTAATAGAATTTTTAACGGATTTTATTGTTTTTGAGAATTGCAAAAGTTGTTCCAAATGGTGGAGGGTATTCAAAGTTCGGGCCGGCCGAACTTACAGCTTTTTTACTTGTTAAAAAAAAAAGAAATAGCTTAAAACGACTTTCAAGAGGTAGATAAAATTCATAAATATGTTTTTATAAGCGATTTCGATTGCATTTGATTTAATTTCTGAATAAGTTATTTAATAACTAAAAAAATCGATATTGAATTATTAGCAATAACAAATTTCTTTGTCATTGTTTTTTTTCGATCCAACCAAATCTTTTCTACATTTCCTTAAAAAAAATCTGCGATGAGACTTGCCATCGAATTCAAGGAAATGGAAATTAATATTTCTTTGTTTCTATCGAATGACGGACTGTGATCGCTTAAGTTTTATAGGTGTGAGTTTGATGTGATTAAAGTTCAAGCTCAAGTTTCTTTTTCCAGCTACAACAACTCAACATCAGATGCAATCAGTTACACATGTGAATGCGACTATATTATTAATTTCTTCGAGGAAAACAGCTTAGAGTTTTAATAGGAATTAGAAATCTGATTAACAGGTTGCGCTCATATGAAATGTATTTCAATGGTCTTCATCTCTCCAATTATAGAATACCACCAATTTCTAACACAAATTGCCTTAACTTTATTATCATGTGATGGCGACATACGGTAATGAAGTATGTGTGTGTGTTTGTGTTTTTTCAAAGCATTGCTGATGATCATGATGGTGTACCGAACGCAAACATGGTTGCAGTTCCATGTGAAATGCGAAATGCAACAAAAAAGGCAGCTCTCCAACACTCGTTGTGTTGTTGTGCTCGAATGAGAATTTGCTATTTTTTCATGGTCATCTTTAACAAGCAAAACAACAAAAAACGACAACAACAACAAAAACAAAATGAAACGAAACGAAAAAATAAAACAACATCCACTGATGCTAACTCGCACCAACAACAATAGAAGCTATGGCAAACTGAACCATAGAAAAACCAAACCAACAACAACAACACTAACTAATGATGATTATCTGCTTTTGTGTGCCGCTTACGGGACAGACAGACAGACAAATGCAAAGTCTCGCAGACACGTTGTTGTTGCTGCACATCCAACGTGGACATTGGGGAGGAGTTTTACCTTTGGATCTTTTGCGTGTTACATGCCATAGCATGGCGAGCCAGTGGCAAGCTCTGTTCCTCCTTACGTTGGTGTAGACCGCGACTTTTTGTTGGCTCTTCGCTTGTGTGCCTAACCTACGTTGGTTGTATGTCCGCCTGCCTTTGTCTGTTGTGCAACCGAGAACACAACAGCCAATGAAATTGCTTCTTTTTCTTCTTCTTTGTCGTCGTCGTCTTGATATCATCCAGCTGGTGAAAAATTGAAAAATTAGAGGCAATCATAATGAAATTCGCTTCTTGTTTGTTCTCTACTTAATAACTTATCTATATTGTCTTAATATATTTAATCAGCAATTAATTATTAAATGTACTTGAAGCACATTTCTATGGATGGTCAATTATTGTAATTGTTGTTGTCGTTGTGGCCATCGTTGTGGGTAAGACTAAAAACTGTGGTTTGAAAAATTTTTAGAAATTAAGTTTAGAAAAATAATTGTTTGACTTTATAGTGCCGATTTTTGTTGTTTTTGTTTTTGGATATGTTTCAGGATTAATTCAATTCTTAAATCTTTGACCACTTACTGGAGCCATACCATACCAATGCATGCTGTTTCAGCTTTTAAAACCTGATGTAAACAAACCACCTTCTGGATTACCAGAAGATTGAAAGTGATGGCGATGCTTAAAAAATCGCCCAATTTTTCGCATGTGTAAGGTTTAAAATTATTCAAAATTTTAACCCCTATTGTTGAAGATATCAGAAGAAGTGGTGCGATTTATTCATAATTCACATCAGATCTTTGGTTGCGATCGTCAAAGTTTGAAAGTAATCGGATGCTCAGTTCGCGTTTTATGGGCTTCATAGTTATTCAAAATATTTACCCTTTGTGGCTGAGGTACCCGAAGGAGTGGTCCGTTATATCCGTATAATAATGTTGGTATAGAGGGTGAGATAAAAAAACTCCACACAGTCAACATTTTTATACCCTACACCACAAGGTGGTCAGGGTATTATGTCTTTGTGCATTTGTTTGTAACAGGCAGAAGGAAACGAGATAGACCCATAGTTCCTTTTAATGATCTGCATAGAATCACATTCTGAGTCGATTTATGCATGTCCGTCCGTCCGTCTGTCCATGAATTTTTGTAAACAAAGTACAGTTCGCATTTATTGTCCTATCCAAGTGAAATTTTGCACAAATCATTTGCTTGGCCCAGGGACGAACCCTATTGAAATTGGAGGTAATCGGTCAACATTTAGATATAGCTCCCATAAATATCTTCGTCCGATTTGCCAGTTATTGTGCACCAAACGTCTAATATCAGTCCGAATAGTATGAAATACGATCAGATTGAACCTGAAAATAAGTATGCCAAATTTGATCGAAATCGGTTCAGATATAGCTATAGCTCCCATATATATTGTTCATCCGATTTGTTATTTTTGTCCACCGCCGCCGTAATATGCACTCTGCAACAACAATATTTGGGGAAATATATCAAATACAGCTCAGAAATACATTTGCTAAATTTTATCGAGATCGGTTCAGATTTGGATATAGCTCCCATATATGTATAACTTCGTCCGATTTGCCTTTTATTGTGCACCAAACGTCCAAATGGGATGGAATTTGGCACATACGACCGAATTTAGTCTAGAAGGTAGTATGCCAAATTTGGCGAAGATCGGTTCAGATATAGCTATAGCTTCCGCAACAACGATATTCAAGGAAATATATCAAATACAGCTCAGAAATATTATGCCAAATTATATCGAGATCCGTTCAGATTTGGATATAGCTTCCATATATATTATTTTCCGATTTTAAATTATTTGTGAACCAAATGGGCAACACATGCCCGAATTTAAAAGTTACAAATGCTTCGGCATATTTAGATCTTTGAACTTTAAATTATAATTATAATCATAGCTTGTATGATTGAATTCTCCCATAAAAATGTTTAATTGTTATGTGGCGCTCTACTAAATTAGCAAAGTGGTGTAGGGTATCATAAAGTCGGTCCCGCCCGACTTTAGGACTTTCTTTACTGGTTTTTTATATTTTATTGCCGGGCCGGGCCGGGCCGAACTTTGAATACCCTCCACCATTTGGAACGAAATTGGAAATAAAATCCATAAAAACCGAACATAGTCGTTATATTGGTGTCTATATGATGTGGACCTACATTGGCATTGTTTGTCATAAGTCATTACCACATTCAAATTCGAAACCTGAAATAAACGGTGAATAATGAGCTAAAATCATCAAAAGATCGTAAGCATTGTTTGTCATAATAAACGGTGAATAATGTTGCTAAATTCACCAAATGTTGCTAAATCACCGTTATATCGGAGTTGTGCGAAGACCTGGACCAGCATAGACAATTTTCTGTCATACGCTCTAGCATCCATTATGAAGTTCAAATACGACATCTTAAACAATTTCGGTGGGTATTGTACCTAAACTCGGCAAAATACCGAACATAGGGAGGTACTTATATATAGGGGCCTATATGAAGACCTGGATCTACATAGACAATTTTTGGTCACACACTGTAGATCCCGTTACGGATTCTAAATACGTAATTTGAAACAATTCTGGTGAACAATGACTATAAAATCATCAAATTACCGAATATTGGGAGGCACCGTTATATGGGGGATATACGAAGACGTGGACCTGCACAGACAATTTTCTGTCATAGGCTGTAGTATCCATTACGAACTTCAAATACCAAATTTGAAAAAATTCCGGTTAATAATGTCGCTTAAATCATCAAAATACCGAATATCGGGAGGTACCGTTATATGGGGGCTAACCCTCCATAGTGTGGTGGTGGGTATAAAAATGTCGGGAATAGCAACAAATTTTAAAAAAAAGTTTAGATTTGTTCCAATTTGTCACCTTTGGCACGATTTATGGTCTTCAAACAGCCAATGAAACCGTCACATGCTGCCCGAATGTTGCTCTGCGGCATTTTGGCCCATCCCCGGGGAAGTGCTCGCTTGAGGTGATCGACACTTTGGTATTTTTAACACCAACCTTGCTTTCCAAAATACTCCAGACACAATAGTCAAACGGATTGGTATCCGGAGATTTTGGTGGCCATTATGCGCTGGAAATGAAGCGAGGAGCCTCGTTATGTAACCATTCTTGGGTGGTGCGTGCTGAGTGCGATGGTACTGAGTCCTGTTGGAATGTCCAAGGCCTGCGGCCAAAATGTTTTCGTGCCCAAAGCTTTAATACACCCTCCAGAATATGTTCGCAATAATATTCGGCATTTATTCTGATGCCACGGTTGATTACTACGAACGGAGAGCGACCATCGGCTGTTATAGCGGCCAACACCATCACCATGATCGGCGCTTAAGTTTTGTTGGCCAACCGAAGTTGCACATTTTCAGCTGAACACAAGTAAAGACGATCATTTTGTTAGTTTGCAAACTGCTCGACAACGAATGTTTTCGGCAGTTCATCACTTTTGGCCAAGCGAAACAAATTTTTAGCTCTTTTGAGTCTCTTCTCTTTCGGTGTATGTTCTTGCACTTTTTGGAATTTCAATGGCTTTACCCCGAGCTCATTTTTCAATATTTGCCGAATGGAATATTTCGATATGTTCAGCTCACGAGCCATTATTCGGCCACTTCTACGCGTGTTTCGATCAAGTCGCTTCTTTACTTTCGAACCATTTCTGCTGATGTTGCTGTTTTCTTCTGTCCACTTCCTTGACGTCAGGCTACGCATCCAGTATCACGGTAAAGAGCAATGTTACGAGACACAAACAATTTATTCACATTTAAATGCTGGAGTGCTCTAACGATAGCCACTTGTGGTTTTCCAGCCAAATATAAAGATTCCACACTATCACGTTTGAATTCTATCACGAATAACTTTTTTTCTTGAAAATTCCCACCAAAATGCTTTTGTACGCTTGTAAAAAATATAATGAGCTGTCACTGGAATAATTTTAACAGCTGTGGGACGAGTGGCTTAGAAATGATAGAAGTCTCAAGTTGGTTGCAGTTTTTGCAACTCACCCAGTATATTCGTTATTTTGATGACTTTGGCCACATTTCCCGATGATATACTTATTTGAAGTTTTATATGGATTAGCTTGAGTATTCAACTGGGGACTGCTATATTTAAAGATTTTCTTTCCCCTCGTGGTCGAAGATATTTAAAATTTGATCTGGCCAAAACCTTTATAATTCACTGTTCAATGCTTCAAAACCACAGTTCCTAGCCAATTTCCACTGTTGAAGATGTTCCTGCTTGTCGTACCATATCATTATTATTAATTTGATGATATTGTTGTTTTACTTCGTCGTTGAATAGCAATGCATTGGGAAATATACTCTTGAAATCTTAAATACGTCATTAGTTTCTTCAACACGTGAAGAGTGGCGGCAATTGAGAGCCAAGTACAGTATCAAATGCTTAAATTATAAAGCTTCCATTAAAATGCTTTGCAAATCCAATTTCTTTACATTTTAACAATAGTCGCAAATTCCAAGACTGAAACAAAAAATATTTTTAATACTTTCAAAACGCAAATTAATTAATATGTTTATTAATTATTGATATTTTGAGATCCAAAGATATTGAGACGCAGGAATATTTTATTCTTCTGAGTGTAAAGGTCGATCCACAATCTATCATTAAGACAATGAACTACTCATTTCTTTAAGTTGTTTTGATATTTCACTATAATAATGAGTAGTTCATGGGATTGAAGACACATTGAGGATTGTGATCTATAAAATTAAAAAAAATGATTTTATTAATTAAAAGCATGAATGGAGTCTATATGTGTTGGATTAAAGAGGCGCCTCTAAACAGGAAACCGAAAGGTGTTGAGAGTAATTTCTCTCTCCTTATACCCGTCCCTTAAACCACATTTTCTAATCTCTCTCATTCATTTGTGTTTTCTTCCACAAATTGATTTAATTTTTTAAATCCTTGTAATTTGGTTTCGGGAATAGTATTACCAATTTGGAAAAATCTATTCCCCTGAATTATGGCACTTAATTTCGATCCATTCATTCAATTCAATTCCATTTAATTGTTTTGATTCGAAATGATTCGTTAGAGGTTTCATAGTTTGATTGTCATTCGATTCGGTTAACTTATCTCTGCGGCCTGCTGCGACAGGTTGAGAGCTATTTGCGGTGTTTTGAAAAACATTCGAAGAAGTGGCTACTTGACTTTCAATCGATGACGGATGAATTTACAAAAGCGTACACAATTGTTAAGGAAAATTCTGAAGAGACCTTGCTTTAATTATAGATGACCTTGTAAGGTAGAATGGAAGACATACAAATAGAGGAAGTTGAATGCATTTTTTGTGCAATAAAATTTCTTAGAAAATTTTTAAAGGTATTGAAGAAGCAAATGGAACTAACCATTGATGGGTTTCACTGATAGCAATTTTAATACCCTACAACACAATGTGTTGGGGGTATTATAAGTTTGATTGGACCAAAAATAATGTAACACCTCGAAATCTTGGTTTCACACATAGGAAAGTATATATGGATTATCTTATCTCGTTGAGCTGAGTCGACCTAGTTATGTCTGTCCGTCCGTCTGTCCATGTGAATTTGTAATCGCAAATATGGCCCGATCTTTACGAAATTTAGAATGGGGGTGGGGCTAAAGCCAGAATAGAATCCTTTTGCATTTAGAGATTATGGCATAAAATTTAGGGGCTGAAAATTTTCTTGACTTTGCAGGTCGCAATTATAGACCAATCGACAATTTAGTTAGCATGGGGCTAGAGCTTAGGGCTGGGCAGAAGCCTTTCAATTTGGATAGTCATCGGGTAATATTTAGTGGGTGAAATAGGCCACAACACTTCTGTTAAATAAAAGTCAACTTTTCCATTAAACCGCGAATATTTTCATTCCGGTAAAATCACAAATAGACGTAGATGCCCATAGTAAATATATCGGATATATAAGCGAAATATAAATAATTGTGTGTATACAAACGAAGGGGATGTTAGCTAGAATTCTTATATCTCAAGAATGGCTTTACCGATTTTGACAAATTGTGTCAATTCAGAATGCCCTCTTGGCATAAAATTATAAAAACTGATGATGTTAATATAGATTTTGTGGTATTTTGTGACATTTCTTTTATATTTTTTATCGCATGCGATTTTTTCAATTTGACTTATAATATTGAAGTGTAGTGGGGTTGTTATATACAGATTGCAATTATCGTCCGATCTTGACGAAAATTTTTATAAGAGTAGGGTTAGGCTCAGAAGGTCTAGGCCTATTGCTTTTAAAGTTGTCCGCAATATATTCAGCGGTTGAAAGGAACCAACAACTAAAAATGTTCCTGATTTTGCAGCCGTTATAAAGGTCACAAATATAAGTTAGAGTTTAGGTCAATGGGTAGAAAGGACTACTACTTTTGTGTGAAAAAAAAAAAAAACATTTCCATTCTACCCAAACGCTGAAAATAACTTACAGAGGGGCCTCTTGCATTTAGAGATGGTCGCAAAATATTTAGGCGTTCAATTAACCCAAAATAGAAAATTTTTCCTGATCACGCAATTGAAAATAAACGACACGGAAGAAGTCTAGCATTTTGGATGATCATTGGATTATACTTAGCTGTAAAATGGGCCACAATAACTAACAACACGACCGGGTGTGTAAATATTGGACAAATGACCATGGTCAAAAAGCTACGGGCAATATCTGGGCAATGCTCTATGATATAATTTCAAAAACGAAATCTTTCAAAATGGATCTGGACATAAGGGGGCTCCTAACATGGTCGGCACTGCACGACTATAGTTTTTGCTTTTTTAATAATATTACATTTTTTAACCAGAATCGGTTGAATTTTTGTATTAATGAAAATCTATGGATTCAATTTTCTTTTGTGAAAAGTTAAATAATTTTGCGCAAAAATTTCTAATTTTTAATTCTGTCATTCACGGCAATATTGGCAAATGTTTTTTCCTGGATTTCCGGTTGTTGGGAGAAAAAACTTCCACCAACAAACTATTTAACAACTGTGCACTGTAATTGCAGAAAATTTGCAAACATTAAAACTTCACTCAAGAGTAACAAAAACACCAACTATTAAGGTGAACAGAAATTGTTATTATTTTTTTAAGCTCAAATGACAGTTGTTCAAAGTCAATGTTGATTAAATGATATTTTTTGTTTAGATTTTATTAGTATTTTGTCAGAATAAGCGGATGATCATTTATTCGGAGAGTTTTTTTTATTCTTCTGAATCGTATCCCAGAAAAGACTTTAGATTTTAATTGACCGAATTATGTAAATATTGTAAATACTTAACATATTTACAGAACTTATCCAATAAATAAATAGACGTAATATATTTTTGATAGGTATTATTTTAATTTGTGGAGTTTAAGGATAGTTCCTGGTTTGGTAGAAGTTTTCTGTGTATTAAGTATATATACTCAGATCACTTTTGATATTACAATCACTCACTCGAGTACCTCCGAAAATTTAAAAATTTGAAATTTTTCAAATGTCATTAAGCGAAGAAGTTTTTGTTGGTTTATTACCAAAACTGGGACAAATAAATTTGAAAATATGAGTAAAATGTAAAACAAATCTTGAAATTGAAAGATCTTAAATGTATAGTTCCGCATATAACTTCTATTTTATACTTTTCGAAGGTAAAAAAATATTTTCTAAAAATTTCGAAATTCGTCAAAAAAAAAAAAAAAAAAAAAACAAGTAAAAAAGCAGTAAGTTCGGGACGAACTTTGAATTCCCTCCACCATTTGGAACGAATTTGAAGATTTGAGATTTGAGAGTAAGTTTAGATTTGTTCGAATTGGCCGAATGTTGTTCTGCAGTATTTTGGCCCATTCCCGGCGAAACGCTTGCTTGAGGTGATCGACACTTTTGTATTTTTTAGTACCAACTTTGCTTTCCAAAATTCTCCAGACACAATGGTCCAACGGATTGGTATCCTGAAATTTTTGGTGGCCATTGTGCGCTGGAAATGAAGCGAGGAACTTCAATTTGTAACTATTCTTGGGTGGCGCGTTCTGAGTGCGATGGTGCTGAGTCCTGTTAGAATGTCCAAGGTCTGCGGAAAAAATGTTTGCGTGCCCAAGGCTTTAGTACACCCTCCAGAATATTTTTTCTTTTTCTTTTTCTCATAAATTGCAGTTCCCATTACGAACTGTAAATACGAAATTTGAAACAACTTCGGTGAATAATGTCACTAAAATCGTCATAATATCAAATATCGGGGGGTTGCCGTTATATGGGGGATATACGATATCGTTGACCTATATAGACAATACTACAAAGTACTCAGAAGGAACAATTCCGTTGGAAAATGTGGCTAAAATCATAAAAAATACCGAATATCGGGGGGTACGGTTGTATGGGGGCTATACGATATCGTGGACCGATATAGCCCATTTTCGAACTTGATCTACACGCAGACAAAAGACTGATCTGTGCAAAATTTTAGCTTCCTATCTTTTTTCGTTTTGCGTGATTACAATAGACGGACGGACAGGCCTAAATCGTCTTAGAATTTTATTTTTTTTGGAGGGCTTAGAGCCCCCCAATTTTAAATATCATTTTTTTTCTATTTCTTTTAAAAAGTTAATTTGGGCCTCTCTTTTGTTTACTCCAAAGATCTGATCTAAACAACATAAAAAATCTCCAATTTAATTTGATTTTATTCCAAAACCAATCGACTTATTTTGTCTCATACCCTATTTGGACAACTGGTGACATTGCCTGCCTGCAATGAAACAAGCCAAAAATAACAAATCAAAATGTACACTTTTTTGGACATTTAATGTTGAGGTCAAAACGTTTTCTCGACGACCCTCGTTACTCTCTAATGGCTGTCATTGGAGCTTGGAAGCAAAACAAAACCAAACGAAAAAAACGAATTGTTTTTGTTTCCATTTTTAATTTTAATTCGATGTTAATAGTTTTGTTAAATAAAAGTTTTAGTTAGTCTATAGCACAATTCACAAAATTGTCATTACAAAAATACATACAAAAGCACATACGTGTGTATGTAAATACAGATCGCCAGATGCCAACAGTAGCTGACAAAAGTTAGAGGCCAGTGAACAGTGGTTAAATGGAAGAACTTCAAGGTCAGAGATGATTGAAAAGATCATTTTTTGTATATGTAATACCAACGCCTCCTCTCTTATCATTGGAAATTTATTGCGGAGAAGTGTTCTAGCCCTAAGAAACCATGCTAACAATTTACATATTATGTTTATTTATTAGAAATTGTGGACAAAACCGTCGAAATACGACGGTCATGCCACAACGTTCAAATATATTGATTATATATGTGGAAGGCATATCAAAATCTAAACCGATCTGGACAAACCTTAAAAAGGTATTTTTTGGATGTACCCAATATCTTGAATCGGAAATCCTTGTTATGGAGTATACAGGGTGAGATGAAAAAACTGCAACCAATTTCAGACTGCTGTCATTTTTAAGCCACTTGTCCGACAGCTGTTAAAATTATTCCAGTGACAGCTCATGAGAATTTTCCAGAAAAAAAAGTAATTCGTGATTGAATTCAAACGTGATAGTGTGATTTTTTTATATTTTGCTGGAAAACCACAAGTGGCTACCCTTAGAGCACTCCAGCATTTAAATGTGAATAAATATTTTGTGTCTCGTATCATCGCTCGTTATCGTGCTGCCGTTACTGGTAGTGTAGTCCGATGTCAAGCAAGTGGACGGAAGAAAACCGCAACATCAACAGAAATGGTTCGAAAAGTAAAGATGCGACTTGATAGAGCGACCCGCGTCGTAGTGGCCGAAAAATGGCTGGTGAGCTGAACATTTCGTAATATTACATTCGGGAAATATCGAAAATTGAGCTCGGGGTAAAGCCATTGAAATTCAAACAAGTAAAATAACATTAAGTTCTTCCGGGCTAAACTTTGAATACCCTCCACCTTAGGGAAAAGGGAACATTAGAAGAAATGTGGCAAAAACCATTAAAATGCCATATATCGGGAGGTACCATTATATGGGGGCTATACCAAATCGTGAACCTACACATGCAATGTATCCCCAAAGGAGCTAGAACACATTATGACCTACAAATACCAATTTTCAGACAAATCCGTGAAAAAATGTGGCAAAAATATACCTAAACGTGGACCTATACATACAATGTTTCCCCACACAATCTAGGACCCATTATAACCCACAAATACCAATTTTTAGACAAATCAGTGAAAAAATGTGGCAAAAGCCATCAAAATACCGAATATCGGGAGGTACCGTTATATGGGGGCTATACCAAAACGTGGACCTATACATGCTATGTTTTGCCACACGCACAGGGACCCGTTATGACCTACAAACAGCAATTTTCAGACAAATCCGTGAAAAAATGTGGCAATAACCATCAAAATACCGAATATCGGGAGGTACCGTTATATGGGGACTATACCAGAACGTGGACCGATATATTACATTTTCAATACCAACCATCCTAGACACAATACAAATTTTTCTGCTAAAATTTGGCGCTCTACGTCAAACAATGTGGGCTGTATCGTGATTTCAACAGACAGACAGACGGACATCGTTATATCGACTTAGAATTTTCTGATGATTATGAATATATATACTTTATGAGGTCTACGACGACTATTTAAGGATATTACAAACGGAATGACAAAGTTAATATACCCTCCTTTCGAAGGTGGAGGGTATAAAAGGAGCAAGAACTTATACAGCAACAGAAAGAAAATAGACTCAAAAGAGCTAAAGAGTTGGTTCGCTTGGTCGAAAGTGGGGAGAAGCCGAATTTGATTTTCTACGTCTCCGATGAGAAAACATTCGTTGTCCCGCAGTTTGTAAACAAACAAAATTGTCGTGTTTATTTGCCAAAGAGGTCATCGAAAAATGTGCACCTTCGGTTGGCCACCAGAATTCAAGCCCCGGCCGTGGTGATGGTGTGGCGTCAGAATAAATGCCGAATATTAATGCGAAAATATTCTAGAGGGTGTATTAAAGCCTTGGACACCCGAACATTTTGCCGCAGACCTTGGACATTCCAACAGGACAACACTCAGCACCATCGCACTTAGCACGCGCCACCCAAGAATGGTTACAAAATGAGGTTCCTAGTTTCATTTCCAGCGCACAATGGCCACCAAAATCTACGGATACCAATCCGTTGGACTATTGTGTGTGGGGTATTTTGGAAAGCAAGGTTGGCACTAAACAATACCAAAGTGTCGATCACCTCAAGCGTGTGCTTCGCCGCAGAACAACATTCGGGCAGCGTGTGATGGTTTCATTGGCCGTTTAAAGGCCATAATTCGTGCCAAAGGTGACCACTTCGAACAAATCTAAACTTATTCTAAAATTTGATGCTATCCGATATTGTTTGAAATTTCGTATTTTAAGTTCCTAATAGGTGCTACAGCCTGTGACAGAAAATTGTGTATGTTGGTCCAGGTCTTCGCATAGTCCCTATATAACGGTACCTCCATACATTCGGTATTTTTATGGTTTTAGCTACATTATTCACCGGATATTTTTCAAGTTTCGTATTTAAATATTGTATTAGCTTATGACAAAAATTGCCTATAACGGTATTTTTAAGATTTTAACAGAATTTTTAACTGATTTTATTTTTTTTAAATTATTAAATTTATACCAAATGGTGGAGGGTATTCAAAGTTCGGCCCGGCCGAACTTACAGCTTTTTTACTTGTTTTTTTTTTTTTTTTTTTAATTTCCAAAATCGTTCCAATGGCCCGTTCGGCCCGGCCGAACTTACTGACTTTTTACTTGTTAATAAATTTCTTCTTCCTTTCGTACCACTGTGCATTGTGGGATTCTTTTTTGTTTGGTCCATTTTGTTGGCTTGAAAAATACAGCGGCTCTGCAACCACCGACTCTCCATTAAGTTGGAGGTTTTGTTGATGTTGTTGTTGTTGTTATATGGGAGATAATTTAACAATTGACTGAATAATAAAACAACAAATAAAATAACAAAAACTAAAAATTGAATTCTCACACAAACTAAGCACTGAGGAGGACGTTCAGAATTGAACATTTTTTCAAGTTCAAATTACATTCAAATATTTCGAACTAAGCGGACTAGCGTGTAAATGCAATAACAACAACAGCAATGACAACCATTTGGCTTAAAATACCTAATGGTGGATGCATTCTACCGCAGCTTGGGAGGGGATTAGATTTGATGGACTGCTGCTTTTTTTGCTTGGCAATGTTAATGCTGTTGTTGTGCTTTGGTTTTATTTTGTAATTGTAAAGCTTACGTAATCTCTTCCCAGCCAGAGTGCAAATTGCTCTTTTCAAACTCTGTTCTGCTCTTCTGCCATACATTTGTGCGCCGTGTCATTAGAATAGCTTAGAATTCAATTCACTTTTTGTTAAGACAGACAAAAATAAAAAAACAAAGAGCGGAGCAGATCCAACTAACCAAGTCAACCGTAGCCACCAAATTGACTTTATGACACAGCGACCGACATATGGTCGATCGGTCGGTCGGCCGCATTGCCAGAACACACAGAAATGTAGTTGGACTTGAATGCTTAAACGAAAACGAAACTTAACAACAACGACAACAAAATACAATAAATATTTGCGGTTTCGTAGAGCGCTGTGTACATGCCTTAATAGAGAAAATGTGAAAAAATTAGACAAAAAAACTCGCACACTCACACACACACTCACACACACACTCTCACACTCAATGAAGGAAAAACCACTACTGTAACTTCTCTCGTCAGCGAAAACAATGGAAAACGTCTGTTCAAATGCCAGTCGTTAAATTTTACGTGCCGAACGTTGGAAATGAGCTTTTGATGGTTGTGAGACAACAACGACGACGACCACGACGATCTTGGTTGTGTCATCAAAAAGAATATCTGACTGCCTGGACTTTGGCAGGTTGTCACTGCCACACCAACAGCAACAGCACCACCTCCAGCGTTTCCTCTCCCCATATGCACTGAAAACCCCCGATGAAGCACGATCTATTCATAATGCACTGACTGACTGACAATTTCATTTCAATTGACCACTAAAACCCTTCTTTATTCCCACACCTTGAGCCATGAGAATTAGAATGCATTCCATTCGGCCGCTGCCAAAGACAGACAGACAGAAGACTTGTGATCAAAATATTTAGATCGCTAATCAATTGGGTCATCCAAGTGTTAATCTAACCACAATTTGTTCCCTCCTTTCAAGGATCTTCATGTTGTTAGTGATGTAGAACATGTTCGAGAAATGAGATGGAAAAAGATCATCTGGTTAAAAAAATGACAAAGGTAAGATAAAACTGGTGAAATGAGAACAAAAATAGAAATTTTGGCATTTCCACCAAATAACCAGTAAAGAAAGTCTTAAAGTTTGGCGGGGCCGACTTTATGATACCCTACACCACTTTGCTAATTTAGTAGAGCTCCGCATAACAATTAAAAGTTTTTATGGGAGAATTCAATCATACACGCTATGATTATAATTATAATTTAAAGTTCAAAGGACTGAATATGCCAAAGCATTTGTAGCTTTTAAATCGGATTTGTATTGCCCATTTGGCGCACAATTTATTTGAAATCGGATAAAAATATATATGGGAGCTATATCCAAATCGGAACCGATCTCGATAAAATTTGACAAAGTTATTTCTGAGCTGTATTTCATATATTTCCCTGAATATCGTTGTTACGGAGTGCATATTACGGCTGTGGGTAACAAATATGACAAATCGGATGAACAGTGTATATGGGAGCTATAGCTATATCTGAATCGATCTTCACCAAATTTGACATACTAACTTCTAGACTCAATTCGGTCGAAAGTGCCAAATTTCATCAAATTTAGGCAAATATTAGACTTTTGGTGCACAATCAAAGCAAAACGGACGAAGTTATATATGGGAGCTATATCCAAATCTGAACCGATCTCCATAAAATTTAGCAAATGTATTTCTGAGCTGTATTTAATATATTTCCCCAAATATTGTTGTTACAGAGTGCATATTACGGCTGCTGAGGACAAAAATAACAAATCGGATGAACAATATATATGGGAGCTATAGCCATAACTGAACCGATTTCGATCAAATGTGACATACTTATTTCCAATCTGATCGTACGTGCAAAATTCCATACTATTCGGACTGATATTACACGTTTGGTGCACAATAAAAGGCAAATCGGACGAAGATATATATAGGAGCTATGTCTAAATTTTGACCGATTATCTCCAATTTCAATAGGGTTCGTCCTTGGGCCAAACAAATGATTTGTGCAAAATTTCATCTGGATAGGTCAATAAATGCGAACTGTACTTTGTTTACAAAAATACATGGACAGACGGACGGACGGACGGACATGCATAAATCGACTCAGAATGTGATTCTATGTAGATCATGAAAAAGAACTATGGGTCTATCTCGTTTCCTTTTGCCTGTTACAAACAAATGCACAAAGACATAATACCCTGACCACCTTGTGGTGTAGGGTATAAAAATTATACAAGCCTTTTGAGGAGATTCGTTGAAAATATTGGCAAAATAATCAAAACTCAATATATCGTGGGTACATGATATGGTAGCTATACGAAAACATGGACCTATATAGTCACTATCCTGCCACAGTCGATAAAAACCATAACAAACCCTAAATATGAAAATGTAAACAATTCCGAAAAATATGTGGCTAAAATCAAATAAAAGTTGTTATTATATGGGGGCTAGCCGATATCGTGGATCGATAAAGCGCATCTTCGAACCTGATATGTATAAAAATCAGATCTCCGAAAATTCTCTCGAATTTATTCAAACCGTGAAACTCACTCGAATTCGAGCAAGAGCTCTCCTGGGAGCAGAAAAAACTCGATGCGTATTTTTTGTACAAGATAATCACAACCCACCTGTACTGTCCTTACACCCTCACCCCTGCCCTCTCCTACCACCTTTTCTCCCTCCTAAGCTACAACATATAAGCCCGCTTGCACACACACACAAATTAGAAAACGAAATATTTTTTCCGCTCATTTACAATCGTAGATCAAACTCTTGTTCTATTTTGAGCGATTCTGATCCGACTCTAATTTTTCATAGAGTAGTGACTCGGGAGTGCTCCTACTCAGAACAAATGAGTGAAGAGTGGACTCTGTAAAAAAAACTGCAACTCTTCGAGCAATCCTGCTCACGAGCAGCTTTCTCTCCCGAGTGAAAATGAGCAAATATGTACTCTGATAAAAATACATGACACAAATGGCCTCTACCTTCCTTTAAAGTGAGTGTGCATAACAAAGTCACAAAATCTTCTCTATATATTCCATAACCTCACATATTCCACCTTTGATGTTTTGAATCGACGCTAAAATGGTTTATATCACAAGGTCTTAGTTGCCAATTGTGATCACCTCTATGAGAGATAAGATGATGCGGAAACTTATTCAATAGAAAAGCAATCAATCTCCATTAACCGTAAATACTGATCAATATAATTTCACACGTTGATTATGGAGTACCTTCTTAATAAGAACTATTAAGTTCTCCGAGCAACAGACTCGACAAATTTGCTTGTTGACGTGTCACCAAAGCAAAAATGAGCCTCACCAGTCAGGACGACTTGCCAATGGAATTCCGGATCATTTTCGTACAGCCAACAAAAACACGAGGTTGTTAATGATCGGCCAGCTTGAGTTCTTGACCTCTAAAATAATCGACCAATTGTCACTCTCTGCTTGAATTCGAACGGAAGTACTACTGAGAGTTCAATGTCGCTCGTTCAACTCCACTCAATTTTTTTTTTAAAGAGGCAACTCGGGAGCTGTCGCAAAAAAAAAAGAGTGTAGAGTAAACTTTGTATAATGTTCGTGCCCTTCGAGTACTCTCTCTCGCGCGCAAGTTTCACTCTCAAGTAAAAAGAGCAAAACTGTGCTTTGAGACCCAGGTCTTTATGCCAATGTTGACCCAAAAATGCTTTAATGTGGCGAACTGTGACGACAAGTTTGGCAATTGTTTGAAGTGAACTTTAACACAGCGTAAAACAGAACAGCGTAAAATTCTAAGTCGATTTAGCGATGTCCGTCTTTCTGTCTGTCTGTCCGTCTGTCTGTACGTTATAATCACGCTATCTTTCGAACGAATTGAGATACAAGGCTAAAATTTTGCACACAGGTTTATTTTTACAGTAGGCAGGTTAAGTTCGTAAATGGGCCATGTAGGTCCACGTTTTCATATACCCCCATATAACGGTACCTCTCGATATTCGATATTTTGATGATTTTAGCGACATTATTCACCGGAATTGTTTCAAATTTGGTATTTGAAGTTCGAAATGGATACTACAGTCCAAGACAGAAAATTGTCTGTTCAGGTCCACGTCTTCGTATAGCCCCCATATAACGGTACCTCCCGATATTCGGTATTTCGATGATTTTAGCGACATTATTCACCGGAATATTTTCAAATTTAGTATTTGAAATTCGAAATGGATACTACAGCCTGTCTGTCTTAAATTGTCTGTGCAGGTCCACGTCTTCGTATAGCCCCCATATAACTGTACCTCCCGATATTTGGTATTTTGAGTTTAGTACAATACCCACCGAAATTGTTTGAGATGTCGTATTTGAAGTTCGTAATTAATGCTACAGCCTATAACAGAATATTGCCTATGCTGGTCCAGGTCTTCGCACAGCTCCGATATAACGGTACCTCCCTATATACGATTTAACTACATTATTCACCGTTTATTTCAATATTCGGTAATGACTTATGACAAGCAATATCTATGTAGGTCCACGTCGTATACACCCCAGTATAACGGCAATATTCGGTTTTTTTCTAAAATTTTATTAGAATTTTTTAAGGATTTTATCCTTTCAAAATTTCTAAATTCCTTCCAAATGGTGGAGGGTGTTCAAAGTTCGGCTAGGCCGAACTTACTGATTTTTAACTTGTTGGAAATGTGGTAGTTTCTTCTTTTCAAATATCGATAGGTGTAACTTCAAAACTGGCAGATACTGAAATACCGGGCAGCAAAAATACTCATTACAAAACCCATCATTTTAACAAGAGTATTTAGCACGGAATAAGTAGTATTTTCTTCTGGACAAAGTCGATACATAAGTACTTACTTGATCCACCCTTTTAAAATAATGGGTTGGTAACCCGATTTGGAATAACTATTTTTGCTAGATACAGTCTCGAGCTCACAAACTTCAGTTTGGAAGTTGGATGCGTACTGACATTGTTCATTACTTGGTAATGAGAAAATAAATTGTTTTGCTATTTTATTTATTTTTTTTCAATCTACTGATAAAACAAAGAATAGTTTGTTTTATTTACCTCTTAAACTATTATTCGATTGCTGTGGCGCCCAACGTTTTTTCTGAGATGCATCTTTTCTAAGCAAACCCATACAATGTAAATAACTCATTACATAATTGTACCCACCTAATCGTCAATGGAAACAATGTCATAAACTTGACCCCAACAAAAGATGTTACCTACATTCGCTTATCACCGATTCACAGTAATAATGACCTGCTTTGATAGAAATGGAAACTATTTGCAAAGTGTAACAATCTCTATAAATTTTCTGCAGAGTAAACAAATAAACGCTCTTGTTCCGCCAGTACATTGGCTTTTGCAAATTAAAAAAGAAAAAAACACAGCAACAACAACTAATCAATATTCCATTCATTCACTTTGGACAAATATCGTTTTTTGTTTCAAAATATTTGTTGTTCCTTTTGTTTTTGTTATAATTGTTTTCTTTTTTTGCTTTGCTTTCCATTTAAAATAGCTGTGAGTAATTGTAATTTCTTGACTTGAGCCTTAGTTGTTGTTACCCGCATATAAGTAATTGTAATAAGCGATTATATTTGTTGTTCTTGCCTTCCTGCGATAATAAAACCACTAAAAGAAAATTTTCCTTATTCATGTGTTGAAGTCGATGTGAAGGTATGCATGTATGTATGCACGTCTGCTTGTGCTGCAATTTCGTTTGGTCGAGTATTTTCGAGTAGTCATACATAGTTCGGAACATTGATTGCAGCGGGCGACAAAAAAAGTTTCTGACTTAATTACAACATCACGTCGTTGGCCAGTGTTATTGATTAATGCTGATGATGATGACGACAACGACGAGAACGACACGGCAAAGTTATCAATAATCAATCGAGTGAACACCTTTCCTCATGGCACGTCCATGGCCACAACAACAACAGCAGCAACAACAACAGCTTATGTTTCACAAAAATTGTTTTATTATTCGCTCTCTTCGGCTATTCTCGGAAGTGATTAATTCAATTGTAAGCCAAGTGACTAATCCCCTCATGCGGAGCAGGAAGGAGCGGATTAAGAAATGCTCTTTTTAATGCGTAAAACGTTATTTAGTTCGATCCAACAAAAATGTTCCAACGTCAATGTTTGAGTCGCTACTTAGACTTTGTTTTGGTCTAATGGCAAATGATTTAATCTGTAGCGGTCGACAAGCAATGGGGATCATTAACTGGACTCGTGACTATAATAAGTCAATATCACTGGAGTAGATCTTTACAGGTGTTTTGTGTTCATGGCTAATGACTAACTTTCGGTTATGACATCGTCATATGAAGAAAATGTATTAATGTATGGTTTGGAATGTACATTAAACATGTATCCAACTTTTGCTCTTAGAACTTTTACAGAGCCCTTGGGTCACTCCGCAAACGCAGGGAGAAAAAAATTAGGATAACAAACAGAAAATGTCATGTTGCAAAAGGAAGAGTATATACTTATATACCAACATTTGACATTTGGAGAGTGGCAGGATAAATTTCTCTTAAATTTTTTTTCGGATATATAAATAAAAGATTTAACTCGAATTATTTTAAATTAAAAATAAACAAATAAAAACAGGTAAGCAAAGGCTAAAGTCGTGCGGGGCCGACCATGTGATACCCTACAAAACTACAATATGTAAGAAGCCCCCATATTTACGCACTCTGTCGTTCTGTTAGTTGCTGTGGTCCGTTTTACAACTAAATATAATCTAATGGTAATCCAAAATGCTAGACTGCTTCCCTGTTCTTAACTCTTTTTTAGACAAAATTCCGTGTCGATTGGTTTAAATTGTGTGATCAGGAAAATTTCTCTTTCTTTGGTTTACTTGCGAGATGTCGTAACTTCATGCGAGATTTCGTGTCCTTTGGTTTCTATTTCCGACCTTTATAACGGCTGCAATATCAGGAACATTTTTAGTTGTTGGTCCATTTCAACCTCTAAATATATTGCGGACATCTTTGAAAAAAATAGGCCTAGCTATTCTGATCCTAACATTACCGTTGTGAAATGTTTTTTAATAACCCCAACCTGAGTTGTAAGGTGAAAAAATATTACAAAATGTATACTTTAATATTATAGTCAAATTGAAAAAATCGCATGCGATAAAAAATATGAAAAAATGTCACAAAATACTACAAAAACTATATTAACATCATTATTGGCATTTTATGCCAAGAGGGCATTCTGAATTGATAAAATTTGTCAAAATCGGTTCAGCTATTCCACTTCGATTGGTCTATAATTGCGACCTGTAGAGCAACTCCAAAATCAAGAAAATGTTCAGTTTTTGGCCCATTTCAACCCCTAAATATTATGCGATCATCTCCAAAAGCAATAGGGTTCTATTCTGGCTCTAGCCCCACCTCCATTCTAAATTTCGTGAAAATCGGGCCATAATTGAGACCTGTAGAGTGATTAAAAATTAACAGGCGGACGTACGGACGTACATAGCTAGATCGACTCAGCTCGGCGAGATATCCCCAACACATTCAACGGTATAGTTATCCGTCGTCTGTCGTGTTTGTATACACTTAGCCACAAATATAGTAATTTTTGGAATAATTAGAAATGTGCGTGAGGTACCAATTATAAAGGAACGAAGCATTCCACTTCATCTAATACTGAAAAAAATATTAAGATGACATTTATTTCCAAGTTTATGCGAATATTTAATCAAAATTTTAAATTTTTGTGGGGGAGGTGCCAGAAGGAATGAGCCGATTAATTGTATGTTCACAGAAGGGCTGGCCTGATATCTATCATCTTCACACCAGATCTTGTGTTAATAAAAATATTGGGATGTATGAAGTTTGAAGGGAATCGGATGATTTTTTTGCTATTTATGGGCTTTATAGTTATTCTAGATTTTGAGTGGTCTGATATATTTAATCTTCACACTAGATAGAAATATTGTGATGTGTGAAATTTGTAAATTATAAGAGATATAATTATTCAAAATGTTGACCCTTTCTGGGGGAGGTACCAGAAGGAGGGAACTGATATATTTCATATTCACACCAGATCTTGGGTTAATAAAAATATTGTGATGTGCGGAAATTGAAGAGAACCGGATGCTGACTGCATTTTATAAGAGTTATCATTATTCCAAATTTTGACCCTTTGTGTGGGAGATACATGTTGGATTGGACCAATATCTTCCATTTCCGCACCTTTCGAAATCAACTCCAGGCCATTCAGCCACTTTAATACTGAATTTCAGATTTAAGCACTATCTAATCACAACTGCTCACTGTTTAATATCAACATTTCAAATTGCCAATTTCTTCCGTTCACCCAAAATGGTATTGTACCAAATTTAGTGCCATTTAGTACGGTTCTTACCAAGAATTTCCAAGAATTGATTCTCATACAAATTTTCAAGATTTTACCACTTTCCTGTCAGATAATTCCAAATGGTACCCAATTTAGTGCATTTTGGTACTTTTGGTACACATATTGATAGAATTTCGAAAAAAAACCCTTTCGTTTGTATATTCTACACAACATGAAAGACTCTCACTCTAAATTTCAGATATCCAGCTGCACTGCTTCCCTTCTCTCCTTACCACCAAATTTAAAACTATGTAGTACTTCTCGTACTTTTTAGTACGTATTTCCAAACCCCCGCCATGTATCAACCAAATACCAAATTTAGTACGTATTTCCAAAACCACCTTCCATTCTCAACCCTACATATGTACAGTGATCCGAAAAATTCCGATTGTAAGCAGTATCCGTTCACGTAATACCACGTTCACGTAGTACCTTAGTACACTTGCTGAAGGTATTTCTAAACCCAGCACTTTATATTAACCCTATCTACAAGCAGTGCCCCAAATACCAACATTTTAAATATTAGAGTAGAATTTCGCGGGACACTTAGGTTAAGGGAGCGAGTAGTATACGTATAAATCGAACCTATCTTTCCCAACCAGTATTAGTCGATTTTGCCGTCAGGTGTATACCCTCAGTCAAATTTCGTTTATTTAAATTTATTTTGACTTACGTTATGAGTTTTCAAACTGTTGACCCTTTATGAGCGTAGTTTCGAGGGGGTGGCCCGATATTGTAAATATTTGGATATTCAAAATTCAGAGAAAATCGAACATTTACTTCCAGTTTTCTGCGAATAATTGTAAATCAACATTTCAACCTTTTGTGGGGAGGCACGAAAAGGAGTGGGCAGTTTGAAAAAAATCACTGACTTATGGGAGATATATATTGGAAATTGTTGCCCTTTGGCAGATCTTGTGTTACTCGAAATATTGAAAAGTGTGAAATTTTAAAATAATCGAATTCTTATTTCGAGCGTTTTGTTATGCAAAACTTTGACCTCTTTGTGGATACCAGACGGAATGGTCGGATATTTTATATCTTTATTGCAGATCTTGTGTTGGTAAAAATATTGGGATTTGTGAAGACAATATGGTGTTTATTTCGCATTCCATGAGATATATAAATATTTAAAATTTTGAAGAAGGAGTGGTCCGATATATTTACATATTTCTTGTGGGATATGTAAAATATGAAAAGAATCGGATGCTCATTTCGCGTTTTATGAGTTTCAAGGCTAATCAAAATTTTGACACCTTGTGGAGGAGCGACCAGAAGGCGTGGTCCGTTCTATACGTTCTTCAATCTAGATCTTGTATTGATACAAGTATTGAGATGTGCGAATTTTTAAAACAATCTGAGTCTTATTTCACATTTTATAAGAGTTGTCATTGTTCCAAATGGTCATGCTTTGGGAGGTGTTATTTGATGGAGTGAACTGATATTATCCATTTTCAAAAGCTGTTATTTCGATAAGGCATGTTTTGGTCCCTATCAAATGGTATATACTCTCTGTAGCCATATGACTGAGGGTAAAACTAACCGTTTTCCTTACTTCTGGTTTATGGTTCCTAAGCCGATCCTGGTAACGACGACCTCAGCCTCTGACAAAAACTCATTTTATACTTCGTTAGACAAACTATCAATATTTAGTATCTGTATAAGTTTGATACGTTCCTCCATAATTGATTGTCGCACTAGCATCTCCTATACAACTCCTTTGGCGCAGAACGCAATGAGCGGATCACCGCTGGGATCCTCTGCGATCACATATAACCTCTGCGTTCAGTTGTCTACTAGAATCGAAAGCGAAAGCACACAGGCCTCTGTCAAATGCAATGTCAAAAATTCACTTTTTAGTGCCTTGTATGATTTTATGTCTTCAAGTACTATCATTTGAAAGTTTCTACGTACTTGATCCCCTTCACTCCAGGAGTGAACAGTGTTCAAAAAAATTAGAATTCATGCTCTATTATTTTATTATCATAAGAGAACAATTCCAAAGATGGGATGGAACCATATTCCAGTTTGAAAAATTCGTGTTCTATAAGTGGATAGTATTTTGAACGAGTTCCCGAACCAATTCAGTCCTGAGGACCAATAAAAATTCACATGAAAAATTAAAAAATTCTGGCTTTGTCGTTTCCTTTGGGCGTTGAGAGCGGAAAAAATACGATTTGCTGACCCGTACTTTAAGCTTCAAATTTTTAGAAATATTTCTCTTTTGCCCGTATGCAATTAATTCAGTATTAGCTACGATCCCATTTTCCATTTCCCTATTGAAAACGATCCACTCTATTACACAATGAGTTTGGCGTGTGTCACTTATGTAACGTTACAGCAGATGCTTGTGGCGGAATTCTTGTTACACAAAAGAAATTGCATATTCGTTATTCTTTACGCCAACTTTGGCGCTTGTACGCCTTATGTCGACTTCTTGTGTTACGTCTGCAAATGATTGATATTAAATGGTTGGAGCTTCGCTCTTGGTGCACAATGATCGAAGAGTAGGTACCTACTTTATTGTCATTGTTGTATTTTGCCGCTGAACCATCCATCCATCCAAGACTTGGATTCGTTTCACTCAGCTTAAACAATTTGACAAAATGACAGTTTTGTCGGTTGGGGGTTCTTTTGTATTGTTGTATTTCAATTCTTAGTTGTTTTTGGAGTTTTTGTTGTTGTTGCTGCAGTCGTTATGTGTTATACGCTTCTTTTATTCTTCAGCAATTATGGTCTGGCATGGTGTTTCTTCGTCTTTCTCTGTATATGGTCATTATTGTCATTGTTGGTTTTTTATTGTTTCTCTTTTGAACTCACGTCGTAGGAAGCACAAAAATGGCACATTTGTCTCCATATGGTGTTTGGCAAGCTGGTTTATTTTTGTACGCAGTGGGTGGAAACAGTGCGGTAAGATGGAAGGTAACGCGAATGCACATGCAGACATCAGCGTTGAGAAATGGCTGTTCTCAAATCCAAGGCAAAGTTATCATTGGATATCACAAAGTCATTTTGTGGAGAAAAATTGCCAATTGCCAAAATTGGGGACCTCATTTTCAATACTTATTTTACATTGAACATTTCCTTTGTTTTTACAGATTAGTCATTTATTGATAGAAATTGTTCACAAAATAATATATAACGATCACACTAAATTCGCACATTTTCTCAGAGAGTAGCTTTAATGTATCTTTCAATCAAATTTTCATGTTATGATCTGCAGAACTCAAGGAGTTACTGCTTTTTTAATTGGGTGTTAAAAATCATGCCCAAAAAGTTGGCACAGAAATCTCATGTCTATTTGTCTATATAATTATATAGCTATATGGCTATACAGGGTGAGATGAAAAAACTGCAACTTCAGACTGCTGTCATTTGTAAGCCAATCGTTCGACAACTGTAAAAATTATTCCAGTGACAGATCATTATATGGTTTACAAGCGTACAAAGCATTTTCCTGAATATTTTCCAGAATGGAAAAGTGATGGAATTCAAGAGTGATAGTGTGATTTCTTTATATTTGGCTGGAAAACCACAAGTGGCTATCGTTAGAGCACTCCAGCATTTAAATATGAATGAATCTTTTGTGTCTCGACTGATAGCGTAACCCGACGTCAAAGAAGTGGACGGAAGAAAACAGCAACATCAGCAGAAATGGTTCGAAATGTAAAGAAGCGACTTGATCGAAACCCGCGTCGCAGTGACCGAAAAATGGCTCTTGAGCTGATCATATCGCAATATTCCATTCGGCAAATATTAAAAAATGAGCTCGGGGTAAAACCATTGAAATTCCAAAAAAGTGCAGGAACTTACACCGCAACAGAAAGAAAATAGACTCAAAAGAGCTAAAGAGTTGCCTCGCTTGGTAGAAAGTGGTGAACTGCCGAATTTCGTTTTCTCCGTCTTCGATGAGAAAACATTCGTTGTCCAGCAGTTTGTAAACAAACCAAATTATCGTATTTGCTTGCCAAAGAGGTCAGCTGAAAATGTGCACTTTCGGTTGGCCACCAGAACTCAAGCGCCGGACATGGTGATGGTGTGGGCCGCCATAATAGCCGATGGCGGCTCGTATTAATCGACCATGGCATCAGAATAAAGGCCGAATATTATCGCGAAAATATTCTGGAGGGTGTATTAAAGCATTGGGCACGCATTTTGGCCGCAGACCTTGTACATTCCATCAGGACTCAGCACGTCCCATCCAAGAATGGTTACAAAATGAAGTTCCTAGCTTCATTTCCAGCGCACAATAGTCACCAAAATCTCCGGATACCAATCCGTTGGACTATTGTGTCTGGAGTATTTTGGAAAGCAAGGTTGACACTAGAAATACCAAAGTGTCGATCACGTCAAGCAAGCGCTTCGCCGGAAATGGGCCAAAATACCTTTGAAGGCCATAATTCCTGCCAAAGGTGACCAATTCGAACAAATCTAAACTTATTCTAAAATTTGGTGCTATTTCCGACATTTTTTACTTTCATTCAATAAAATTTAAAAGAAATATGTAAAAATTATGGCGTTTGGCTTTGTTGCAGTTTTTTATACCCTCAGCCATATGGCTATAGAGGGTATATATCATTTGATACGGTCAAAACGTGCCTAGTCGAAATAACGGTTTTAGACCCTAGGTCTCTTTGGACCAAATCCGTTTCAGAACATTTGGAGTTGATCTAGCGATGTCCGTCCGTCCGTCCGTCTGTCTGTCTGTCTGTCTGTCTGGCTGGCTGGTGCGCACGATAACTCTCGAAGGGAGTATCCGTTTTGGTCCAAACTTGGTACATGGTAATATTTTTGTCAAACTTAGATCGAGTTCGGAGATGGGCAATATCGGTCCACTCCTTCTGGTACCTCCCCCACAAAAGTTCGAAATCTTCAAAAAATTTAGTTTTTGCACAGAAAGAGAAACGGTAATCCGATTTTGCTCCAACTTTGCAAATCTTAATATTTGCGTCAGTGCTAGGTCAAGTGTGAAAATGGACAATATTGGTCCACTCCATCAAGTACCTCCCCCACAAATGGTCAAAATTTTGAATAATTACATCTCTTATAAAATGTGATATAAGAGTCCGATTGTCTTCAAATTTCACACATGTCAATATTTATGTTAACCCAAGGTCTGATGTTAAGATGGAATATATGGGTACATTCCTTCTGGTACCTCCCCCACAAATGGTCGAAATTTGAAAAAAATATATATTTTTTGCACAGAAAGAGAAACGATAATCCGATTTTGCTCAAACTTTGCAAATCTTAATATTTGCGTCAGTTTTAGGTCAAGTGTGAAAATTGACAAAATCGGTCCACTCCTTCTGGTACCTCCCCCACAAAAGGTCAATATTTTTAATAATTAAAACTCTCATACAATTGATGTAAGAGTCCGATTGTCTTCAAATTTCACACATCCCAATATTTAATGTAACCCAAGGTCTGGTGTTAAGATGGAATATATCGGTCCACTCCTTCTGGTACCTCCCACACAAATGATCGAGATTTTCAAAAAAATATATTTTTTCTGCAAAGAAAGAGAATCGATAATCCGATTTTGTTCCAACTTTGCAAATCCTGATATTTACGTCAGTTCTAGATCAGGTGCAAAAATGGATTATATCGGTCCACTCCATCAAGTACCTCCCCCACAAAGGTCGAAATTTTGAATATCCATCAAGCTCTTAAAACACTAAATTAACATCCGATTCTATTCAGAATTAGCACGTCTCAATATTTTTATAAACGCAAGATCTTTTATAAAGATGGTAGAAATCGGACCATTCGTTCTGGTACCTCCCACACAAAGGATGACAGTTTTGAATAATCAAAACGAGGAAAGAATCCGAAATAAACATCCGGTTCTCTTCATATTACACACGTCCCATTATTTGTACTAACTCAAGATCTGGTGTGAAGATGGGATATATCGGTCCACTCCTTCTGGTACCTCCCCCACAAAGGATCAACATTTTGAGTATCCAAGAAGCTCATAAAACGCAAAATTAACATCCGATTCTATTCAGACTTGGAGCTTCTCAATATTTTCATCAACATAAGATCTGCCAACTTATAATTGTCATAACTTGCGAAACAAGTCGTGATTTTTAACAACTTGCTATATCTTAATAATTCTCTTAACCAGTATTCTGATATGAATATGTAATTTGTCGGAATTTATGATTTTGCATAAAATTGGATACGAATGTTCAATTTCCTTCAAATTTTGCACATACCAATATATTTTATCTGTATTAGATGAAGTATGAAAATGGAATACTTCGGTCCGCTATATCTGTTACCTGACTCATATTTCCGAAAATCTGTCACGTTCATAACTCAAGGCTGGGGGTATACATCTGTCGGCAAAACCGACTGATACTATTTTACTTGTTTTTTATCTCAACCTGTATATTCTATGTCATTTTATACGGTTTAATATGACCAAACGTGCCTCCTCGAAATAACGGTTTTAGACCCTAGGTCTCTTAGGACCTAATCCGTTTCGAGATATTTTGAGTCGATCTAGCGATGTCCGTCCATCCGTCTGTCTGTCTGTCTGTCTGCTGGCTGGTGCGCACGATAACTCTTAAAGAGAGTATCCGATCTGGTTCAAACTTTGCACATCTATTTTATTTTATTAAATTTAGATCGAGTCCGGAGATGGGCAACATCGGCCCACTCCTTCTGGTGCCTCTCCAACAAAAGGTTAAGATATTCAACCGAAATTTTTTTACTGCACAGAAGGAGAAAGGATAGTCCGATTTTGCTCTAGGTCTGGTGTGAAAATGGACAGTATCGGTTCAGTACCTCCCCCCCCCAATTGGTCAACATTTTGAATAATTATAACTCTTATAAAATGTGATATAAGACTCCGATTGTCTTCAAATTAAACACATCACAATATTACTACTAACCCAAGATCTGGTGTGAAGGTGTGATATATTGGTTTCAGCCCTTTTGGTACCTCCCCACAAAAGGTAGAAAATTTTAAATATTCATGAAGCTCATAAAACACTAAATTAACTTCCGATTCCATTCAGACTTGGTACATCTCAGTATTTCTATCAACACAAAATCTCTTATAAAAAGATGGTAGATATCGAACCATTCCTTAAGGTACCTCCCCCATAAAGGGTCAAAGTTATGAATAACCATAGCGATCATAAAATCCAAAATAAGCATCCGGTTCTCTTTATATTTCAAACACCCCATTATTTTTACTAACACAAAATCTGATGTGAACAAGGGGAATGTCGGACCCCTCCTTCAGGCACTTCCCCCTCAAGGGGTTAGAATTTTTAATATCTATGAAGCTCATAAAACGTAAAATTACATCCGATTCCATTCAGACTTGGCACATCTCAATATTCCTATCAACACAAGAACTCTTATAAAGATAGTGGAGATCGGACCATTTTTTTGGTACCTAACCAACATAGGGTTTAAGACTAAAAAAAAAAAAAAATATAGATATAAATGCTCGATTTTCTTGTGATTTTGCCCATACCAATATTTTAATCTGTATGAAAATGAAAGTCGACTATATCGGTCGTTTTAACATTTTCCAAAAATTATCACCGATCTCATATAAGGCGATGGAAGTAACCAATATAGTTCAAACCTGGCACATTGCCATATTTATATCATATATATTTAGGTTCGATACGAAATGGACAATATTGACCATTCCTTCGTAACCAACTCCATAGAGGCTCAGTAATTTGAACAATCATAACAGAAGTCATAATATATTTAAATTATCGAACATTGGCTGAGGGTATAGATTTGTCGGCAAAACCGACTGATACTTTTTAACTTGTTTTATAATTTTTTGGGTAATAATCTTCTTAATTCGGGAAGTCAAATTTTAATCAGAACTAAAAAAAAGGTGACACAGTTTGAGAAAACTAGCAGTATGTACTTTAAATATACAAATTAAACACCCTTTTAATAATTTTCATTAATTAATAATTATGGTGTTGAAAATAAACATGTAGCCTTCACACAGAAAAAAAAAAAAACATTCTCAAAGCATAAGAAGTTCCATGTCAAGCATCCTCCTCAGGCACCAACTTCGACAAGCACTTGTTGCCAACGATCTGATAAAAATATAATAACAATTTTAAAAATATGTATCTCTTCTGCCTCTTCTCCGTCGTGTGTCGCGCAAAAGAAACCGCTAACAGCCTACATTGCCGTGCGACTGGATAAACGTCCTTTTAACTGGATCAGCTTCTGTGCCTTCGTCCATTCTTGTTAAGGTCGTTTTTATCAATTTATTGTACAAACAACAGCAAAATTAAATGCTCAAGTGAAAAGACTGTCTTGCCGGAGGCACCTCGCAATATTCAAAGAGCGAAACCAAGGGATGAGATGGAAAAGGGTAATAAAGCAAGGAAGGAGAGCAAAAAGGGTAATAAAGCTGTGAATACTTATTTCTGTCCCAAAATTGGTTTCTTGTCGCCCTTCTTTTTTTCAAGAAAACAACTCAACGGATGTTGTTAACCTTGTGTGGTAGTTGCGCCGAATGGATCTCCACGTCCATCCATGGCTAAGTACGGTTAGTTGCATGCTTTACAAAAACACTGCAACAACAAAATAATCCACTTCTTTGTTTCTGGTTTATTTTGGTGACGCTGATTTCGGTTTTCCTTATTTCATTTCCTTACAGCGGGAACTCAATTAAATGAATGGCCTTTTAATTGTGTTTTATTTGTTTTTGTTTTTAGGGGGGGGCTCTTTTACATCCACAACAACTTGCCCCTCCAACAAAGGTCATGGTCGTGCAGATTACCAGAATTGAGAAGGCAATGACTAAAAAAGACTTATATTAAAAGGTATTGCTAGAAGGAATATTTATGGGCCCAAGTAGTAGAATTTCAAGTCTAAACAAGGTATCGTGTAAAGAATTAGGAAATTTATTGTAAGGAGAACCAAATTCCCTCTTAAAGAGTGTGTATTTTAAAATATTACCGATATAAAAGGTATTTTGAGAACCCATCCTATGTATCTACCTTCTAAAGACTTATAGAGTTGGTCTACCAGTAGTAGGTCAATAGAGCGTTCGCTATCTGCATTCTTAATATTTCTACTAACATAAGATCTTCTGTGAAGATGGGATATATCGGTCACTCCTTCTGGTAACTCTCCCACAAAGGGTCAGCTTATAAACTCGAAATTAACATCCGATTCCATTCAGACTTGGCAAATATCAATATATCCATCAACACAAGATCACTTATAAAGATGGCAGATATGGGACAATTTCCTCTGGTACCTACCCCACAAAGGGTACCTCTCCCACAAAGAGTCAAACTCGTAATATCCATGAAGCTCATAATACGTGAAATTTACATCCGATTCCATTCAGACTTAACAAATCTCAAAATATCCATCAACACAATATTACTTATAAAGATGATCGAGATCGACCCATTCCTTCCTGCACCTCCCCTACAAAGCGTCAAAATTTTTAATAATAATAAAATGTGATGTAAGAGTCCGATTGTCTTCAAATTACACACATCACAATACTTTTATTAAGCCATGGTATGGTGTAAAGATGGAATATATCGGTCCACTCCTTCTGCTCCCCATCCACAAAGGGTACCTAACGCACATTTTAACATTTTCTAAAAATCATCACATATCTCATAAAAAGTGAAGTCCAAACCTGGTATGTCGCAGTCTTTATAGCATATATATTTACGTTCGATACGAAATAACCAATATTAGCCTATTACTCTGAGGGTCAACAGTTTAAATAATCCTAACAGAAGTACCAATATACAGAGTGAGATGAAAAAACTGCAACCAACTTCAGACAGCTGTCATTTCTAAGCCACTCGTCCGACAGCTGTTAAAATTATTCCAGTGACAGCTCATTATATTGTTTACAAGCGTACAAAAGCATTTTGGTGAGAATTTTCCAGAAAAAATTTATTCGTGAGGGAATTCAAGCGGGATAGTGTCATTTCTTTATATTCGGCTGAAACACCACAATTGGCTATCATTAGAGTTCTCTTCAGCATTTAAATGTGAATAAATCTTTTGTGTCTCGTACCTTCGTTCGTTACCGTGATACTGGTAGCGTAGCTCGACGTCAAGGAAGTGGACGGAAGGAAACAGCAACATCAGCAGAAATGGTTCGAAAAGTAAAGAAGCGACTTGATCGAAACTCGCCTCACAATGGGCGAAAAAGTGCTCGTGAGCTGAACTTATCGCAATATTCCATTTGGCAAATATTAAAAAATAAGCTCGGGGTAAAACTATTGAAATTCAAAAAAGTGCAAGAACTTACACCGCAACAGAAAGAAAATAGACTGAAAAGAGCTAAAGAATTGTCTCGCTTGGGCGAAAGTGGTGAACTCTCGGATTTGGTTTTCTCCGTTTCCGATGAGAAAACATTCCTTGACCGGCAGTTTGCAAACAAACAAAATGATCGTGTTTACTTGCCAAAGAGGTCAGCTGAAAATGTGCACCTTCGGTTGGCCACCAGAACTCAGGTGCCGGCCATGGTGATGGTTATGGTGTGGGTCGCCATAACAGCCGATGGTCGCCCTCCGCTCGTATTAATCGACCGTGACATCAAAATAAATGCCCAATATTATCTCGAAAATATTCTGGAGGGTGTATTAAAGCCTTGGGCACGCAAACATTTTGGCCGCAGACGTTGGACATTTCAGCAGGACTCAGAACCATCGCACACAGCACGCGCCACCCAAGAATGGTTACAAAATGAGGTTCCTCGCTTAATTTCCAACGCACAATGGCCACCAAAATCTACGGATACTAATCCGTTGGACTATTGTGCCTGGAGTATTTTCGAATTCAAAGTTGGAAGTAAAAAATACCAAAGTGTCGATCATCACAAGCAAGCGCTTCGCCGGGAATGGCCCAAAATACCATATAGAAACATTCGGGCAGCGTGTGACGGTTTCATTGGCCGTTTTGAAGTTCATAATTCGTGCCAAACATGACCAATTCGAACAAATATAGACTTATTCTAAAATTTCATGCTATTTACCACATTCAATAAAAAAATTAAAATTAAGGCATTAGACCTTGTTGCTGGACCATTCCTTCCTGTCAAAGAGTCATTATTTCAACTAACACAAGATCTGCTGTGAGGATGGGATATATCGGCCACTCCTTCTGGTACCTCCCCCACAAAGGGTCAAAATTTTTAATATCCATGAAGCTCATAAAACGTGAAATGAACATCCGATTGACTTGGCTAATCTCAATATATCCATTAACACAAGATCACTTATAAAGATGGTAGAGATGGGACCATTTCTTCTGGTACCTCCCCCACAGAGGGTTAAAATTTTGAATATCCATGAAGCTCATAAAACGCAAAATTAACATCTGATTCCATTCAGACTTGGCAAATCTAAAAATGTCTATCACAAGATCCGTTATAAAGGTGGTAGATATCGAACCATTCCTTCTGGTACCTCCCCCACATAGGGTCAACATTTGGAATAATAATTATTCTTATAAAATGTGATGTAAGACTTCCATTGTCTTCAAATTACACACGTCAGAATACTTTTACTGGTGTAAAGAATATATCGGTCCACTCCTTCTAGTCCTCATCCACAAAGGGTCACCATTTCGGCTGTATGTGGTACCTAACCATATGGCTGAGGGTATTAAGAATTTGAAGAAATTTGGATCTACCATATTGGATTAATAATAATTTGAAGTACTGTATTGTTGCTTGACTTATAAATACACTTGATAGAAAAATTTAAAATGAGGATAAGCTGATTGTTTCCTTCGACTTCTTTACTTACCTACAAATTTCGTAAATGACCGACATTAGTATATTATTCTCATCTCTTAACTAGAGAGCGAATCGGACTAAAAGTTGATTTACCTAATTTTTGTACCTAGGCAACCCTGTAATTTATCAAAAAAAAAAAAAAAAAAACGATACTTTTGACATCAAAGTCTCCGGCCTGTAAAATAAATGAATTTTTTACATCTTCTTTGGCATTGATGTTATTAACACATCTTGTTAACACTTTATGGCTTAAACAAAAAGTTAACTCAAACAGCAAGTCTCGTCTCTCGGCCAACACCACCAACACTTGGTAATATTGATGGTATCAGTGAATGGCAGTTGGGGGACCCAGACCGGCTAGTGGTGGTGTTAAGAGGTGACAATGGCGATGATGATGCTGATGCTGTTGACTATATAAAACCCAGTGAATCTTCTGTGTTATATGAGGTGGTAACAGCCATACATCAATAAATATTTAAATGAGAATTTATGGGCCTATAGATCAATGAGTATGTATGTATGTATGTATGTAAGTTTCTGTTAACAATTGTTGTTGAACCGATGGCATGCCTTGCACTCGATGTTAAATGTATGTTTTTCACATTTTTAACATGCAATCTGTTTTCGATGTTTTGTGTGTGCTTTTCGCTCTCTTTTTTCGTTTCGTTTTGTTTTCAAAATCAATGACCATGAAAATAAATTAGAGCAAATTATTTTACAACTCGCCAGCAATGGCCAGCAAAATCGTAAACAGTAATCGCTGCACTCGGACTGGCGGTGGCAACATTGCCAACAACATCAATAACAACATCATCACCAACCAACCAGCCAACCAACCATTCCGCCACCGGAATCGTCAACAACACCCTCGTCAAATGTAATCGCACTCACACACACAGTGCATCTGAATAGCTCATAGAGAGTTTCCAACCTCCATCCCCCCATCCCTACCACGTCTGAGCATCACTCCTGATTTCTGTGATTGTTTTCCAAATGTTCAGGGACTATTTACATATTTATTTACAGACATGCATGAATATGTTCTACAAAACGACATACAAACACATAATCACGCAGGTACACATATTTAAATGAGTTGGTGTAATTATATATGTCGGCCAGTCGGTGCATTGTTGGTTTCAATAAATCACCGATTCAACGATGCATTTGAATTTCTATGGAGATGATACCAACCTACCGACCAAGTTGGTCAATGGCATTTGAAAATATTGAACAAAAGACAGAAAAAATGTCAACCTGTATTTAAATGGATCTAAATTAGTTATCAGAAAAAAAAAAAATAGTTTTAGTTGTTGGTGGAATCTGAGTGACAATTACATAATGCCATTTGTTAATGTTTAATACCAAATGGTCCCGAAAATATTGGCAGGATTACCCAACGATTTTTTCAATAAATATGGAGAATGAAATAAAAGTAGAGCTAAATGTAGAATTCCCATATATCGGCGTTTTGAAAGTCTAGAACGAAATGTAACCAACATAGAAAGGTTCCGTCCGTACTTCCCTACATTTTTTGGAAATTTTCGAATTAACATTCTTTGAAATCCTTTTATTTTAAATATAGTATATTCGACAATATAGGGATTGACGGGGATACAGGGATTATTGAGGTTAAAAATTGTATTCCTTAGGCGTGTCACCAATTGGTTTTTATACCCCATATGGCTAGGGAGGGTATATGTCATTTGATATGGCCAAAATGTGCCTCATCGAAATAACAGTTTTACACCCTAGGTCCCTTTGGACCAAATCCGTTTCAAGATATTTGGAATCGATCCGTCCGCCCGTCTGTCTGGCTGGCTGGTGTGTACGATAACTCTCAAAAGAAGTATCCAAATTAGTCCAAACTTGGTACATCGTAATACTAATGTTAAACTTAGATCAATATTGATCCACTACTTTTGGTACCTCCACACTTCATACTGGACAGAAAGAGAAAGGATATTCCGATTTCGTTCCAATCCTTGCAAATCATAATATTTGCATAAGTGCTACATTAGGTGCGAAAATGGACAATAGTGGTCAGCTCCATCAAGTAACTCCCCCACAAAGAGCAAAAATTTTGAATAATTATAAATTTTATAAAATGTGATTTAGAAGTCCGAATGTGTTCAAATTACATATATCACAATATTTTTTTGAACCCACGGTCTGGTGTGAATATATATATATATTTTTCAAGTCTGAATAAATTCGGATGTTAATTTCACGTTTTATGAGGTTCATGATTATACAAATTGAAAAATCTTAATATTTCTATCAACAGTAGATCTGTTATATAGATGGTAGAGATCGGACCATTCATTCTGGTACCTCCACCAAAAAGGGTCAAAGTTTTGAATAACCAAAACGATTATAACATCCAAAATTAGAATCCGGTTCTCTTAATATTTCACACATCCCATTATTTCTTCTAACCCAAGATCTGCTGTGAAGAAGGATTATATCTGTGTACCCATTCTGGTACTTCTCCCACACCGGGTCAAAATTTCGATTATCCATGAAGCTCATAAAATGCAAAATTAAAATCCGATTCCATTCAGACTTGGTACATCTCAATATTTCCATCAATACAAGATCTGTTATAAGGATGTTAGAGATCGATACATTTCTACTGGTACCTCCCCCACATACGATTCAAGATTTTGAAAAACAGGATCTGTTGTTAAGATGACAGGGTCAGATAAAAAAATGCAACAAAATTAAACGCCATAATTTTTACAATTCTTTTTTTTTTTAAGTTTTATTAAATGAAAGCAAAAAATGTCGGATATAGCATCAAGTTTTAGAATAAGTTTAGATTTGTTCGAATTAGTCACCTTTGGCACGAATTATGACCTTTAAACGGCCAATGAAACCGCCACACGCTGCCCGATTGTTGCTCTGCAGTATTTTGGCCAGTTCCCGGCGAGGCGCTTGCTTCAGGTAATCAACAGTTGGATATTTTTTAGTGCCAACCTTGCTTTCCAAAATACACCAGAAACAATAGTCCAACGGATTGGAATCCGGAGATTTTGGTTGCCATTGTGCGCTGGAAATGAAGCGAGGAACCTCATTTTATAAGTTCTGGTGGCCAACCGAAGGTGCACATTTTCAGCTGACCTCTTTGGCAAGTAAAGACGATTATTTTGTTTGTTTACAAACTGCTGGACAATGAATGTTTTCTCATCGGAGACGGAGAAAACCAAATTCGGCAGATCACCACTTTCGGTCAAGCGAAGCAACCTTTAGCTCTTTTGAATCTATTTTTTTTGTTGCGGTGTAAGTTCTTGCACTTTTTGGAATTTCAATGGCTTAAACCCGAGCTCATTTTTCAATATTTGCCGAATGGAATATAGGAGTATTTTCAGCTCACGAGTCATTTTTCTGCCACTGCAACGCGTGTTTCGATCAAGTCGCTTCTTTACTTTTCGAACCACTTCTGCTGATGTTGCTGTTTTCTTCCGTACACTTTCTTGACGTCGGGCTACGTTACCAATAACGGCAGCACGGTAACGAGCGATTGTACGAGACACAAAAGATTTATTCACATTTAAATGCTGGAGTGCTCTAACGATAGACACCTGTGTTTTTCCAGCCAAATATAAAGAGATCACACTATCACGCTTGAATTCCATTACGAATAACTTTATTTCAGGAAAATTCTCATCATAATGTTTTTTTATTTGCTTGTAAACAATATAATGAGCTGTCATGAGAATAATTTTGACAGCTGTCGGACGAGTGGCTTCGAAATGGCAGTTTTTTCATCTCACCCTGTATAGACCCGGCACGTCGCAATATATGTATCATATTTAATTATGTCCGATACGAAATGGACAATATTGGCCCATACCTTCATAAACTACTCCATAGGGGGTCAACAATTTGAATTATCATAAGAGAAGTCAAAATTCATTTAAATTATCGAACATTGGCTGAGGGTATACATCTGTACATATATATACATATATATGCAGTTCGTCATTTCGTTTGTAATTCATCGAAAAAATAATTTTAGACCGAACAGAGTATATATATTCTTGATCAGCGTAAAATTCTAAGACTATTTAGCCTTCTAAGACTATTTATACTTGTCAAAAGCAATAATGATAGGACTCTAACATTTTTACATATCGGTATTTTGTCTGCCGGCAAGTCAAGTTCGAAGATGGTCTATCAAGGTCCAAGATATCGTATAGCCCACATAAAACGGATATTCGATATGTTGATGATTTTAGCCACATTTTTCGATGGAATTTGAATGAGTTCCTTGTGAGCCCTTAACCCCCTGAAAGAAATTTGTTTATATAGGTCCACGATATCATATGCCCCCATATAACGGCACCTCCCGATATTCGATATTTTGATGATTTTATCCAGATTTTTCAATGAAAATGTTTGAAAGTCCAAACAAGGGGCTCCTTCTGAGTACTTTATGCCCTGGAAGAGAATTATCTATATAGGTCCACGGTATCGTATAGGCCCTATATAATCGGTATTTTCAATATTTTTGTGACATTTTTCACCGGAATTGTTACAAATTTCGTATTTAAAGTTCGGAACCGTTACTACAGCCTTTGACAAAAACTGCTTATGCAGGTCCACTTCTTCGTATATACCCCATATTTTTTTTTTTGAACATTTTTAGGTACTCCAAATGGTGGAGGGTATTTTCAGCTGGGGTTATACAGGAAAAATGATCGCAAAATATAAATTTTGTCGCTCAGTGTTATCAAGTATGTCCTTTATATTCTCGATATACCCTTGACTGATTTGATGATATCGACACCTTAAAAATTTAATTATTTCCCCATAAAGACAAATCTTGAAAAAAACTCTTCCTGCTTCAGCGAAATCACCTTCCATACGGATATCTGCATTCAACGAGCTCTTTACGAATCCTTCGGTGACAGCCATGCCATGGAAGACGCCGAACAAGAAAAGATATTTAATCGAGTTCATCAAGGCCGTAATGGCAATAATAACAATAACCCGCAATGAAAACCAACATTAAATTAAGATTTAGATTAAATTAAATTCTTCATTTATTTTCTCACCCAACATGTTTATGGGCTGAATGATGGAGAGACCGACCGGGGGGACAGACAGACATCTGCTTTAGTTCTAGAACATAAAAACCAGATGACGATATTGAAGGCGTCAGCGTTAATGGGACATCAAGTGAGAGGAAAATTTTTGTGGAAGTCAAAAACAAGAAAAAACTTAAATTCTGGTTTCACTGATGCAATTCTTTTTTGAGGCTGAGGAAGAATGAAAGAATTTACCAGTTAAGCCAGCCAACCAACTACCATCCATAGAGAGTTTCTTCTTCATGTATTTTTATTGTAGTTATCTGTTTTTTTTTTCTTTTTTTGTTAAGTAGTTGACCTCCAAAATTCGAAAAATCTACAAATATCGCCACATTCATTTTTCTGTTGCTGCTGCTGCTTCTTCTTCTCAATGTTTTCAAAAACTTGGACATGTGCACATAAACTGGCCAATACATTGTGGCTGGCGGCGTTTGGGATATTGTTGCTGCTGCTGTCGTTGACAATATTTTTAATTTTTTTTTGTTGTTTTCTTTTGACTATTAATGCATTCAAGCAATTCATGACTGCTTTGCCTAAAATTGGTCGCTTGTGCCGAAACTTCTTAATACATTTTTGAGCCAAGTATTCCTTATGCATAGACTTGCCAGCCAGCTAGGTTGGTGGTTTTTTATGCTATTTTATTGTTCGATATTTTTTTGGGTTGCTATTGTTGTTGTTATTAATTATTTTACCATTTTATGCCCACTCATGCTGCTGGATGGCTAGCTGGTTGCCGAGCCACAAGTATGTGTGTGTGTCTGTTCGTTTAAAACCATATCAACTTCCTGATGTCTTATTATTGGACCTGCAAACCAGTTAAGTCGTTACTTGGCGGCTTGCAATTCAATTCTTTTTGGCTCAAAGGCGTCATCATTGTCAAGCCAAGCCAAGCCGGCTAGCTGGCTGATGACTTCTTAAGACTTGATCATTCTCAAAATCTGCATACTTATTATGTATGTCTGCTCGTCTGTCTGTCTGTGTGGCTGTCTCTCCCCACAACTGGCTAGACAACTTGCTCTAAATGTGCAACCCCCATAAACTACTGTCATTTTGTCAATCTCCATCGATTTGTTTTGTCTTCAGGTTTTTGTTGGTAGTGCGTTTCAATTCGAATCTTGACTATTTTTTTTTTTGAATCTTCATCTTGTTGTTGTCGTTCTTTTTCTTGGCCGTCGTCTGGTCTTTGCCTTATTTCAATTTCATTAAGAAGTCATTAAAAATAAACCAAGTTCTTGTTTCCTACTCCGGTTTGCTATGCGAATGCTGTTTTTGTTTTTCTTGCTGCGATCCAATTTGGCTTTGTTCTTCTTCTTCGTCTTCTTGGAGATGTCATCAAGTATTCATGTTGGCTGTTGATTTGTTCATCTGCGACTTTTGCTGCTGCTTTTAAATATCAAGGTTAACATGCATGTTGCGGATTTTATTTCACTTCTTTGTTTTTTTCTCCAAAAAAAGAAAAAAAAAAAAATACGAAAGAAGTCAAAATTTGTTTGACCGGTCCAGAATGAAAATAATTATTTATGGCCAATTTGATTTGACTATGAAAGCATAAGCGTTGAAAACAAAGACTTTTGAAATTCTGCGTAGCTTTTTAAAAATCAATGTTGTCTTTAAAATAAGAGGGAGGGGGAGGGGGGCGTGGGGAAAATAAAAAAAAATCACATTATTGTTAAAACATGAATGTGCAGATATGATCTTTCAAGATGGAAATTATCCAAATGGAGGTGGATATTCGGTAAAAATATCCCAAAAGGGTTGTGTGAACCTTTTGACTGACTGAATGACCGACTTAGCCAGACGAAACGGTTGAAGCTCGAATTTGAAGGAGGAGGTCACTCGTGGTCCTAATAAGGCTGGGTTTTTGGAAAATCATACTTAAACGGTACCAAAAGTACTAAAAGATACTAAATAAGGTATTCTTTGAATTAGACGAAGCAGTAGAGCTATCCTCCCAAATTTGAAATGAGGGTCACTGATGAAGTGTATGGTGAATGCACTTTGGGTTTGGGTTTTTGGAAATTCGCACTATAAATGTACGAAAAGTATTAAATATACTAAATTTGGTATCATTTCGTATCATGAGAACGGTTAGAGCTAAAGATTAGAAATTCGGAATGGGAATCAAGGATGAGGAGTAGGGTCGACGTAAGAAGTGTGTTTTGGAAGTGTGAAATGAAAAAATTGCAACCAACTTCAGACTGCGGTCATTTCTAAGCCATTCGTCCGACAGATGCTAAAATTATTCCAGTGACAGCTCATTATATTGTTTACAAGCGTTCAAAAGCATTTTGGTGAGGATTTTCCAAAAAAAAAAAATATTCGTGATTCGAATATATTTGGCTGGAAAACCACAATTGGCTATCGTTGGAGCACTCCAGCATTTAAATGTGAATGAATCTTTTGGGTCTCGTACCATCGATCTTTACCGTGATACTGGTAGCGTAGCTCGATGTCAAGGAAGTGGACGGAAGAAAACAGCAACATCAGCAGAAATGGTTCGAAAAGTAAGGAAACGACTTGATTGAAACCCGCATCGCAGTGGCCGAAAATTGACTCGTAAGCTGAACATATCACAATATTCCATTCGACAAATATTGAAAAATGAGCTCGGGGTAGAACCATTGAAATTCGAAAAAGTGCAAGAACTTACACCGCAACAGAAAGAAAATAGACTCAAAAGAGCTAAAGAGTTGCTTCGCTTGGCCGATAGTTGTGAACTGGCTAATTTGGTTTTCTCCGATGAGAAAACATTCGTTGTTCAGCAGTTTTTAAACAAACAAAATGATCGTGTTTATTTGCCAAAGAGATCAGCTGAAAATGTGCACCTTCGGTTGGCCACCAGAACTCAAGCGCCGGCCATGGTGATTGTGTGGGCCGCTATAACAGCCGAAAAAATAAATGCCGAACATTAACGCAAAAATATTGTAAAGGGTATATTAAAGCCTTCGGCATGCAAACATTTTGGCCGCAGACCTTGGAGATTCCAACAGGACTCAGAACCATCGCACTCAGCACGCGCCACCCATGAATGATTACAAAACGAGGTTCCTCGCTTCATTTCCAGTGCACAATGGCCACCAAAAGCTCCGGATACCAATCCATTGGACTATTGTGTCTGGAGTATTTTGGAAAGCAAGGTTGACACTAAAAAATACCAAAGTGCCGATCACCTCAACGCTTCGCCGGCAATGGGCCAAAATACCGCAGAGCAACATTCTGGCAACGTGTGACTGTTTCATTGGCCGTTTCAAGGCCATAATTCGTACCAAAAGTGACCAATTCGAACAAATCTAAACTTATTCTAAGGTTTGATGCTATTTCCGACATTTTTTGCTTTCATTCAATAAAAATTTAAAAATAAGGTAAAAATTATGGCGCTTGATTTTGTTGCAGTTTTTTTTTTTTTTATCGCACCATGTAGTGCTGGAAATCTGGAAATTCGGTAATAGGGTCGCAGTTTATAGAAATTTGTACAATAGTTGTATGACAAGTACTGAACGCTATTATATTTGGTATTGGGTGAGTATATAGAGATAAAATTCTGAAATGTAATATTTAGATTACTGGTGGTATCTGTGTTTGAAATTTGGCAGGGGCGTGAAAATGCGTCCTAAATTCTACGGAAATAACTAAATAGTTCTAAATTTGGTATTTCGACTAAAACTCTATTTTTTCCTTTAATCAGGAGGAACTCGACAGCACCACCACATTAAACAAAAGAAAGCGCATACTACTCGTATTCTTCGACCACTAACGCTCGCGAGTAAAAACGAGCAAATTTGAGCTCTGCTTGAAAGGAGAAAGTCCTCACATTTCTAGTGATTTTAGAAGATGACATTGACGCTATAACAACTGCTGAACTTCTCATACACAGCTGTGAATGATACAACTTGAACCTGCAGACTACCCTCAAATTCATATTCAATATTAACTTTTCCCCTTTAATCAAACCTCTTTTGGTCAAATTTCTGGAAAAGTTTTTCCAGATTTAGATATAGTCCCCACTTAACGGTGACTCCCGATTTTCTGTAGTTTGAAAGTTTCTGCCACAATTTCCAACTAAATTAGCTGAAACTTTACATTTGGGTTTCCCGATAAGTCTTGCAAAAAATACTCGATTCAGGTAATTTATTTTTGAGATTATTGCAAATTCAATCCTAAAGAAAAACGGTTTCAATTAATGAGGACGTGCGCGACACCTCAGTTGTAAATAGCCCCCACGAATTATCGGTTCGGATTATCGGAGAATTTAGTTCTTCTTAACTGCTAATTTGAAAAACCTAATTGAATTTAGCTATGATTCCGTCAATTTTAATTTTCCAGTATTTTGAAAAGAATATAACCAACTTGAAGAATATTCCAAAAGCATTTCAAACAGGCTGGCATTCCGTGGAATGCAGTAACATTCATCAAAACTATTTCATTAAATATTCAGTTCAGTTTGAAATAAATCCACTGCAAATAATAGAAAACAATGAGAATAACAACAAAAAAGACTAGTACAACAAATAATTTGATTTTCTGTTGTGGTTGGCTTTAGATTACAAGTTTGGTTCTGGCAATTTATTTCCTCTATCGGCTTGCCAGTGGCGATATTCCCTCCCAAGAGCGCCGCCGCCAGCAGCAGCACCATCCCACAATTAGTGAGGACTGTATGCAGTTTTCCTACAAATCACATTTAATGGCCCACCCCAAAGACCCCGCTCGTTTCTAGACAACAACATCAGCAGCTTGGCTAGCTGATCGCCAACCAACCAGCCAGCCAGCTTTAGTTACTATTCTGCTTTTCTCAACTTTTGCTGGCACGAAATTTCATTTCATTTCATTTCGTTTCCAATGCATTTTAGTTCTGCTTCCTGATACGCAGTTGTCATCATCTGCGCTGATGGTTGTTGGATGGATGATTATCATCGAATCAAGTTCACTGTTCACTTCATCAAATAACAATAACAAATGTAAAGTAAAACAAAAACAATGACACAAACGATTCGTCGAACATTGAATGGCTGAGGCTGAGCCACACCGACCGATTCCCATTCTGTTGCTGATTTCAAATTGAAATTAAATCGATGTGAAATTTTGTTGTAAATCTCTGGGCGAATTCCAAATTAGAGAACAAGTTGTTATTATGGTTAGTTTTTGTTATTGTTGTATTAATGCTATAAATAGCATTTGTTATTGACTATCGGATTGCTATTAAAAAAGGAAATAATTAACTAATGTGACCATTACGATTCGTCGTATTAGGCAATAAACTTGGATTGAAAATCAAATAAAGAGAAGTGAGGAAATAAAATCAAGATTATTTACAAACAAAAAACAATGAGAATTATTTCAAAATTTTTGGCAGTTTTCGAATTTAAGGATAGAAAATAGAATAGAATGTTTAACGTTTGGAAAAAAAAACTATTATGGACTATCCGGATATGAAGAGTCATTTGAGGTTTGTATGACCAAAGTTTCTATTTAGGGTAACTGTACCCGTATAACTGAATAAGACATTGGGGAAATGGGAATTTTTACAATAACATAAAATGGTAAAAGCTAAAGAAGGTGTATTTTCAAAAAAAAAAAAAAAAGATTTATGAGAAAAGAGAAGAATGTTTATGTTAAAAAAAAAAACAATTATAGAGCAGCAGGGCAGGTAAAATTTTCAGAAAACCAAAATTTTGAGCTCAACTTTAACTCGGTTGTTATCCTTAAAAATACATATCACAGTTTATTACAAATATTCTTAAAAAATCCACTATATGATCCACATATTTTTATTAAACGGGTATGTAAAAAATCCGATATTCCTGTACAAAAGTCCCTAAAATATTAACAAGTAAAAAAGCTGTAAGTTCGACCGGGCCGAACTTTGAATACCCTCCACCATTTGGTACAAAATTTGGCAATTTTCAAAAAAAAAATAAATAAATAAATAAATAAATAGAATCCTTAAAAAATTCTGTTAAATATTAGGGTCTAAACGACGACGTGGACTTGCATAGGTGACTTTTGTCACAAGCTATTACAATATTCAAATGCTAAACTTAAAAAAATCTGTTTACAATGTAGATAAAATCATATAAATACCGAATATAGGGAGGTACCATGGGGGCTATAGAACGTGGACCTTCGCAGACAATTTTCTGGTATAGGCTGTAGTATCCATTACGGACTTCAAATACAAAATTTTAAATAGTTCCGGTAAATAATGTCTCTAAAATCATCAAAATATCGAATATCGGGGGTTCCGTTATATGGGGGCTATACCAAGACGTGGGCCTACATGACTCATTTGCAGACATTTGAGTAAAATTTTATCAACCTACTTCATGTCGTTCGGAAGATAGAGTGATTTCCACAGACGGATAGACGGACGAACATTGCTAAATCGATATAGAATTTTATGCTGAACAAGAATATATATACTTTGTGGGGTCTAAAATGTATATTTCGAGGTGTTACAAACGGAATGACAAACTTAATATACCCTCCATACTATGGTGGAGGGTATAAAAAAATATTCTCAGGCGGATAGTGCTTTAAAGAGTCAAAGATTTGGTCCAGAAAGTTTTGGAAGAATGTAAGGTGGTCTACAAATAATCTTCTTAAAAATTCTTAGAAACTAAAAAACGATTTTTAATAAGGAAATTCTTTAAAAATGCAGGATAATCGGTCAGGAGGTCCTTCCTAAAAAAAATTCCTAAGAACCACGATTTTAAGTCTGTCGGTTTTGGAAAAAAATCTTAAAAATTCCACGACTTTGATTAGGAGGTCTTGAAAACAATTTTGTTAAAAGTCTACGATTTGCTAGTCAGAAGGTCCTTGACATTTTTTCTGAAAATGATGGATCTATGTTTTTTTCTTAAAAGTGAAAAATTTCCAATCAGGAGTTGCTTAAAAAATGCACTTAATAAGTCTTTGATTATCGACCAGAGGTTCTATGAAAAAATTATATTAAAAGTCAAAGATTGGCTGTCACAAGGTCCTTAAAATAATTTTCTTTAATTGCTTTTCAGGATTTGCTGTCAGAAGGTACTTGAAAATTTTCATAAAAATTCTACGAACTAGGTCAGGAGGTGCATGAACAATTTTTGTTAATAGTCAAAAATTTTCGTTAGGGAAAAGGTTTTATAAAATTCTTAAGAAATGCAGGATATTTGGTCTGGAAGTGCTTATAAAAAGATTGAACTCCCTGTTTTTTATTCAGTAGGTTTTGGAAAAAAGTTTTTGAAAAGGTGGTTGTTGAAAACTTTCTTTAAAGAAAATAAAATTTTCGATTAGGGAGTCCATGAAAACAATTTTAATAAAAAATCAACGATTTGCTGACCGAAGGTCCTTGAATTTTATATACATTTCTTCACTATATTCAAAAGGTCCCGGAATTTTTTTAATTTTTTTTTTCAAAATTTTCTTGAAAATTCTAGGATTTGTCTCAGAAATAATTCTTAAAAATCCAAAAGTTCCGATTAGTAGGTCCTCTAAACATTTTCTTAAAATTCTTTCAAAAGTTTATTAAAATTACGATTTTAAAACCACGAATTATAACATATAAAAATCCAAGAATTATGTATGGCAGTGAGGTCCATGACAAAATTTCGTTGAAACAGTACGACTTGCTGTCAAAAGTTTCTTGAAAAATTTCTTAATAATTCCAAAATTTTTATTAGGAGGACCTCAAAATTTTTTTTCTGGAAGACCTATTGAGCAATATTCTTCCAAAAAAAATTTTAGATTTATATATGGCCGGAATATCTTTAAAATATTTTTTAAATCTACGAATTATATTATGTCGTAAAAACTTCGTTAGTTGCTGTCAAAAGGGTCGATTTTTTAAATTTCACGATTTTAGTCAAATGGTCAGTCAGTTTTAGGTTTTAAATGTTAGTAAATAGGTTTTTTTTAAAAAGGTTCTTATAAATCCTAAAAAAATAAATGTCAAGGAACTCATTTTGAACCATGTTCTTAAAAATCGATTTTTTTATGGACTGGATATCCATAAAATATTTTCTAAACCAAAGAATTTCACATGACCTCGAGGTCCTTGAAAAAATTGATAAAAATTTATAGGATTTATCAAAAGATCCTTGAAAAAATCTGAAAAAAACAACAATTTAATTTTCTTAAAAGTTCAAATATTTTAGTCAATAGAATCTTGAAAAAATTCTTAGGAATCTACAATTTATTTGACACTTTTTTTACAAATCCTGAAGAAAAAAATTTAACAATGTTAAGGAATAAACTAATCTTTTCCAGGAAGAACCTTTGAACAATATTGATAGAAACTATTCCCTTTAAAAATATTTTTAAAAACCACATTATATGGCCATTTTATATGGCCTGCAGGTCTATGAAAAAAAAGTCCTAAATATTTCACAATTTCCTGGCTTGAAAAATATATTTATAAAAATTTCCTTTAGTTACGCCTTTTTCTTTCAGACCTTTTGTTTTATATTCTCTCGGCAACTGGATTCAATTAAAAAGGAAAGCTAAATTATTTCTTAGCTATGAAATACTACTCAATTATTTAATTATTTTGACTCCATATTTCATCGAAAAAAAAAAACGAATTCAACATCTAGCTTGCATTAACAACTCCCATTAGTTTTCGAAATCAAAACCATATTAATCGCCTGTTTCAAAAGCAATTACGCACAATTTATCTCTTGGGATTAATTATTTGACATTTTTCGATGCGTTGCCTGATTATTGATTGTGGGCACACTTTCGTTATGGTTTTGAAATAAAAAAAACCCGCCATCAGACATTCCGTCGGGTTGGTTGGCTGGCTCATTGAAACTGCGTTCGTACGTCTGATGAATATGATTAAAGAATTTAGTTGGCACCTAGCCATCCTGCGATTCAGCCACTGCTGCCCACACAACACACTTTCCTTCATACGGACGAAAAAACTGGGTGTTGTTCAAGACTATTTTGTAGCGAACAAAATAAAATCTACTATTATTGTTATTACTATTGTCCGACAATGCCAATGAATCTTCTCCAATATGAAGGAAACGGAATTTAGCACCTTATTTTGACGAGGGCACAGTAAGACGAAACTAGTTCTCCCATTTACCAAACATTAGTACCAACTAATGAGTATCCTCACCAATTATTTTGCTATTTTCAAATCAGACTCTCTAAATGTGGTGGGCGAAGTTCTATGTAATGAGGTATTAGAAAGGTAGAATTACAAAAACTGGTATGAAAATCACCTTTGGAGTATAGAGTTAAGATAAAGTCGTCAGTTAGAAATTCGTACTAAAAGGGTACGAAAAGTACTAAAATGTACTAAAAGTTGAATACCTTGTATTGGACGAATGGAATGAGCTAGAATTCTTGGAATAAGAGTCACGGATGGAGTACAGTTTAAATGTACTAAAGGGGTTTCTGAAATTCGAATTTTAAGGTTACGAAGATTTCTTAAATGTTACTAAACTTCTTAAGTTCTACCATTTGGAACGGTTAGAGATTAAAACTTGAAATTTGGTGTGAGAATTAAGGTTGTAAAGTAGATTTGATGCGAACAGTTAGGTTTAGGGTGAAGGGATGTATTTGGAATTTTGAATAGGTGTCCCTATTAGCAGTAGGCTTGCGACATAGAGGTGAAATGTGTACTACAATTGCATGAAAAGTACTAAATATTACTATATTTGGTACAAATTGGTATTGGGTGAACATTTAGTGCTTGATATCTGAAATTTGGTATTAGCGTCGCTGTTTATCTGTAGTCTGGACATATGTAGGGGATTTCGGAAATGTGGGCTATAATCGTACGAAAAGTACTAAGTGGTACTAGATTTGGAATTGGATGACGTGGTGAACCTGAAATCTTCAAATTTAACATTGAGGCCTCTGCTGGTGTGTGGAAATAAGATAAAGAGTTGGTTTTGAAAATATTTTCTTTAATTGTACGAAAAGTACTAAATAGAACTAATTTTGGTATTGGATGAAGGAAAAGAGCAAACCTTCGATATATATGTCACTATTGGAGTCTGTGGTTAGGGTATGGAGATGGATTTGTAAACACAGGGTGAGATGAAAAAACTACAACTAACTTCAGACTGCTGACATTTCTAAGCCGCTCGTCCGACAGCTGTTGAAATTATTCCAGTGACAGCTCATTATATTGTTTACAAGCGTACAAAATCATTATGGGGAGAATTTTCCAGAAAAAAGTTATTCGTGATGGAATTCAAGCGCGATATTGTGATTTCTTTATATTTGGCTGGACAACCACAAGTGGCTACCGTTAGAGCCCTCCAGCATTTAAATGTGAATAAATCTTTTGTGTGTCGACTGATAGCGTAGCCCGATGTCAAGGAACTGGACGAAAGAAAACAGCAACATCAGCAGAAATGGTTCGAAAAGTAAAGAAGCGACTTGTTCGAAACCCGCGTCGCTGTGGCCGAAAAATGACTCGTGAGCTGAACATATCGCAATATTACATTCGGCAAATATTGAAATATGAGCTAGCTGTAAAGCCTTTAAAATCCAAAAAAGTGCAAGAACTTACACCGCAACAGAAAGAAAATAGACTCAAAAGACCTAAAGAGTTGCTTCGATTGACCGAAAGTGCCGAACTGCTGAATTTGCTTCGTTGGCTAGCAGTTTGTAATCAAACAAAATGATCGTGTTTACTTTCCAAAGAGGTAAGCTGAAAATGTGCACCTTCGGTAGGCCACCAGAACTCAGGCGCAGACCATGGTGATGGTGTGGGCCGCTGTAATAGCCGATGATCGCTCTCCGTTCGTATTAATCGACCGTGGCATCAGAATAAATGCCGAATATTATCGCGAAAATATTCTGGAGGGTGTATTAAAGCCTTGGGCACTCAAACATTTTGGCCGCAAACCTTGGACATTCCAACAGGACTCAGAACGCACCACCCAAGAATGGTTAAAAAAAGGTTACTCGCTTCATTTCCAGCGCACAATGGCCAGCAAAATCTCCGGAAACCAATCTCTTGGATTATTGTGTCTGGAGTATATTGGAAAGCAAGGTTGGCGCTAAAAAATACCAAAGTGTCGATCACCTCAAGCAAGAGCTTCGCCAGAAATAGGCCAAAATGCCGCAGAGCAACATTCGGGCAGCGTGTGACGGTTTCATTGGCCGTTTGAAGGTCGAAACTCGTGCCAAAAATGGCCAATTTGAACAAATCTTAACTTATTCTAAATTTTGATGCTATTTCCGACATTTTTTGCTTTCATATAAAAAAAAAACTAAAAATTATGGTGTTTGACCATGTTGCAGTTTTTTTATCTCCCCCTCTGTATCCATATGGCTGAGGGTATATATATATATATATATATATATATATATATATATATATATATATATATATATATATATGTATATATATATATATATTATATATATATATATATATATATATATATATATATATATATATATATATATATATATATATATATATATATATATATATATATATATATATATATATTGATGAGGTCGACTCCTAACCTCATCACAAAGCGATGTAACTAACGAAATAAAAAGAAAACGCCGCGAGTTGATCTTTCTCGTTCCGTGGCTGGAAGGGAACTCAATTTATTTACAACATATTCTTAACACTAAAGCTTACATCTAATACATTAACATATGCATTTTATTTACTAATGCACGCTGTGCATTAACGCACACAATACGTTGCGGGAGAAAACGAAACGTACCTAATTTGTGATCGACTCTTTCTTATCTTCTATTTATGGCCGTGACATTTATTACATTATTTATTACCGACCATAAACCTAGCATTTGGAAAACACATGCATCTTAAGTGTTTTCTTTATTTAACTAATTTACATTCTTCGGAAAAGACAAATAAAAATGAGATAAGAATTTAAAGAAGAACATTCAACACACAAACTATTTTTACAACATGTGCAGTTTCTACAAAACTATACATATATATATATATATATATATATATATATATATATATATATATATATATATATATATATATATATATATATATATATATATATATATATATATATATATATATATACCTATTTATAGCGGCTAAATAATATTAGAATTCTACTTCTTTCAACCGTTGAAAACCGTGCCAAATATTTAACCTTTTACGGATAACAAATGTCGAAAAATGTCCTTCAAAGAGCAAACATTTAATTATGTATTGTATTACGTTGTCGATTCTTGTTTTCTGTCATAACACTGTTCCGTCGTCCAGTTAATAAATTCATTACTTTTCCGCAGAGCGTATGAGCCCAACCACGATTCGTGGCTGTGGACAATATTTATGATTCTGATGATTGGTTGAAGTAATTTATGTAAATATGCGTTTGTCTGCTCCTCTTTATTGGACAGATATGTGCTTCGCCCCCTCTCCGCTTCGCTTCGCTTTACATTTCATTGTGTGTCCGGGGAACAATGGACGAATATTGGTTAACTGTCATACGATTTGTTGTGTGTCCGTCCCCAAAAAACGCTTGTGGTAGCCCACCGTGATTTGTGATTGGTGGCGTTGGCGATGGCTAAGCGAGGCGGTGGATGATGATGATGATGACGAGGAAGATGATGGACTGGTTGGGTTATTATCAGTCGCTCCGCATATCGTGGCCCATCACACATCGCATATCGTGATGGCTGTTCTGTCTTGGCCATAATAAAATAAATTTGTTGCCAACAACAATTAATATCATTATCATCCATATGCCGATGGCATTAATGGCTGGAACGTTAGTCGTTATAAATCAAGTTCGTGCTGGAGGTATTCAATGAGGGAATGGGGGGGGGGGGTAATCTGGAGGGGGTTGCATTGAAATAAATGCATTCTTGGTGCAGATTGGCTGTGGTTCTGCTGCCTCCTCGAACAATATGGTACTGGCGAATAATTTATGCATTTGGCAATTGCAATCTGCAATCCGCATGCAAATTCTGTGGCGATTAGCTTCAGCTACTGCCTGTCTGCCAGCCTGCCTCTTTAGGTGAGGCCTTCTCGTCGGCAATGAGTGATGATGTCCCAATAAGTGGGCTAGTGTGATGGCGATGGCGTTTTTTCCGTTTGTAGAATCCGTCAAGCGAGTCTGTCCAAGACTTTATTGGACACATTCTGCGCATGGCATATTAATTAATGCGACTGCGCGGCATTGTTCATCATAACCAAAAAGATGACGCTGATGAGTCTGATAGATGTCTGTCCCACTCCTGCTGCCACTGCCGCTTCTGATGATGATGATTGATAATTGCTTGGCAATTGATTCCTTCTTTCCTTTTTTACCAAACACAATGGCCCGGCATTTGCTGTTGGCCAACTAAGCCCGGCTGGCCGTGGTGGCATTGATTGAATTGACCATACATAAATAAAATATTAATCAGCCATCAGTCGGTTGGTCGGTTGGCGGCGTCGGATTACTCAGCAGCAGCCCATGTTGTTGTTTTGTAGAAATATGTAGACGTACAAAGTTATCTTGAAATCGTGTTTGGAATATCCAATCGCTAATCGGTGTTTTGTATTTCAAATCTTCGACTTTTTTTGGTTTTATTCTTTTTGGAATTGGATCTAAGATAATTGTTTGGGGTATTTTTGGAGGGTTGGTCCATAAATGTAGGATGCCAAAATGTGGTTGAAAAAAAGATCAAAGATAGTGGATTGCATGGATACTGATTGAAGATGCATAGATATTTTTACACCCTCCACCATACTATGGAGGGTACATTAACTTTGTCATTCCGTTTGTAATTCCTCGAAATACTCATGTCAGACCCAACAAAGTATATATATTCTTGATCAGCGTAAAACTCTAAGTCGATTTAGCGATGTCCGTCTGTCTGTCGGTCCGTATGTATGTCCGTCTGTTTGTCAGTCTGTCTGTCCGTCTGTCTGTCCGTCTATCTGTTGTAATCACGCTATCTTTCGAACGAATTGTGATAGAAGGCTAAAATTTTGCACACATGTTTATTTTGCCAGTAGGCAGGATAAGTTGGTAAATGGGTCATATAGGTCCACGTTTTCAGATAACCCCCATATAACGGTACCTTCCGATATTCGGTATTTGGATGATTTAAGCGACATTATTCACCGGAATTGTTTCAAATTTGGTATTTGAAGTTCGAAATGAATACTACAGCCTCAGACAGAAAATTATCTGTGCAGGTCCACGTCTTCATATAGCCCCCATATAACGGTACCTCCCTATATTCGGTATTTTGAAGATTTTAGCGACATTATTCACCGAAATTGTTTCAAATTAGGTATTTGAAGTTCGAAATGGATACTACAGTCTAAGACAGAAAATTGTCTATGCAGGTCCACGTCTTCGTATAGCCCCCATATATCGGTACCTCCCTATATTCGGTATTTTGATGATTTTAGCGACATTATTCACCAGAATTGTTTCAAATTTGGTATTTGAAGCTCGAAATGGATACTACAGCCTAAGACAGAAAATTGTCTGTGCAGGTCCAAGTCTTCGTATAGCCCCATATATCCGTACCTACCTATATTCGATATTTTGATGATTTTAGCGACATTATTCACCAGAATTGTTTCAAATTTGGTATTTGAAGTTCGTAATGGATACTACAGCTTATTACAGGAAATTGTCTGTGCAGGTCCACGTCTTCGTATAGCCCCCATATATCGGTACCTTCCGATATTCGGTATTTTGAAGATTTTAGCGACATTATTCACCGAAATTGTTTCAAATTTGGTATTTGAAGTTCGCAATGGATACTACAGCTTAAGACAGAACATTTTCTGTGGAGGTCCACGTCTTCGTATAGCCCCCATATATCGGTACCTCCCTATATTCGGTATTTTGAAGATTTTAGCGACATTATTCACCGAAATTGTTTCAAATTAGGTATTTGAAGTTCGAAATGGATACTACAGTCTAAGACAGAAAATTGTCTATGCAGGTCCAAGTCTTCGTATAGCCCCATATATCCGTACCTACCTATATTCGATATTTTGATGATTTTAGCGACATTATTCACCAGAATTGTTTCAAATTTGGTATTTGAAGTTCGTAATGGATACTACAGCTTATTACAGGAAATTGTCTGTGCAGGTCCACGTCTTCGTATAGCCCCCATATATCGGTACCTTCCGATATTCGGTATTTTGATGATTTTAGCGTCATTATTCGCCGGAGTAGTTTCATATCCCGTATTTAGAGTTCGTAATGGAATCTACAGCCTGTGTCAGAAAATTGTCTATGCAGGTCCAGGTCTTCGTATAGCTCCGATATAACGGCTGTATTCGGTATTTTTAAGATTTTAACAGAATTTGTAACGAATTTCATTTTTTGAAAATGTCCAAATTCGTTCCAAATGGTGGAGGGTATTCAAAGTTCGGCCGGGCCGAAATTACTGCTTTTTAACTTGTTAAAATATAATCATTCCCAAAATAACATCGTCAAACTTCAAAAAGTCATGTTTGCCACTTTTTCACCTCTACATGATTTTATCGTTCGATTTAGGTTATTTATATAGGGTGTTATAAACTTCATATAGCTGTCCAATCTCTTCCTAATTATGTGGTGATTTTTTTGTTTTGAAATCACTTGTCACAATACCCCTCTTACATCTGTGAACCGAAATCTAAAATTTTGATTTCGCACACCATTTTACCCTCGTAAATCTGTGTTCTTGTCCCCAAAAACAACGCGCACACACACATACGCACACAACTATTCTCGCACATGATTGATTACAACCCCAAATCAAATTGGTCGCAAACAAAATATTCTCTCTGTGCAGTTGGCCAAGACGTCGATAAATCAAATATTTATGAAAAAAAGCAAAGCAAAGCACCCCGCAACCAAATTTGTGTCGAACAATAAAAATCTCTTTCGATGGCAATTTGTCCAAATTGTTTATACGACACCACAGCCTGCCACCGGGCAGTACAATTACAAACACATGCACACACACACATATGGACATGCATACCATGCCAATGGATAACTCCATAAATGATCGTGGCATTGTTGTTTAAATCGCTTGCAACCGAGGGACGGACAGACAGACAGACAGACATGTTGTTTGTTTTGTACCACTCATTGTCTTTGTTGGAGTTCGTGTTCTTGTTGTTATCTTGGGGTTTTTTGCATGTTTGGCATGTAAAACAAATTATCTCTTTGATACGCCTTGTATGGAGATGGGTTGGTTCATTGGCTGGTTGGCTGGCCGAGTGAATAGCTGGTGGTTTTTGTTCGTTGGAGTTGTATGACAATTTGCTAACATAAATTCCAAAACGGCGGTGTTTATAGCCCGCGGGGTGCAAGATGTTGGTATTTTTTTATCAAGGAATTTATAAGATATGGAGTTTATAAATTTATATGGGATTCCATAGGTTTTGTTACTGGACATATTTTAGATTTAAAGCCATTGTTTATACCCTCAGCCATATGGCCTAATCGAAATAACGGTTTTAGACCCTAGGTATCTTTGGACCAAATCCGTTTCAAGACATTTGGAGTCGATTTAGCAATGTCCGTCCCTCCGTCTGCCTGTCTGTCTACCTGGCTGGTGCGCACGATAACTCTCGAAGGGAGTAACCCATTCGGTCCAAACTTGGTACATTGTAATATTTTTGTAAAGCATAGATCGCGTTCGGAGAAGGACAATATCGGCCCAGTCCTTCTGGTACCTCCCCCACAAAAGGTCAACATTTTCACAGGAAGAGAATGGATAGTCTGATTTTGTTCAAACTTTGCAAATCGTTATATTTGAATTACAACAAGATTGGCTGCGAGAATGGACAAGATCGGACGACTCCATCTAGTACCTTCCCAACTAAGGGTAAAAAATTGTGAATATCTTAAAAGTTCATAAAATGCGAAATGGAATGAAGATTCTCTTCAAATTTCACACATACCAATATTTTCACCATTACAAAATCGGGTGTAAAGATGTGGTACAGCGGACAACTTCAAATATTGCATTACCAAAACGCTCATAAAATACGAAAAAAGCATACGATTTCAAACTTCGCACATCCCATTATTTCTAATAACATAAGATCTGATGGGTTATATCGGACCACTCCTTCCCCACAAAGGCGTAAAATTTGGAATATCTAAAACGCTCATAGAATGCGAAATATGCATCAGCTGTTCTTTTAATTTCGTTCATGTAAAACGAAAGCATAACAAGTGGATAAAGATGAAAACAGCCAAGGTTATAGCACTAACAAGTAAAAAAGCTGTAAGTTCGACCAAGCCGATCTTTGAATACCCTCCACCATTTGGAACGATTTTGGCAATTTTCAAAAAAAAAAAATAAATAAATAAATAAATAAATAAATAAATAAAATTCGATAAATGTCTGTTAAAATCTTAAAAATACTGAATGTAGCCGTTATATTAGGGTCTATACGACGACGTGCACCTGTATAGGCAACTTTTGTCATAAACCATTATAATACTAAACTGCGAAACTTGAAAAAAAAAATCGGTGAATAAGGCAGCTAAAATCATCAAAATACCTAATATCGGGAAGTACCGTTATATGGGGGCTATACGAAGACGTGGACCTTCACAAACAATTTTCTGTCTTAGGCTGTAGTACCCATTACGAACTTCAAATACGAAATTTGAAATAAATCCGGCAAATAATGTCGCAAAAATCGTGAAAATACCGAATATCGGGAGGTACCGTTATATGGTGGCTATACGAAGATCTGGATCTACATACAAAATTTTTTGCCATAGGTTGTAGTACCCATTGGGATCTTTCATTACGAAATTTGAAACGATTCCGGTGAATAATGTTGCTGAAATCATCAAAATACCGAATATCGGGCGGTACTGTTATATGGGCGCTATACGAAGACTTGGACCTTCATACAAAAATGTTCGTCATGGGCTATAGTACCCATTAGGATCTTCCAGTACCAAATTTGAAAAAATTCCGGTATACAATGTCGCTAAAATCATGAAAATACCGAAAATCGGGAGGTACCGTTATGTGGGGGCTATACGAAAACGTGGACCGACATGGCCCATTTACGAACATGCCCACTGGTAAACTATGCATTTATTCAAAATTTTAGCATTCTATCTCAATTCGTTCGAAAGATAGCGTGATTACAACAGACAGACGGACAGACAGACAGACAGATGGACATTGCTAAATCGACTTAGAATTTTACGCTGATCAAGAATATATATACTTTGTTGGGTCTGACATGAGTATTTCGAGGAGTTACAAATGGAAAGTTAATATACCCTCCACAGTATGGTGGAGGGTATAAAAATCTGCCTATTAAACAGTTGCGATAGCCTTGACGAACATTCCTTTTAAAACAAACCTGTTTAGATCGATTGTTCTTCAAAAAATATTATAAAAAAATCCAAACTTATAACTTCGATTGTCCTTAAAAATATTCTTTAGGAAGTCTAAGGAAATACTTTTTACAAAAAAATTCTCTATTATAGCTCTAATAGTCCTTGAAAATTTTTCTTAAAAAACCAACATCTATTGAAAAACATTCTTCACAAAATCTACTTCTAAAGTTATGATGCTCCTTGAAAAAAAAAAATTAAAAAAAAAAACACACACATTTACAGTCCCGATCGTCCTTGATAAATATTTTTTTGCCAAAATATTAATTAAAAAAATCTAAGGATCTGATAGCCATTGAAAAAATATTCTTAAAATCAACGATTATAGCTCTGATTGTTCTAGACATTGAAAAAAAAGTTCTTAAAGCCTGGTAGTCCTTGAAAAATGTTTTTCTTGATTTCCAGTTCTAGGTTATATTCCTTGAAAAAATTCGTTAAAAATACACTATTATATTTCTGATAGTCCTAGAAGACACATTTTTATACCCTACACCACAAGGTGGTCAGGGTATTATGCCTTTGTGCATTTGTTTGTAACAGGCAAAAGGAAACGAGATAGACCCATAGTTCCTTTTGATGATCTGCATAGAATCACATTCTGAGTCGATTTATGCATGTCCGTCCGTCCGTCTGTCCATGTATTTTTGTAAACAAAGTACAGATCGCATTTATTGCCCTATCCAGATGAAATTTTTCACAAATCATTTGTTTGGCCCAAGGACGAACCCTACTGAAATTGGAGATAATCGGTCAAAATTTGGATATAGCTCCCATATATATCTTCGTCTGACTTGCCTTTTATTGTGCACCAAACGTGTAATATCAGTCCGGATAGTATGGAATTTTGCGTATACAACCAAATTGGGCCTGAAAATAAGTATGCCAAATTTGATCGAAATCGGTTCAGATATAGATATAGCTCCCATACATATTGTCCATCCGATTTGTTATTTTAGTCCTCTGCAGCCGTAGTATACACTCTTTAACAACAATAGTTGGGAAACATATCAAATACAGCTCAGCTCGAGATCGGTTCGGATTTGGATATATCTCCCATATATAACTTCGTTCGATTTCCTTTTATTGTGCACCAAACGTTTAATATTTGCCCAAATGGAATGAAATTTGGCACTTACGACCGAATTGAGTCTAGAACCTAGTATGTCAAATTTGGTGAAGATCGGTTGAGATATAGCTATAGCTCCCATATATATTGTTCATCCGATTTATTATATTTGTTAGCCACAGCCGTAATATGCACTCCGTAACAACGATATTCAGGGAAATATATGAAATACAGCTCAGAAATATCTTTGCCAAATGTTATCAAGATCGGTTCAGATTTGGATATAGCTCCGATATATATCAAATGGGCAATAAAAGTCGACCCCGCCTGACTTTAAGACTTTCTTTATTGGTTTTTAATCCAGTTTTGATCATCCTCAACAAAATATTATAAAAACTTCACGATTATAGCCCTGAACGTTGTAACAAAGCTTGAAAAATTGTTTTAAAAATCCAGGTTTGTAGAACAGATAGTCCTTCAAAATATTATTTTTGTTTTAAAAAATCCACCGTCTAAATGTCTTAAAAAATATTCTTTAGAAGGTCCAAGAAAATATTTTTTAATCCTTTTAAAAAATAAACTTTAATTTGTCCTTTAAAAAATATTCTCCAGAAAATCTTCTATTATAGTTCTAATAGTCCTTGAGAGATATTGCTTAAAAATACATGAAGAACGATTTTTAGAAAATAAGAATTCCATGAAAAATACTCTTAAAAAATTATCCTATCTCTAAAAGACTTGAATAAATATCTCAGAAAAATCTTTAATTATACAATTTAAAAACTCCGTAAAAAAGTCTTTACATGATGAAGATAATCTGTACTGAGGGAAACCAACATTTTCCTAAAATATGGCTAACAAATTGATCTTCACCATTTCCTTGCAGAATCACCCTCCACCCCCGGTAAAGCAAATTGAATTGTTTGCCAAATTTGTTGGTTCGGTCTCTGCTGCTTGTGGTGATCGTTAAATCTTCTTCAAGTCGACGGAATGTTTATTGGAATGCTGGTTGGCTGGTTGATTGGTGTGTGCGCTTTTGTTGCTGTTTTCTTTGCTTCGCTTTGCATTGCAAGGGGATTAAAATGTTCATTTGGCGCGGTCGGTCGCTCGGTCGTTCTTCTTTAAATCATTTGTCCATAAATGTGGCTGTGTTGTTGTTGTTGCTGCTGCTGTTGTTGGTTGTTTGCGCACGTCGTCTTACTTTGGCTAAATTATTTATACTCTGTGACCATAAATTTGGGGTTTGTTGTTTATTTCAGTGATCGCTGGTGTGGTTGGCTGGATTGTTCGGATCGCATTTCTACAACAACGGCCAAACAAAAGAATAAAATCCACAAACCAACAACAATTCTTTTATATTGTTGCTTGTAGCCAGCGTCATCATGCCCAACCGCAGCTGCAGCAGCAGAGCTATTATTGCTTTTTCTGGTGTATTTCTTGTTGTTGTTGCCATGATTTGATTTCTAAAGAAGCCAGTTGAAAAAAAAAAATTAAAATTTGCATATAATTCCTATAATATCTGAGCTTTTGGGTTTCATTGCTCTCTCTCTCTCTCTCTTTTTCGGCTGGCATTGCTGCAGTTCTGCGCCGGAATTTGATTTATGAATTCACTCAAAATAATTATTCATTCAAATGGCGCCCACAACATTGTTAAACATGACACATAATCAATGATGACACTTTTGCTTTTGTTGTCGAATTTCAAGATGGGCGAACCGCCCGCCCCGCCCTCGCTCTGCAGTCGGGTGACCACTAAATGATTTAATATTCTTGAAAAAAGTATTTTATTGAAATACAAATTATGAAGTCCTAAGCGCAACAATTTTTTCGTCGATTATTATGATTTCGGCTTGCGTTTGTCTCGATTTTGATTGCCATCGAATTTTGTTTGAAAAATTTAAATCATTGTAGACAGCTGAGATTATCGTTAATTATATTCACCAGTGATGGCTGTTTAGCTGGCATTTGTCTAATTTTTATTTTGTCTTCGATTTTAATGGTCGTATTAGCATATCATTCAAGATTTTGATCAAACGTCCATATGATATTCCGATTTGTTGATTGAAAGGAAGCAAATCTGAATTTTATGGTCACATACATAATTATTCCGATTTTGACAAATGGTTGTAGTCAAAGCGGCTCTAAGGTAGTGTCACGAAGAAGTGAGAAACATGCAATTTTTCATTTTAAAAGAAAAAATTGAAAAAATATGTGGTAATTTCCAAATCAGATAAATGGTAGTCTGTATATCATCAGACGAAGGCATAGTATCAGACGAAGGCATAGATGGGAAGTTCGAAATTTGAGGATAATCTGCCGAAAATTGTTATTCGCATTTTTCAAATTTTAATGTTACCACATTTAGTACTTTTTATGTCTTTAAGTAAGCATTTCAAAGAATTTCAACTTTTCATCCTTCAACATTCGTAGGGGTCACTTGAAAAAAAAATTGTTCTAAGGTCGAAGTATACCCAAATATAGATCTAGGACTTCCCGTACCCATCTAGTTCTAGGACTTCCCGTATACCACTATTCATACCGATTCATATCCTACGCCATACCAGGGTGCAGTGTATTATGTGTTTGTGCATTTGTTTGTAACCTGCAAAAGGAAACGGAATAGACCCATAGTTCCTCTTGATAATTTCCATAGAATCTCATTCTGAGTTGATTTATGCATGTCCTTCCGTATGTCTATGAATTTTTGTAAATAAAGCACAGGTCGCATTTATTATCCGTTTGAAATGAAAATTTTCAAAAATTATTTCGGCCCAAGGGCGAACCCTATTGAGTTTGGTAAAAGACGGTCCAAGTTAGGCAAAGCTCTCATATATATCCTCGTTTGATTTCAAGCTTCGTCCAAATGGGATAGATTTCGGGACATCCGATTGAATTTAATTTAGAAGCAATTACTTTAAATTCAGTGAAAATCGGTTCAGATATAGCTATAGCTCTCATATATAGGTTTCATCGATTTGGTGTTTAAGTCCCTCACATTCGTAATATGCACTCCAGAACAATGCAATTCGGTACCAGATATCAGATACAAATCCGAAGTGCATCTGCCGGTCTGTCGGTTCCTCTAGAAATTGATTTTTTTACGCCCAAACGAAACGCCTGATGCTAGAATCTTGAAATTTTGGGCGAGTGTCACTCTTGGTCCGAAGATATCAGATTAGCTGGGTTTTTTGAAAGAACGGTACGAAAACCACTTAAAGGCACCAAACATAGTAAATTTTGTATTTGACGAACTCTTAAATTTGGAATGAGGGTCACTGATGGAGTGTATGATGGATGTACCAAAGTGCACGAAAAGTACTAAAATGTACTAAATTTGGTACCATTTCATATCATGTGAATGGTTAGAGGTAAAAATTGATATTTGGAATGAGACTCAGGGTCGATGTAAGGAGGTAGTTTTGGGAGTGTATACTCATCTACACGAAAAGTAATAAACAGTACTTAATTTGGTACAGTTCGAATTTGGAAGAATGGTTGGAGCTGGAATTCAGAAATTTGAAATTAACAGTACCGGTGGTGAGTAGGATTGGAATCCGGAGGTAGTTTTCGAAATTTGTACTTATGTGCACGAAAAGTATTAAATGGTACTAAAATTCGTACAACTTCGATTTGGGTGAACCGATGAAATTCTGAAATTTAGCAATAAAATTCATTCAACTACAAGAGATTGTACCATTTTGGAAATTCAAGAGTGCAGGCTATAATGTATTATATAGATCTTAATACCAAATAATTGGTCCATTTTTATACCCTTCACCTTGGAAAGGAAATATTCGTCTTAGACCCCATAAAGTATATATATTCATAATTAGCGTAAAATTCTAAGACGATTTAACGATGTCCGTCTGTCTGTCTGTCCGGCTGTCTGTCTGTCCGTCTGTCTGTTGAAATCACGATACAGCCTACATTATTTGACGTAGAGCGCCAAAATTTAGCAGAGCAAATTCTATTGTGTCTAGGATGGTTAGTATTGAGAATGAGATATATCGGTCTACGTTTTGGTAAAGTCCATATATAACGGTACCTCCCGATATTCGGTATTTTGATGGTTTTTGCCACATCTTTTCACGGATTTGTCTAAAAATTGGTATTTGTTAGTCATAATGGGTTCTAGTTCCGGTGGAGAATCATTGCATGTATGGGTTCACGATTTTGTATAGCCCCCATATAACGGTAACTCCCGATATTCGGTATTTTGATGATTTTTGACACATTTTTTCACGAATTTCTCTGAAAATTGGTAGTTGTAGGAAATAATGGGTCCCAGTTCGTGTGGCTAATCATTGTAATTATAGGTCCACGTTTTGGTTTAGTTCCCATATAACGGTACCTCCCGATATTCGGTATTTCGATCATTTTTGCCACATTTTTTCACGGATTTGTCTGAAAATTGGTATTTGTAGGTCATAATGGGTTCTAGCTCCTTTGGCCAAACATTGCATGTATAGGTCAATGATTTGGAATAGCCCCCATTTAACGGTACCTCCCGATATTCGGCATTTTAATGTTTTTTGACACATTTCTTCGCGGATTTGTGTAGAAATTGGTATTTGTTGGTCTTAATGGGTTCTAGCTCTTTTGGCGAAACACTGTATGTATAGGACCACGTTTTTGTATAACCATATTTCCCGATATTCGGTATTTTGATGACTTTTTGCACATTTTCCCATGACTATGTCTAAAACTTGGAGTATGTGGGTCATAATGGGCTCTAATGTTTCCTTTACCCTAAGGTGGAGGATATTAAAAGTTTGGCCCGGCCGAACTTAATGTTTTTTTACTTGTTTACTTTTAGGGTTTTTTTCCAAATACCAATTTTCTTTTATTGCCCAGAACCGGTTCATCATACGACCACTTAGGTATTTCCATAAGCTTTCATATGATACCTATTTGCATCAGTTTTGTAGAATCGGGGATAATCCCGGATTTTGTATCCGAACTTTTGGGTCAAAAAACCCGGGTAACCGGATATTTCCTCACGAAAAAATACTTTGTCGTTATCAGGTTAAAAATATCTACCTGTGATAAAAACTTGAGATCAATCCGAGCATAGCCCTTAATTCAACCTAAGCCTTGTTTTCTTTCTGGGAATTATGTCCGACAATTTTTTCCCACAGCAAACGGTCATACTCCTTGTGTCCGCCACTTTATAATGTGGGTTATGACAAAAAATCCAAATCCGTGGGGATTATGTCTGAAAACCGTTTGATTACTTATAATTTCGATCATTTCTGGGAGAGTACCGGAGGGTGTCGAACAAAATGGCCAGATATCGTAATTGACTTAAGTAAGATATATATATAATACGATGTGAGAAGTTTTAACGAAATATAAAACTCCTTAAATTTATATTTTTTCTTTCTTTTTTTTTTTTTGATAATTTTGAATTCAAATGTTTCGGTCGATATTTCCCCACGAAAAAAATAAAAATACTTGCCGTAGAAAAATACTTGACTTCCCTATTATTATGGGTATTATGTCCGCTACTTTCTAAGTATTATGGCCGATTTTTTTGGACATAGTTCCCATTCCATTATGGGGGTTAATACCGAAAAAACGGTCGTAATCACCATAATTGTAATGGGGATTATGTCCGTGGGCATTGTGACACGGAACCTTTTAAATTTTGAACCTTTAAATTTTAGAGATGTATTAGAAGGATGGTTCAATCCATTTTTGGTCCATTTTTTGGGCATAGGAAACCAAAAATTTGATCCTATATTGCCTATCACGTTATAAGTTTGATGAGAATATATAGAAATGTTCAAGTCCAAGATTATAGAAAGAAAGGAATTATTCTTGATAATAATGTCCTCAGCTATCCCAAACTATATTGCCATCTTCATATATAATTTCCCCTAAAAAACAGTTTGTCTCGTTTCCTCTAAAAACCAGTTTCAACTCGATTGTTTCGTCCCACTGTGTGTGTGTGTACGTTGGTCTTGTCTGCCGGTGTATAACATGTGGGCTATTCTAATTTACATTTAAAAGCGTTTTAACATTAGATGCAAATCTAGTTTCCGTAAACACAAAAATGTATCAAATTCAAATCTACCGAAAACAATAACAAATCGGAAGACATCAACGTCTGGCTACGTCACAATTAAATAAAAAAAGAAATATTATAAATTCGTCAAAATATTTGCTAAATTAACCCATTGGTAGCTGAAATTTCAATAGGAAATTTATTTATTTTATAAATAATAGAATTTTAATTGGGCTTTACATACATTATGGTGTTTTGTTTAAAGCACGGGGTCAAATAAAAAATCGGTTTGTAACTTGAAAACGAGCAAAATATTCGTTACACCAATCTACCAATATATAAATGGCTTACCAATAAACAAGTAAAAAAGCAGTAAGTTCGGCCGGGCCGAACTTTGAATACCCTCCACCATTTGGAACGAATTAAAACAATTTCAAAAAATGAAATCCATTAAAAATTCTTTTAAAATCTTTAAAATATCTAATATAGGAAGGTGCCGATATATGGGGGGATATACGATATTGTGGACCTATAAAGACAAATCTATTTCTGCGTGTAAAGTACTCACAAGGAACTCCTTGTTTTCAGATAATTCCATTGGAAAAAGTGGCTAAAATCATCAAAATACCGAATATAGGGAGTACCCTTATATGGGGGATATACGATATCGTTAACCTATATAGATAATTCTCTGCCGAGGTATAAAGTACCCACAAGGAACTCCTTGTGTGGATTTTCAAACAATTCCGTTGAAAAATGTGGGTAAAATCATCAACATACCGAATATGGGTGGGGGGCAGTTATATAGGGGATATACGATATCGTAGACCTATATAGACAATTCTTTTTGAGGGGGTAAAATGCCCACAAGGGACTCCTTTTGTGGAATTTCAGAGAATTCCATTGAAAAATGTGGCTAAAATCATCAAAATACCGAATACCGGGGGGTAACGTTATATGGAGGCTATACGATATTGTGGACCTATATAGATAATTCTCTGCCGAGGTATAAAGTACCCACAAGGAACTACTTGTGTGGATTTTTAGACAATTCCATTGAAAAATGTGGCTAACATCTTCAAAATACCGAATATCGGAGGGTACCGTTATATGAGGGCTATACGATATCGTGGAACTTATAGACCAGACAAAAGAGAGATCTGTGCAAAATTTTAGTTTCCTATCTTATTTCGTTTAGACTGTAGCGTGATTGCAACAGACGGACGGACAGGTCTAAATCGTCTTAGAATTTTACGCTGATCAAGAATATATATACTTTGATGGGTCTAAAATGATTATTTCGATGAGTTACAAACGGAATGACGAACTTAATATAGCCTCCATACTATTTTTGGTGTAGGGTATAAATAAAAACTGATCCTACTTTTTCCGTCTATTATTTGTTTTTTTTTTACAAATAGAATCAAATTTTTCCTTACGAAAGGTCTATTCTTATTTTCTATTTTTAATACAAGTATCTTCAATTCATCCTCATCACACAATTTTTGAATATTTGCTTCCTAGAAATCATTGCCCCACAGTGGGTTAAAATAGAGGCGGGTGTGTTTATCAAATCATTTAGTATTCAAAACGTTTTTGTGTGTGGCTCTTTATCTTTTATTTTGTTTTGTTTTGATTTTTTGTTGGTTCTTCTTTTTCTTTTCTTAATAGGCAATTGTGAAAACACAAACAAGCTTCTACTACTTTGCCCACTAACTTATCGGCCACTTTTCATTTCATTTAACTGCTAATTTGTCCAAAAGCAGATGGAGAAGAGAAGAAGTCTTGTTATTGTTTTTTTTTTTTAGCCAAGAAATTAGCATTTAAGTCACATGTCTGTAAAACACAGCGATTATCGTTTTCAGGTGTTGACCATAACTCGCCAATCAACTGAACAGCCGACCAAACGACCAACTGTCTGACCATTTGGTCTTCGCTACAAACATGGAGAACAGCAGTTGGGGCTGGTGGTGTTGACCTTCACCTACAAGCCATCAAAATAGTCAAGAGACATCAGCGACGACAACAACAGCCAACTTGGTCATAAATGGTCAAAATGTTTCGGTTCTGTGGTCTTGTTGTCGTTTGTTACGATGTTTGGTGGTTTTTGTTTTCGTATTGTTGTAGTTGTTGTTATATTCCCAAAGTGGCCATTTGTGAGCTGTTCGTTTCATTTTCTATTGACTTTTCTTTGAGGTGTTTTGTTTTTGATTAACGTTGCTGTTGTTGTTGTTGTTGCTTGTGATTTGTGGGTTGTTTTGCCAAAGCCGCCACCGTGGGGAAATATACCAAAAACTAAATGTAAATGATACACAGATTAGAACGATTTTGAAAGCTAAACGAATTCCGGCAATTCGTTCAATTGTCTGCCGTTCTAGACAAACGAGTGGAGATACATGGGTAAAGCTTTGCACAAATCTGCAAAATAATAGATTAAATACTTTTGACTGTCAGAATAGCCTATTAACAACATGGTGACTGCATGAGATTTTTTGGATTACCAATTATTAAAATAAAGAAAAACTCTACGTTTCTTTACTCGAATTCGAGCGAGTTTTTCGGGGGTCTGGTTGGGAGTTCGAGATTCCGAGTTGGCAATCGAAAGAAAAACAAGTTAAAAAGCAGTAAGTTCGACCGGGCCGAACTTTGAATACCCTCCACTATTTGGAACTAATTTGGAAATTTTAAAAAAATAAAATCCTAAAAAAATTCTGTTAAAATTTTAAAAATACCGAATATAGCCGTCATATTGGGGTCTATACGACGTGGACATACATAGCAATTGTTTGTCATTAGCCATTGCCATATTCAAATTCGAAACTTGAAATAAACGGTGAATAATGTAGCTAAAATCATCAAAATATCGTATATAGGGAGGTACCGTTATATCGGAGCTGTGCGAAGACCTGGACCAGCATAGACAATTTTCTGTCACAGGCTATATCATCCATTACTAACGTCAAATACGATATCTCAAACAATTTCGGTGGGTATTGTACCTAAACTCGTCAAAATACCGAATATAGGGAGGTACTGATATATGGGTCCTATATGAAGACCTGGACCTGCACCGACAATTTTCTGTCACAGTAGTATTCATTACGAACTTCAAATACCAAATTTAAAACAATTCCGGTGAATAATGTCGCTAAAATCATCAAAATACCGAATATCGGAAGGTACCGTTACATGGGGGCTATACGAAGACGTGGACCTGCCCAGATAATTTTCTGTCATAGGCTGTAGCATCTATTTCGTACTTCAAATACCAAAGTTGAAACAATTCCGGTGAATACTTTCGTTAAAATCATCAAAATACCGAATATGGGGAGGTGCCGTTACATGGGGGCTATATGAAAACGTGGACCTACATGGCCCATTTACGAACTAAATCTGCCTACTGGAAAAATAAACACGTGTGCAAAATTTTACCCTTCTATCTCAATTTGTTCGAAAGATAGCGTGATTACAACAGACAGACACACGGACATGGCTAAATCGACTTAGAATTTTACGCTGATCAAGAATATAAATACTTTGTTGGGTCTGACATGAGTATTTCGAGGAGTTACAAACGGAATGACAAAGATAATATACCCTCCATAGTATGGTGGAGGTATAGTAATAAAATACGATGGGTTGTTTATGTGGATCTAGGATTTTTGTCAACCTCTTTGTTCATAACAGTCACTTAGTGTGTGTGTTGTGTGTTAAACTACAAATTTTAAGGCTGCGAGTTTAATATTAACATCGACCAAACCAAAAATTGCATTCTATAAATAAATGAAATACCTTTATACCCTCTATCCTACTATGGATGGTATATTAAATTTGTAATTCCATTTATGACTCCTCGAAATATAAGGTATATATATTCTACATCAGCATAAAATTCAATGACGATGTAACCCTTTCCGTCCGTCTATTTGTCTGTCCGTCTACAGAAATCACTCTATCTTCCGCACGGAATCAAAAACGTGGGCAAAATATTACTCAAATATATTTCAGGTCTGTAGGATTTTTGGTTCGGGTCCCTGTTTTGGTGTAGCCTCCATAAAACGGTACAGCGTGATTTCAGGTGTTATGGGAGTTCACTGAATTTATTGTGAGTTGACAGTTTTTGCTCTCAATATGTAGAAAATATCCTTGCAGAGAGCTGCCGATTTAAGTCCAAGTTTTTGACATTTTGGTGATTTGTGTTGCACTTGTTGTTTCAACTTCTGTATTTAGATTCCGATTTGTTTGAAGTTCTGTATATAGATTTCGTAATGGGTGCTGCCTCCTAGGATAGAAAATCGCCAAAACAGATTCACATCTTTTTATATTCCCGTACCATCCAAAACTCGGTATTTTGCCGGAAAAAGCCACTTTTTTGAATTTTGCAATGGGCACTGCCTTCTCTGGCATATAATTGTTTATACAGGTCCATTTTTTTCATATAGTCCCATTATAACTGTACCACCCGATAGAAGATTTTGCAATAATTTAAGCAGGGTATTAAATGGAACTATTTGAAATTTTGAAGTGTCTTCATATTGACTACTCACATTCCCTACGCTTTATATAAAATATACAGAGTGAGAAAAAAAAACTGCAACAAATTCAAATGCCATTGTACGCTGCAAATGAAGCGAGGAACCTCATTTTGTAACTATTCTGGGTGGCCAAAATGTTTGCGTGCCCAAGGCTTTAATATACCCTCTAGAATATTTTCGCTATAATATTCGGCGTTTATTCTGATGCCACGGTCGATTAATACGATTGGAGAGCGACCATCGGCTGTTATGGCGGCCCACACCATCACCATGGCCGGCGCTTAAGTTCTGGTGGCCAACCGATGGTGCACATTTTCAACTGACCTATTTGGCAAGTAATCACGATCATTTTGTTAGTTAACAAACTGCTGGACAACGAATGTACTCTCATCGGAGACGGAGAAAACCAAATTTGGCAGTTCACCACTTTCGGCCAAGCGATGCAACTTTTTAGCTCCTTTGAGTCTATTTTTTTCTGCTGCGCTGTAAGTTCTTGCACTTTTTGCAATTTTTCAATATTTGCCGAATGGAATATTGCCATATTTTTAGCTCACGAGCCATTTGTGGGCCATTGCGACGCGGGTTTCGATCAAGTCGCTTCTTTACTTTTTGAACCATTTCTGCTGATGTTGCTGTTTTCTTCCGCTCACTTCTTTGACGTCGGGCTACGATTGGTATCGTAACGGTAACGAGCGGGACACAAAAGATTTATACACATTTATATGCTGGAGTGCTCCAACGATAGCCACTTATGCTTTTCCAGCCAAATATAAAGAAATCACACTATCACGCTTGAATTCCATCACGAATAACTTTTTTTCTGGAAAATTCTCACCAAAATGCTTTTGTACGCTTGTAAACAATATAATGAGCTGTCACTGGAATAATTTCAACAGCTGTGGCGTAGAAATGACAGCAGTCTGAAATTGGTTGCAGTTTTTCATCTCATCCTGTATAATGTTTGTCGCTTGTAGCTTCTCGTAAAATTCATTTTAGGCCCCACAAAGATTTTTTTCATGATCAGCATAGAATTCTATGTCGATTTAGCAATGTGCGTCCTTCTGTTTGTCTGTCCACAGAAATCACTATAACTTTCTAACGGAATCAAGTACGTAGACAGAATTTTACTCAAATATATTTTAGGTCGGTAAAATTGATAATATAGGTATAGCCCTCATGTAACGGTACAGCTTGATTTGGGTTCTTTTGGATGTTTAAATCACAAGAAATATAGTTTGTGCTCCCATTATCTTTGCAGATAACTATCCACTTATGTTCAAGTGTTGGACCTCCATATATTCGGAATTTTGATGATTTATGTTAGACTTTACACCCGTATTGTTTCAATTTTTGTATTTGGAGTTCTTCCTATGATAGAAAATTAATAATTCAGATACACGTTATCGTATTGTCCCCAGATCTATGTAATATTTTTCAACAAAATTGTGTCAAATATGGTATTTGGAGTTCATAATGGTTATTCCTACGGCAGAAAATTACCTATACAGGTTCACATCTTTGTATATCCTCATACAATGGTACCTTCCGATATTCGGTATTTTGTCGATATAAGCCACATTTGTCAATGGAATCAAAATTTTTATTTGGAGTTTAAAATAGGCAGCGCTTTCTCTGGCTTACAATTGGCTAAAGAGGTCCATGTTTTCATATAGTCCCTATACAACAATATTTTAAGCGAAATCAAAATGTTGACATTTTGTGGGGCAGGTGCCAGAAGCTGTTCAATATTCATATCAGATTTCAGGTTATGTAGAATTTTAAAGTTTGAAAAAAAACTTCATTATGATTTTTTCGCCCACTGTACCCAATGGTTCTGTACGTACTTTTAATAAAATTACAATTGTCAATTTGTTGACACACTTCTGTGTCATTTTAAGATTCACAATTGTTAAATTTTCCACCAGCAACATCAGATATGGTCAGATTTGTGGTCAGATATGTTCAATGTCCACTCGATACACCAGCAACAGCCAGCCGGCCATAAAATGTGACAATCAGAAAATTGAGTATGAGTTTGCGTTTCATTCAGAGCATGATTAATTTTATGGGATTTATTTCGGCTTTACATTGCCGATGATGATGATGATGATCGACGATATGATCAGTTTTATGACCAAAGTCAAGAATAATTTAATTTTATTGACAATAGTTTCAAGGACAAACAATGGAACTGAACTGAAATAACGCGTAAATGAAACAACAAGAAGGCCTTAATGGATGTACTGATTTAATTAAGATGGTAGCACTAGAACTTGATACAGAGTTTTAGAAATTATTCTACACAATGGGACTATAGCATAACTAAAGCGAAACGAAGTCATTTTAAAACCAGTAAGGAAAGATCAAAATTCGGGCGGTGCCGACTATTCCATACCCTACCCAACTAGGCGTGTTTGGTAGAGATCCCATACCAAAAAAATTTATGTTGGGAATTTGTTTAGTAGATCACACCAACTATGAACCTTATTTGAATGCGTATCATGGTTTTAGAGTATTCACAATTTGAGAACTACATCCAACTCTGAATCGATTTTCAACAAATTTGACGGAGACTTATGTACCTCTAGTACCAATAAATGGAATAATTCTATTCAATTTGGGCTGATATTACATATATGGTCAACAATAACCTAAAATCGAATGAAGATGTATATCAAAGGTATATAAAAATCTGAACCGATATCGATAAAATTTGGCGGAGGTATTTTCGAGCAGTTATCAAATATCCTTATTGTGGAGTGCATATTACGTTTGTTAAGGACTTCAAAAAAAAAAAAAAAATAGAGGATGAAACATATCTATGTCAGTTATGGCTATATCTGAGACGATTTTGGGCTTAATTACGTCGGACGTGCCCAAATTCAGTCCATTTGGGCTGATATAATCCATTTGGTGCACAATAAATCTTAAATCGTATAAAAATATATATGGGAGCTAGATACAAGCGTACAAATGCATTTTGGTGAGAATTTTCCAGAAAAAAGTTATTTGTGATGGAATTCAAGCGTGATTTCTTTATATTTGGCTGAAAAAAAAAACACAAGTGGCTATCGTTAGAGCACTTCAGTATTTAAATGTGAATAAATCTTTGGTGTCTCGTACCATCGCTCGTTACGATGCTGCCGTACTGGTAGCGTAGCCCGAAATCAAGGAAGTGGACGAAAAAAAAAACAGCAACATCAGCAGAAATGGTTCGAAAAGTAAAGAAGCGACTTGTTCGAAACACGCGTCGCAGTGGCCGAAAAATGTCTCGCGAGCTCAACATATCGCAATATTCTATTCGGTGCAAAAGTGCAAGAACTTACACTGCAACAGAAAGAAAATAGACTCAAAGGGGCTAAAGAGTTGCTTTGCTTGGCCGAAAGTGGTGAACTGTCGAATTCGTTTTGTACGATGTACTTGCCTCTAGACTGAATTCGGTTGGATGTGATATTGGCCATTTGGTGCACAATTAACCCGAAGTCGGTTGAAGATATATAAGGGAGCTACATCAACATTGTAACCGGTTTTCACCAATTTCAGTAGGGTTCGTTCTCGGACGAAATTTAGAAAATTTCATCTCAATCGGATAATAAATGCGGCCTGCATTTTGTTCATAAAAATACATGAACAGACGGACGGACATTCATAAACCGACTCAGAAACTGATTCCTTGAAGATCCTCAAAAGTAACTATGGGTCTATCTGGCCTTCTTCTTCATGTTACAAACAAATGCACAAACACATAATACTCCATTATGTGGTGTAGGGTATATTGACGACACAGGCAATAAAAAAATATCTTACAAGCCATTTTACATTTGATCAAATACATTGGAACTTTTAATACCCTTCACCATTTGGAAGGGACTTGACAAATTTAAAAAAATTCGTTGAAAAATACCGGCTAAATAAAACCGTCATATGGGGATATATGAAGACGATAACCTGCATAAGTAATTTTTTGTCATTGGCTGTAGTACTGATTCCGATCTTCAAATACGAAATTTGAAAAAATTCCGGTTAAAAATGTCGCCAAGAACTTGAAAATGCCGAATCTTGGGAGGTACCGATATATGGCGCCTATATAAAGACGAAGACTTTTACGAGTTTTTAATACCAAATTTAAATCAATTCCGGTCTATAGTGTATCTAAAATCATAAAAATTCCGAATATTGGGGGTTTATTATAAGTATTGTTTTGTAATAGGTTGTAGTACCCATTAAGATCTAACTAATTTTTTGACATCTTATACAGTGACTCTCAGCAACTTATTAATAAGTACACATCATATGAAGTACCATTCCCCTTGTTCCACTACTTTAAAGATCTCATGAAAATTCTAATCAGAGTTTTGCCAGAATGCCTCATTAACCATTGCAGTGTGCGATCTTTCAACACTTTGACCTCTGTAAAATGGGCGATAATGAAGAGATAAAGAACGAAAAACGTGTCTTCTCCCCCCTCCCCATTCTCCGACACACGCCTAGGCTTTCTGTACTATTTACATATTTTATGTCCATTATTATGAGGCGTTCTTTATTTACAAAACTAAGCGACGATAACAAGAAAGGAAAAAAAGAAAATAGCAACAGAACAGAAGAAGAAAGAAAAACATGAGGACTACTGACTGACTGCATCTATTATCTCTCGCTCTACCCGTCTAAGTCATGGAAATTTTCAAGGTTACAAAAATATAATTCCAAAAACAACAACAACAACACAGAACCCAACCGAAACAGAAAACAAGGCAGGCGCTGCTTATTTAGAAATTGTAAAATTAAACGATTCTGCGGCTGCGGCGCACAAACGCGATAGCAACGACAGCTGGCTGGCGGCAATCGTCGTTCAAGATCTTTTCCAACCACAGCAGCAGCAGCACCAGCAGTGGCAGCAAACCCCAACCACCATCTTCAAATGGGTTGTAAACGAGAAGAACACCAATACTCTCTCTCTCTCTCTGAAAATCTTAGAAAATTCTTTGAGAGTTGAGATTTTACAACTTAAGAGAAATAGTTTGTGTTGTGCTCTTTTGCTTTTTGTTGTAAAGAAAAATTACAGAAAAAGAACACAGTGAATTCTCTGTTTTTAATGTATCTGCTGGATAAGAAAGAAAAACTATGTGTTGATTTTCAACACATTTTTGGCACAAATTTAAGAAGACTGAAAACCAAAATTCTTGCTTAAATATTTTAAATATTATGAATAAACCCTACTAGATATATAGAGACTCCCTAGAAATATAATGGATTTATATACTCTCATTAAGCAGATTTCCTAAAACACAAATATCTGAATATATTCAAAAGGGGTTCTAAACATTACATCATCTCCAAGTCGCTTTCGGATACAATACCTTGTATAAATTCTATAAAAATTGAATCTTCCTTAATATCTATTTTAAACTTTTCCGTCCTATTAAAGATGGAATCACATTCTGAGTCGATTTATGCATGTCCGTCCGTCTGTCCATGTATTTTTGTAAACAAAGTACAGTTTGCATTTATTGTCCTATTTTTTCACAAATCATTTGTTTGGCCCAAGGACGAACCCTATTGAAATTGTAGATAATCGGTCAAAATTTAGATATAGCTCCCATATATATCTTCGTCCGATTTGCCTTTTATTGTGCACCAAAAATATCAGCCCGAATAGTATGGAATTTTGCACATACAACCAAATTAAGCGTGAAAATAAGTGTGCCAAATTTGATCGAAATCGGTTCAGATATAGCTATAGCTCCCATATATATTGTTCATCCGATTTGTTATTTTTGTTCTCCGCAGCCGTAATATGCACTCTGTAACAACAATATTTGGGGAAAATATAGCAAACATAGCTCAGAAATATATTTGCACTTACGACCGAATTGAGTCTAGAAGCTAGTATGTCAAATTTGGTGAAGATCGGTTCAGATGTAGATATAGCTCCCATATATATTGTTCATCCGATTAGCTATATTTGTTACCCACGTACACTGTGAGTTGATTGTATTCGCTTAGCAGATAAAAGCACCAATTGGTTTTCGCGAAACTTAAAAAACATTTTTGAAATTTGTGTAGATCTTTGGATTGCGTCTAAATTCATTGGTACACTATATGGGTCAAATAGGTCCAATATAAGGGAATATCTAATTTCAAGCATTTAAGCCATATTTTACAAAAAAATTTCGCCAAATTTTCCCATTCTGATTTTATAGTAAGAGGATACCCTCCATGCCAAAAATTGTCGACACTTCCTTACCCTTTTTGTGTAGACCTTATATAAAGGTACCCTCTTATTTCAGTCATTTCGAAGGATTGATTTAGCTTTTATTTATTTTTTTGTCTTCTCAGGGAGTATAGAGGGTGAGATGAAAAAACTGCAACCAATTTCAGACTCCTGTCATTTCTAAGCCACTCGTCCGACAGTTGTTAGAATTATTCCAGTGACAGCTCATTATATTGTTTACAAGCGTACAAAAGCATTTTGGTAAGAATTTTCCAGAAAAGAAGTTGTTCGTGATGGAATTAAAGCGTGATAGTGTTACTTCTTTATATTTGTCTCGAAAACAACAAGTGGCTATCGTTAGAGCACTCCAGCATTTAAATGTGAATAAATCGTATGTGTCTCGTACCATCGCTCGTTACAGTGATACTGGTAGCGTAGCCCGACGTCAAGGAAGTGAACGGAAGAAAACAGCAACATCAGCAGAAATTGTTCGAAAAGTAAAAAACGACTTTATCGGAACTCGCGTCGTAGTGGCCGAAAAATGTCTAGTGAGCTGAACATATCGCAATATTCCATTCGGAAAATATTGAAAAATGAGCTCAGGGCAAAGCCATTGAAATTCCAAAAAGTGCAAGAACTTACGCCGCAACAGAAAGAAAATATACTCAAAGAGCTAAAGAGTTACTTGGCTGGCCGAAAGTGGTGAACTGCCGAATTTGATTTTCTCGGTCTCCGATGAGAAAACATTCGTTGTCCAGCAGTTTGTAAATAAAAAAAAAATCGTGTTTACTTGCCAAAGAGGTCAGCTGAAATGTGAACCTTCGGTTAGCCACCAGAACTCTAGCGCCGGCGATGCTGATGGTGTGGGCCGTCATAACAGCCGAAGAGCGCTCTCCGATCGTACTAATCGACCGTGCCATCAGAATAAATGCCGAATATTTTGGAGGGTGTATTAAAGCCTTGGGCACGCAAGCATTTTGGCCGCAAACCTTGGACATTCCAACAGGACACAGCACCATCGCAGTCAGCATGCACCACCCAAGAATGGTTACAAAATGAGGTTCCTCGCTTCATTTCCAGCGCACAATGGTCACAAAAATCTCCGTATACCAATTGTGTTTGAAGTGTTTTGGAATGCTAGATTGGCACTAAAAATGGGCCAAAATACCGCAGGTCAACATTCGAACAGCGTATGACGGTTTCATTGGCCGTTTGAAGGCCATAATTCGTGCCAAGGTTCACCAATTAGAACAAATCTAAACTTATTCTAAAATTTGATACTATTTCCGACATTTCTTGCTTCCATTCAATGAAATTTAAGAAAATGGAGCATTTTATAAATACAAAGCCTTCCAACTTCATTTTCAATTAAAAGATGAAAAAATAAAGGACCTTACGAGGATCATCAATAAATCGGAGACCCTTAACAAGTAAAGTAAAGATAATGTCCTTAGTTACATAAAATCTTTTAAAAGGTGTTCTATAAATAGAAGACCTTTTACCTCTCAAAACACCCTTCTAAATGCAATATATTCTGTTCAACATATTTTGAAAGATAAATTTCAATATCTGCCACAGGGAGCAGCAATACTAGCAACGAAATCTCTGTCATATTTTTCTGTGTGGCTGTGTAGTTGCATTGCGAAAAAGAGATCACATTCGCATTGCTTGACTTTCAGGGGATGGTTGATGAGATGATGAGCTGACGTCTAATATCTGGAAGGGGGAAGAATGGGGAGTGAGCAAACACTCATTGTTGGATGTTTTGCCAGAATCTTGGTCGGAGATTGGGGCTGTTTTTAGCAGAGTTTTCTATCTTCTATATTGTGGTGTTTGCATTTTTTGTTCGCTCGTGTGGTTGGTGCTCTAACTATTGTTGCTGCTGACGCTGAGGCTGCTGCTGCGGTCTTTGCATGACTCTGCGGGTATGTCTGCGTGTGTATGTGTGTATGTAAGTCGGTTGATTGTTGTTTGCATTGGTGTTTGGCCTTTGGCTTCTTATGGACATTCTAAGGTTTTCTTTCGAGCTATAGACGTCGTCATTGCTGCTAATGTAGTTCTATTCGTGTATGTGTGTGTGTATGTGTGCAAGTTAAGCAAAAGAAGAAGAAAACAAGCGAACTGCCAGCATCATTCAGTCATTTTTGTTAGAAAATTGCCCAGACAAATGTACACACACATCCCTGTACATACATACATACAATTGGGGCTGCATCAATAGCAAGCCATTTACATCTACACACACACACACAGAGAAATAGAAATATACACACGCGAATGTTAAATGAAAAACTTTTACGAGGTTAAATAATCAGAAACGCAAAGCTAGAATAGCCATCTGAAACCACCATCAACAGACTTCCATTTTGACACTTGTCAAGAGACGTTAGGGAGAGTCAGAGAGAGAGAGAGAGAGGAGGCCCAAGAATAGTGAACAAGTAAAATAAATGAAAATTTATCAGCATGAACACACACACAAACTGACACACATGCAACTCGAACAACTGCAGAAATGTGTGCCACATAAAAAGAAAAATTGGGTGAATTGATCTGTATTTTGACTTTATATGGAAAAAGATTTTTTTGCATGGGCTGGAGATGTTTTACGGAGACAGTGAGAACTGGAGAATTTTTTGAAGGGGTACTAATTTGGGGAGCTAATTATTTGTTGATATAATCAATTGCAGAATAGATTTGCATATTTCTAAACATAAATAATAATGTGACACAAAATGGAATAAAAGTCCGGGAGTCGGAAATTTTTTTCGCGTATTTTAAATCTTGTTCAGTTTATTTAGAAAGGTTCGCGTGAATCGAACTTCCAAGTTATAACGTGTCGACATGTTTATACCCTCAGCCATATGGCTAAAGAGGGTATATATCATCTAATACGGCCAAAACATGCCTCATTGAAATAATGGATTTGGACCCTAGGTCTCTTTGGACCAAATCCGCTTCAGGACATTTGGAGTCGATCTTGCGATGTCCGTCAGTCCGTCTGTCTGGCTGGTGAGCACGATAACTCTTGAAGGGAGTATTCGATTTGGTCCTAACTTGGTACATCGTAATATTATTGTCATTATTGTCTCCCCCACAAACGGTCCAAAATTTCCAAAAAAATATATTTTCTGCACAGAAAGAGAAAGGATAATCCAATTTTGCTCCAACTTAGCAATTTTACTCCAATTTAATATTTATATCCGTGCTAGGTCAGGTGCGAAAATGGACAATATCGGTCTATTCCATCATGTACCACCCCTTTGTGGGGGCAACATTTTGAAAAATTATAAATATTGTCCTTAAATTACACACATCACAATATTTTTATTAACCCAAGGTCTGGTGAGAACATAAAATATATCGGTCCACTCCTTGTGATACCTACCCCACAAGGGGTCTAAATCTTGAATATGTATGAAGTTTATAAATCCCGAAATTAACATCCGATGCCATTCAGATTTGGCACTTCTTCATTAATTCTATCAACACAAGTTATGTTATAAAGATGGTAGAGATCGGACCATTCCTTCTAGTACCTTCCTTTGTGAGGTCAAAGTGTTGAATAACCTAAACAATTATAAAATCCGAAATAATCATCCGGTTGTCTTCATATTTCACACATCTCATTATTTCTACAAACACAAGATCTGCTGAGAAGATGGAATATATTGGTCCACTGCTTTTGGTACCTCCCTCACAAAGGGTAAAATTTTTGAATATTCATGAAGCTCATAAAACGCGAAATTTATATCCGACTCCATTTAGACTTGGCACTCATTAATTCTATCAACACAAGATCTGTTATAAAAATGGTAGAGATCGGACCATTTTTTCTGGTATCTCCCCCACAAAAGGTCAAAGTTTTGAATAACCAACACGATTATAAAATCTGAAATAAGCTTTTTCTTGTAATGTTGCCCATACCATTAATTTAATCTGTATTAGCTGAAGTATGACAAGTAAAAAAGCTATAATTTCGGCGGGACAGAGCTTTAAATACCCTCCACAAATTTGGCAATTTTCAAAAAACTGAAATCCGTTAAAAATTCTGTTAAAATCTTAAAAATAGCGAATGTAGCCGTTATATTAGGGTCTATGCGACGACGTGGACCTGCAGAGAAAATTTTCTGTCTTAGGCTGTAGTATCCATTACGAATTTCAAATACCAAATTTGAAACAATTCTGGCGAATAATGTCGCTAAAATTATCAAAATACCAAATATCGGGAGGTACCGTTATATGGGGGTACACGAAGACATGGATCTGCACAGAAAATTTCCTGTCTGAGGCTGCAGTTACCATTACGAACTTCAAATACCAAATTTGAAGCATTTCCGGTGAAAATGTTAACCGACATCACCAAAATACCGAAAAAAAGGGAGGTATCTTTATATGGGGGCTATAACAAAACGTGGACCCACATGACCCATTTTCAATACCAAAAGTCCTGCAGACATAATACACATTTGAGCAAAATTTTATCAACCTACTACATTTCCTTCCAAACCTAGAGTGATTTCCACAGACCGGTCAGACGGACGGACTTTGCTAAATCGATATAGAATTTTATGCTGATCAAGAATATATATACTTTGTGGAGTCTAAAATTTATATTTTGAGGTGTTACAAACGGAATGTCAAACTTAATATACCCTCCATGGAGGAGGGTATATTAAGGGTATAAAAATTTAATACTTCCGTCGACTATATGCACTTTTAAACATTTTTTCTGCAAATAAATTTTTTCTGTAAATAAAAGATCCACAGATTTTTAATGTAAAATCTAGTTCTAGAAGATAAGAGAGATGCCTGCTGCAGAGAATCGCAAACTTACATACAAATTTCAGCTGAGATGCAGATCTCTAGTGTTTCGCCTTATGTGTGAATGAATGTAAGAGAAAGAGCTTCTCAACAAAAAAAAAAAAAAAAGAAAAACACACACTGCACTCTTCGTGTTAGAATAATGGCTGCTGATGGTGAGCGGTGAGAGAGGGATAGGGCGGAGTGGGATGGAATCCAATTTCATGGTCATAATAATTATTATTTAAATACAGTATTAATATGACATGCACGAACAGCAAACATTAAAGCAAAGTTAAGCGCTTCAGCGTCGAAGTCATATAGTAGCTCAACAGTACTGTCAGCTAGCTGGTGGCTTTGGGAGAGGGTGTAGGAAACCCATTCCCCCCTCACTCTGACGACATAACAAAAAATCATGTGCATGCAAACAATTCTTCAAAGTTTGAGGAAAAAAATTAGCTTGGACCGCTGCTCAACAACGCTTTAGCCAGCCAGCTTATGACTCTGATGACAACAACACACAAAAGCAACAAAACAAATAACAATAATTCTCACAACCGTCGTCAGCCTCTTCTCATGACAATGAAACCACACAGCACCACCGTCCACCATTCACCGCCCAGATAGCAGCAGTCGGCCGCCGCCGCCTCTTTGTAATGCCAATGTAAAATGTTGGGGGATATGGGATCCCAATTTCAAGTACATTAAGTTATTACAACAAAAATAAATTATAGAACAGCAACAATTGCCATTAGCGCTGTCGATGCCGAGATTACACGCATATTTTACTCCTCTACATACATATACATACTTTACTTTAGAAATAAGTGCGGTTTGATTTTTCATACCTATCATTTAGCATCGGCATTGTGTAATATTGTGGATGAGACGTAGATAGATCAAGGTTCTATACACAACAAGTTACAAGGTATCAAATGGTTTTAGCGAGAGCTTGAAAACCTTGGCTTCTGGTACTAAACATTCGATCTTCGCATTTTACTTAATTTTATTATTGCTATTAATTTTAGTATGAACTAAGGTAACAATAATTGTATAAGTCAGCTATAAATTTATTTTAACCCATTCGTATTTATAACTATTTGGTACATAGGTTTACCCATCACCATCATTAACAAGATACACATTTGGATATTACAATAACCATACAACTTTTGACCTTGGTAGATTCTGCCCAGACCTCAGAATAACTCCCTTGAATTTGTGCAAAAATGAAACTCACTCGAATTCGAGCAGCAGCGTTCCAGGGTGCAGAAAAAATAGAGCACACTCTTTCCTCGTTATTGAGTGGAATCCCAATTTTTTCGAACTCGAGCAGATTCTATTGCCAAGCACTCTTTTAGTTTTGTCATATTGTTGTTTTGTTTGTATGCATGTGGATTTTTATAGAACACGATGATACCCTCTTCACCCATCTTCCCTCAATCTTCTCTAACCATTTCCCTCTCTTCTTCAGTACACAGCAAAATCAAAACCGGTTAATTTACTGTTTAAATATTTTTTTCCATTCATTTTCACTCGTAGAGCAATCTCTTACTCTTTTTTGGCGATTATGCTCCCACTCTCATTTTTCAAAGAGGAGTAAGTAGGGAGCGCGGCCACACAAGACAGAAGAGTGATATGTAGACTCCGTAAAAACTCCCACTTTTCGAGCAATCCTGGTTGCGACCAAATTTCACCTCCGAGTGAAAATGAGGAAATCTGTGCTCTGATTCCACTTCCATTAGTAGAAAAATTTTATAATTCTAACTCATATCAATAAATCAGTAACGATGTTGTGTCACTTTATTTCTTTTCGTATCTTTAAGATACGAACTTCCAAAAAAATAAAAAAAACTTTTTATCCCTCCTTAGAGCTACCCTCATGCAAATTTTGAAAAAATAAAAAGTACGAATATCTGCACACTCCTCGGCCTAAAAACTCATATTCTTGAAAAGTTTCAAGGTTTAGCCTTTATCTTTCAATGAAAAACAATGTCATACCATATTGTACGCATTAGTACTTTTTGTATTCTCAAGGAATGAAGTCCCTAAAATTCAGTCGATCTCGCTCCCACTGCACAGAGAGTGTCATTCGGCAAAATATCAAAGTCTTAACCAATATCGGGCTCTATATAACAATGGTTATCAAATTGTAACTCTTTGGCGCTCTTTATGTACGATTTTCGAAATTCGCCTTATCTAAGACCGAATGAAACACTGTAAACATATAGCTCTTATTAATAGCTCAATTATGATGATGTACCATTTAGCACTCTTCGCAAAGTTAAAATATCAATTCCCGAGAAATCCGCTTTATTTCACCCAATTGATACGTCATGCCACATTTCAAAACTTTAGCCTTTACTCATCGTTTAGTAAAAAAAAGTTGATACCTTTCATTACCCAGTCAAATTTCTAAACTTTGGTTCAACCACTTATTTTTTTTGTACTTTTTATAAACATAAAGAACAAATTTCTGAAATTGGATATTATCTTTCCTATGCTCTTTAAGGTCGCTCTTTATGCTTTTCGTATTCTTCTGAAATTAAAAAAAAACGCCTAGTATTTTATTGTACCATTTAGTACCTTTCCTCAACTTGTAGTACTGGGTTACAAACTCTTTTACTCTCAATAGAGAGATCGGCCCTAGCACAAAAGTTGGAAGTCTTAGCTTTTAGCTCTTGCTTCATGTTGTACCATTTAGAGCTTATTAGTACCTATTAGTACTTTCCTTACCCTTGAACTATGAATTTCAAAAAATCCAGGCTTCTTTCATCCCTTTTCCTGCAAAATTTAAAGGTTGTTGCTTTTAATGATTCCTCAGTAACAATATTCTACCTTTTGATACTTACCTTTAATGCCAGCAATTCTTAAAGTGCCACTCCTCATGTAAAAAAATACCCTCAATAACGATATGGTACCTTTTAGTACTTTTCCAAACCATGAAGTACGCGTTTATAAACTCGTAGTAACAGTGTTGTACAATTGAACAGTTTTCGTATCTTTGAAGTACGATGCAAGGTTCATTTCGAATCTTCTCATCAAAGCTTATAGTACATTTTAGATAGTCGATAACAAGTTCGTACCTTTTATTTATTTTGGTATCCAAGAGGTACGGTCGATTTTAATCTCTATACGAAAAGTGATCCTTGTGTTATAAAATTTCGTACTTTTTTCGTAGTTCTCTCATCTTTGAAATTCGATTTTCCAAAAATTCAAGTTTATTTCGCACCTCCTGTAAGACTTTAAAATTTTTCGATAGCAACATAGTACCTTCTAGTACTTTTCGTGTTCTTAAAGAAGAGTTACACTCCATACGAAGAAGTAGCCTCATGTAAAATTTCAAAGACCTTGGCCTTACCGATCGTTTAACTACAATGTTGGGCCCTTTAGTATCTTTATTGGTACTTTTTGTGTTCTTAAAGTATAAATGTCAAAAATCCATGCTAATTTTACCATTTTATAGCTATTTATGTGGGTAAAGTAGAGCATTTGCCGGCTGTACATTGTACCTATTAGTACTTTTTTAATCTTTAAGTACGATATTCCAAAAATACTGCCCTACCTCACACCTTCTCAGCAAGAGTGATCCACATGCAAAGTTTTAAAGTTATAATTCTTGCAAAGCGCTCATGTTGTATTTTTAGTGCAGTTTGTACATTTGACGAATTAAAATTCCGCTTACATCAACTCTCTACATGAAAAGTGACTCTCACCCTTCTTACCCTTAAAAATATTGTTGTACTATTTCGTAACCTTTTCAATATGAATTATAAATTTTACAAATTTAACATTTTTGCAGCAGGACTTGCAAAGTAAAATTTTAAAGTTATAGCTTTTGTACTTTTTGTATCTTTTAACACACTCTCACAACACCAAGAACGATCCTGATGCAAAATTTCGAAGTCCCAGCATTTACCGATCGCATGATAACAATATTATGCGATTTTGTACCTTTTAGTACTCTTTGTACTTTTGAAGTAAAAATATCTTACAAAACCCGTCTTACCTATCCCACGTGTAACATTTTGAAGTTCAAGTTTTTTGTTTAATCGTCCAATAAAAATGTTGTACTTTTTCGTACTTTTTATGCTCTTTAAGTATGCAGTTAAAAATGCCACATTATCATCCCTCTCAACGCCAAGAGATCCCTAGGATTTACCGATCGCTATATATCAATGTTATACGATTTTGTACCTTTTAGTACTCTTTGTACATTTTAATAAGAATTTTTAAAAAATACCGTCTTACGTCTCTCCTTCTCCCAAAAAGTGACCCACGTATACAATTTTAAGGTCCCATTTTATTAATAGTCCAATAATAACGTTGTACTTATCCGTTCCTTTAAAGTACCGATTGACAAAAGCCACCTTATTTTCCTTATCAATACCGAGAGTTAACCTTTTACAAAATTTCAGAGTCTTGGCATTTACTGATCGCTTGACAAAAATGTTGTTCGACTTTGTACCATTTATTGCCTTTTGAGTGCATGATCCTTATCAATTATACAATAACATTGTTGTACCTCTTCGTACTTTATGTACCATTTAAATAAAAATGCCCAAAAATTGCACATTATCCCTCTTCATCTCACCTACCGCGACCCTCATGCAAACTTTAAAAGTTCCAATAATTTACAATTGTCCAACCCAAATGTTGTACCTTTTAGTACGTCTCGTACCATTGCAATAAATGGTTTATTAAAATCCCCCTTATCTTAACTACCATCACAAAATGCGAATCTTATAAAAAATATCAAAATTTTATAAACATAACATTTGTTTATTAGTGGAGAACGATGGTAATGTTTACCAGGGGGTAAGGCAGGAAATACCTAGGTTTCGGAGACAGCCACCAATCCTCATCAGTTCCCTTGTTTTTTGTCTTGGATATTCTTCCCAGAAGTTATTTTAAAAATAACTTCTATGACAAAAAACATTTTTTTACCCAAGTGACGAGATCGTAAGCTCAATAGAAAAAAATTCTTTTGGAAAATCTTCTAAATCTTACTTTCGTACCCCTGAAATATAAATTTTTAATAAATACTAAACGTTTCTTAGGTTTTCCCAAATATAGGACATTTAATAGGGCCTTCTAAGGATAGAAGTCTCTTAGCATGTCGACCTCAGAAAAGTATTTCCAAGAGACGAAAACTTCATCCAAAATATTTTCTTATGGTTGTGTATCATTGGTGACCTTTTGTAGGGCACATATTGATGGCTTGTTCGTCCCATTGTGCCAAAAAATTAAAAACCAATACAATAGAATAATGAAAAACACATCCGTGGGAAACCCCTAAAGAATGTTCCCTATACATGAGGGTGAGGTAGAGCATCGTACAATGTTGGGGATATTTGCTTACAATCGTTTTCCATTGTAATAATAGTTCATCCATTTGTGTGTCTGTCTGTCTGTCTCTCGGTCCCCTTGCTGGTTAGCTCGTTTATACATTCCCTCGTTCTTTGTAAGTCAGCCAGTCAGTCAGTCACTAAGGCCAACCAACAAATCTCATTGTGGCGTAATTAATTATGTGAGAATTGTCAAGGAAGCCGCAAAACAATGGAAAAACTATTGTCTCTGTGTGTTTTTTTCTTCAGTGCCTGCTTCAGCTTCTTCTTCGTCGTCGTTGTCGTGTGTTATTTTTTTTCCAACACTTCACTTCAAATACGTGCCCAACTGGGAATATGAAATGTTGGCGGTTGACATCGCCGTGCCGAGGGCGGAGGCACAGAGGTGGAGGTGGCTAGAGTTTTGAAAATAGCACACAACCAATTTACATCACCAGCAACAGCGTTTAACAACTGTTAAAACGTCACACAAAAGTATGACAGTTTATGTAAGTTTCAATTTCAGTTTCACTTAAATTTAAAAAAAAAAATACAAATTACATTAAACTCCAAGACCATTGAAATATGTGGAAGGGCAGGGGGTAAGGCTGGAAGTAACTCTTAATATTGAGGGGGGTTTTAACTTCTTTCCGTGTATTGTCGCCATTTTTTCGTTATTTTTAACCATTTTTTTTATATTTGTCACTTGGGAGTCATTGTTAGCTGGTGCTGACATTTTTGACTTGCTTGGGTGCTGGCTGGCGGGCTGGCTGGATGGAGTTTCTTATTTAACAACTGTGTCAATATGTTTATCCAGCATACAAGGCAGAGCGTTTTTTTTTTAGTTTTGAATATAATTTTCACTTTTGTTTTCGTTGAATCCATCATCATCATCCGCCGGTAGTTCACAAATACTGTCATACAAACAGTCGCCTGAATACATATGTCCATTGACAGTCAGTTAGTGAGACCCCATGAATACAGGTAGTTACTGAGGTTCTACAGTGCTTGCCGGAAAATTGATTTGCCTCTAAGAAATGTCTGAACTCTTAAATGCAGCCTAGAGAAGGTTCTTCTATCATAGGAGATTTATTCCAAAGAAAAAGCATCACTGCAGGTCTATAGATTCTCCTCTTTTGATATATACCAGGGAAAGTCTTTTATTGGAAAGTGAGAAAGTATGCGTGAGGTACCAGATACAAAGTATTTCACTTGATCTATTGCTGATATAAACATTGGGATTTACAACATTAGAAGAAAACAAAGTTAATATACCCTTCATAGTATGGTGGAGGGTATAAAATCAGACATGAATTGCCAATCTTTTGTGAATAATTATTAATTCTAATTTTTAGCCTTTTATGGGGAAGATACGAGAAGGATTGAGCCGAAAGTTGCCATTTTCACATTAGATCTCTTGTTAAAACAAATATGTATATATATTAAGTTTGAAAAGAATCGCCGACTTGTTTCGCAAGTTATGAGAAACGTAAATACTGAATACTATCACCCTTTGTGTGAGAGATACCAGAAGGAGTGGTCCGATATATCTCATTTTCACACCTGAAATAAAAAAAAACTAAAACAAAATCAAAAGCCATAATTTTTACATTTTTTTTTTAAATTTTATTGAATGAAAGCAAAAAATGTCGGAAATAGCATGAAATTTTAGAATAATTTTAAATTTGGTCGAATTGGTCACCATTGGCACGAATTATGTCAAACGGCCAATGAAACCATCACACGCTGCCCGAATGTTGCTCTGCGGTATTTTGGCCCATTCCCGGCGAAGCGCTTGCTTGAGTTGATCTACACTTTGGTATTTATTAGTGCCATCCTTGCTTTCCAAAATACTCCAGACACAATAATCCAACGGATTGGTGTACAGGAAATTGGTGGTCATTGTGCCCTGGAAATGAAGCGAGTAACCTCATTTTGTAACCATTCTTGGGTGACACGTGCTGAGTGCGATGGTGCTGAGTCCTGTTCGAATATCCAAGTTCTGCGGCCAAAATGTTTGCGTGCCCAAGGCTTTAAGACACCCTCCAGATTATTTTCGCGATAATATTCGGTATTTATTCTGATGCCACGGTTGATTAATACGAGCGGTGACCGGCGCTGGAGTTCTGATGGCCAACCGAATGTTCACATTTTCAGCTGACCTCTTTGGCAAGTAAACACGATCATTTTGTTTCTTTACAAACTGCTGGACATCGAATGTTTTCTCATCGGAGACGGAGAAAACCAAATTCGACAGTTCACTATTTTCAGCCAAGCCAAGCAAATCTTTAGCTCTTTTGAGTCTATAGGTGTGCGGTGTAAGTTCTTGCACTTTTTGGAATTTCAATGGCTTTACCCCGAGCTCATTTTTCAACATTTGCCAAATGGAATATTGCGATATGTTCAGCTCACGAGACATTTTTCGGCCATTACTTTATACCTTTATGATGCCCTGCACCAATTTGCTAATTTTGTAGAGCTCCACATAACAATTAAAAGATTTTATGGGAGAATTTAGTCGTATACGCTATGATTATAATTGTAATTTAAAGTTCAAAGGAATAAATATGCCGAAGCATTTGTATCTTTCAAATTCGGACTTGTATTGTCCATTTGGTGCACTATTAATTTTAAATCAGATAAAAATATATATGGGAGCTATATCCAAACCTGAACCGATCTCGATAAAATTTGGCAAAGATTTTTCTGAGCTGTATCTGATATATTTCCTCAAATATTGTTATTACAGAGTGCATATTATGGCTGCGGAGGACAAAAATAACAAATCGGATGAACAATGTATATGGGAGCTATAGCTATATCTGAACCGATTTCGATCAAATTTGGCGTACTTATTTTCAGGCCTAATTTGGTTGTATGTGCAAAAATTCCATACTATTCGGGCTGATATTACTCGTTTGGTGCACAATTAAAGGCAAATCGGACGAAGATATATATGGGAGCTATATCTAAATTTTTACCGATTATCTCCAATTTCAATAGGGTTCGTCCTTGGGCCAAACAAATGTTGTTTGGAAAATTTCATCTCAGTCGGATAATAAATGCGACGTGCATTTTGTTCACAAGAATCCATGGACAGACGGACGGACTGACATGCATAAATCAACTCAGAAAGTGATTCTATGGAGATGCTCAAAAGTAACTATGGGTCTAACTTGCTTCCTTCTCCATGTTACAAACAAATGCACAAAGACATAATACCCTTACCAATATATGGTGTAGCGTATAACGATAAGCGAAAGGATATATTCACATATTAAGAGTGGTATAAATAGTAAAATATACGTCGGGGGAAGTTTCGAAATTCTATAGGGAAATGTTGTTGATACAAGATCTCTTGGAGATCAATAGTTAACATACATACTGATATATTATCCATTAATTGGTAATGAGAATATAAATAGGTTAGTTTGCCTTGATTTTTTGCAGAAAAGCTTATTATTATTGTTAATGTAGTAAGCAGCTAGTTTGCAGTAACTTATAATAGGTTACTCGGCTCTTATAGCCTCCAATTGTTGCTGGGTACTGTCAGGGGTGTTCTCAAACCGTCTTCTGGCCACCACTGTAATTTACGCAGAATATTATCATTTACTTGGCCCATTTGCTCTCATCCAAAAAAAAAAAAAAAATAAAAACTTCATGACACTTGTCTTGAACCCATATGGGTTTGTAGAGGTGTGTTAATATTTCTCTTATTTTTAAGGGCAAATACCGGCAAAACAACAACAAATAAAGTTTTTTTTTTATATTTAACATTTGCTTTTAAGACCTCTCCCTCTCTACCTGGCAACACTTTTGGTGGAGCTCATTTCGCCTCAGATGGATTTTTATTTTTTTTGGCACTTGCCCTCATCATCATCGTCGTCGTCTTCGTCTCCATGGGTAACTGCTGGCCAAAGAAGCAGCAATTGCTCAAGTACTCCAAAAAAAGGTGTACAAACATGGTTATGGGTTTCCTTTTTCTGTTTTTTTCTTTTTTGCTTTTTTTTACAAAACAATTGCAAAATATTGACTTCTTCAGTTGAGGCCTGCCGCACGCTAAGGCCAACAGTGGGGGTTAACAAAAACAAGAAGAAGAAGACGAAAACAATGATGGTCATAAAAAGTGAAAATCCGTCTAAAGCTTGACAAAAGCAACAACAACAGCAAAGAGAAGAAACAAAACGAAGCCTCACAAAAATGTTTATGTTTTCATTTAATGTTTCAGACGTGAGCACTCATTTCATCAACATCATAATTCGTTTCTTTGCCGACTTCTTCCTAAACGGGGGGTTTTCGTTATCATCAGTCAGTTCGCCAGGCTAACCAGCTAAGATGCAGTTCGTTTTGCGCCACTCGTCATTGTGGCGAATAGCATCACATCACCAGCCATTGAGACAACAGCACCTTCAATGGGTATGGGTGACGCCCTAAATAAATGCGTGCACTCGCCGCACTTAACAACAGTTGGCCGCAATAAAATCGCCATCATAAGTCGTCAGCATAATCATTGACGTAAAATCGAAATGTGGCTAAAATCAAAAGCAACAACGAGGCACAACATTTTTTGGCCAAACACAGTGTTTTGCAGAAGAACTTGAACACCATTCCAAGGGAGAATTACATATTTATTAGTTGTTGGACTAGATGAAAGTTTTTTGTTGTAGGAACCCATGAAATTTAAAAGAGATTTGCGTGGTCCACTGTAATTTTTATTTTTAAACCCTTCACCTTGAAAAGGAGGGTATAAATATTCGTCGTAGACTCCATAAAGAATAAGCTTAGATTTGTTCGAATTGGTCACCTTTGGCACGAATTATGGCCTTCAAACGGCCAATGAAACGTCAGACGCTGCCAGAATGTTGCTCGGCGGTATTTTGACCCATTCCCGGCGAAGCGCTTGCTTGAGGTGATCGACACATTGGTATTTGTTTGTGCCAACCTTGCTTTCCAAAATACTCCAGACATAATAGTCCAACGGATTGGTATCCGGAGATTTTGGTGGCCATTATGCGCTGGAAATGAAGCGATGAACCTCATTTTGTAACAATTCTTGGGTGACGATGGAGCTGAGTCCTGTTGGAATGTCCAGCCAACATGTTTGCGTGCCCAAGGCTTTTATACACCCTCCAGAATATTTTCGCGATAATATTCGGCATTTATTCCGATGTCACTGTCGACTAATACCTGCGTAGAGCGACCATCGGCTGTTATGGCGGCCCACACCATCACCATGGCCGGGTCTTGTGTTCTGGTGGTCAACCGAAGGTGGACATTTTCAGCTGACCCCTTTGGCAAGTAAACACGATCATTTTGTTTGTTTACGAAGTGCTGGACAACGAATGTTTCCTCATCGGAGAAAACCAAATTCGGCAGTTCACCACTTTCGGCCAAGCGAATCAACTCTTTAGCTCTTTTGAGTCTATTTTCTTTCGGTTGCGGTGTAAGTCCTTGAACTTCTTCGAATTTCAATGGCTTTACCCCGAGCTCATTTTTCAATATTTGCCGAATGGAATATTGCGATATTTTCAGCTCACGAGCCATTTTTCGGCCACTGCGACGCGGGTTTCGATCAAGTAGCTTCTTTACTTTTCGAACCATTTCTGTTGATGTTGCTGTTTTCTTCCGTCCACTTCTTGACGTCGGGCTACGCTAACAGTCACGGCAGCACGGTAACGGGCGATGGTAGGAGACACCAAGGATTTATTCACATTTAAATGCTGGAGTGCTTTAACGATAGCCATTTGTGGTTCTCCAGCCAAATATAAAGAAATCACACTATCTCGCTTAAATTCCATCACAAATAACTTTTTTCTGGAAAATTCTCACCAAAATGCTTTTGTACGCTTGTAAACGATATAATGAGCTATCACTGGAATAATTTTAAGATCAGTCGGACGAGTGGCTTAGAAATGATAGCAGTCTGAATTTGGTTGCAGGTTTTTCATCCCACTCAGTATATGTACTTTGTTAGGTCTATTTCGACGAATTACAAGCGGAATGGTGAACTATGTATGGTGGAGGGTATAACAATTATTTGATGTAACCACTGTTCCATTTCAGCTTATCCTTTCAACGCTGATCACCCATGTGCGGAATCGCATTTTGCCGAATTTTGTGCCGTTTTTGTTATTGGCTAAAATGCATACGTTTGTTTCAATGAAATCCAAAGATTTAGGGTGGGCCAAACAAAAGACTTGCCACCTAGCTGACGACTGTCACATCAAGTGACAGACGCCAGCATCAAGGCTAACAACAACAACAGCAACCGATGTTGATGATGCTTTCAAGCGTGCCCTCACATAATATCTCGCAAGAAAGTGAAATTCACCGGTGATGGTGTTGCCAATGGGTCTCTGACCAAAACTCCACAGCTATTGTAAGTATATTGTCAGGTACGGGTTTTTGTTGTTGCATTTTTTATTAACTGAACGTGTTCAATGTGTTTTGATGAATTTTTTGAAGGAAAAAATATGGAATTGAATGATCATTGTTTTCTGTCAATGTGTTTTCGGGAGAAATAATGTTGCCCTACACCATCATGGGAGTTGATCGAAATGTTTGCATCTCATAGGAAATTTGGTTTCGTGAGCAACTAATATTGGCATAAGGTCTATACTTACAAAACTATAAAAGATGATGAATTACCTCATCAATAGCCAGAAGGCAGGTTAGGGCTACAATCTTGAAATTTAGTATGTAGGCAACTTTAGAGTGGGATGTTTGAAAATTCGCATCATAAAATAAGTTTTTGGTCATTTATTTAAATATCTTAAAGGCGAGAAACCTAAAATGTCGCTTAAAGTCATATGAGGCATGGTTTTAAAAATTTGTACTCAAATGGGCAAATAAATAATCCCATATTCTAAGGGTTAAAATTTTTCAATTTTCCATTTAGGTCACCTTTGAGAGAGAGAAATTGATACAAAAACGATACTGAAAACACTAATACCGTGGTTTTTGGTCCGAACTCCAATGAAATATTTAAGAGGAATCCAATCCAATGGAATATTACATTCATACCCTCAGCCATATGGCTAGAGAGGGTATATATAATTTCATACGGCCACAACGTGCCTCATCGAAATAACAGTTTTAGACCCTAGGTATCTTTGGACCAAATCCACTTCAGGACATGTGGTGTCGATCTAGCAATGTCCATCCGTCAGTGAATAATTATAAATCCTATAAAATGTGATGTAAAAGTCCGATTGCACTGCAACCAACTTCAGACTGCTGTCATTTCTAAGCCACTAGTCCTCCATCTGTTAAAATTATTCCAGTGACAGCTCATTATATTGTTTACAAGCGTACAAAAGCATTTTGTTGAGAATTTTCCAAAAAAAAGTTATTCGTGATGGAACTCAAGCGTGATAGTGTCATTTCTTTATATTTGGCTGGAAAACCACGAGTGGCTATCTTTAATGCACTCCAGTGTTTAAATGTGAATAAATATTTTGTGTCGCGTATCATCGCTCGTTACCGTGCTGCCGTTACTGGTAGTGTAGCCCGACGTCAAGGAAGTGGACGGAAGAAAACAGCAACCTCAACAGAAATGGTTCGAAAAGTAAAGAAGCTACTTGATCGAAACCCGCGTCGCAGTGACCGAAAAATGGCTCGTGAGCTGAACATATCGCAATATTCCATTCGGCAAATACTGAAAAATGAGCTCGGCGTAAAGCCATTGAAATTCCAAAAAGTGCAAGAACTTGCACCGCAACAGAAAGAAAATAGACGCAAAAGAGCTAACGAGTTACTTCGCATGGCCGAAAGTGGTGAACTGCCGAATTTGGTTTTCTCCGTCTCCGATGAGAAAACATTCGTTGTCCAGCAGTTTTTAAACCAACAAAATGATCGTGTTTACTTGCCAAAGAGATCAGCTGAAAATGTGCACCCTCGGTTGGCCACCAGAACTGAAGCGCCGGCCATGCTGATAGTGTGGACCGCCATAACAGCCCATGGTCGCTCTCCGCTCATATTAATCGACCGTGTCATCAACTTATAATGATATATAGGGTGAGATGAAAAAACTGCAACCCATTTCAGAATCCCGTCATTTCTAAGCCATTCGTCCGACAGCTGTTAAAAATATTCCACTGACAGCTCATTATATTGTTTACAAGCGTACAGAAGCATTTTGGTGAAAATTTTCCTAAAAACAAAAAGTATCGGTCGATTTTGCCGACAGGTGTATACCCTCAGCCTTCTTGATTCTCTGTGGAGTGGGTTTTTAAAGAATGGGTCAATATTGTCCATTTCGTATCGGATCTATATAATTAGGCTTAGATATAGCAAGTTGTAAAGAATCGCTGAGTTGTGTTAGTCGACATCAGAATAAATGTCGAATATTATCGCGCAAATATTCTGGAGGTTGTATTAAAGCCTTGGGCACGCAATCATTTTGGCCGCAGGCCTTGGATATTCCAACAGCACTCAGCACCATCGCACTCAGCACACGCCACCCAAGAATGGTTACAAAATGATGTTCCTCTCTTCATTTCCAGTGCACAATGGCCAGCAAAATCTCCGGATACCTATCCGTTAGACTATTGTGTCTGGAGTATTTTAGAATGCAAGGTTGGCACTAAAAAATTCCAAGGTGTCGATCAACTCAAGCAAGCGCTTCGCTTGAAATAGGCCAAAATACCGTAGAGTAGCATTCGAGCAGTATGTGACGGTTTCATTGGCCGTTTGAAGGCCATAATTTGTGCCAAAGGTGACCAATTCGAACAAATCTAAACTTATTCTAAAATTTGATGCTATTTCTGACATTTATTGCTTTCATTCAATAGAATTAAAAAAATAACGTAAAAATGATGGCGTTTGACTTTGTTGCAGTTTTTTTATCTCACCCTGATCCGCCTTTTAAAAATGTAAAGATGCTCGATTTGCTCTTAAACGCCCAGAAGGCGTTGCATGGACCAGAATATTGAAATTTTTCTGTGTAACTTATTTTTCTGATTTTTGGGAATTATCAAATTAAATATTTAAGAGAAAGAAACATAAAACATCGCTTATGGTCATATGAGGCTTGGTTTTTCTCGTTAGGAATTTGGTACAAAAATGGTCCTAAACAAGTTATAAGTAAGTAATTTCGGCCGGGCCGAACTTTGAAGACTCTCCACCATTTGGAATGAATTTGGAAATTTTCAAAAAATAAAATCCTTTAAAAATTCTGTTAAAATTTTAAAAATACCGAATATAGCCGTTTTATTGGGGTCTATACGACGTGGACCTACAAAGGCATTGTTTGTCATAAGCCATTACCATATTCAACTTCGATAAATTGAAATATACGGTGAATAATGTAGCTAAAATCATCAAAATATCGTATATAGGGAGGTACCGTTATATCGGAGTTGCATAGACAATTTTCTGTCAGAGGCTGTAGCATCCATTACAAAGTTTAAATACGATATCTCAAAACAATATCGGTTGGTATTGTACCTAAACTCGTCAAAATACCGAATATAGCGAGTATAGTTATATGGGGGCTATGCGAAGACCTGGACCTGCACAGAAAATTTTCTGTCATAGGCTGTAGTATCCATTTCGAACTTCAAATACCACATTTGAAACAATTCCTGTGAATAATGTCGCTAAAATCATCAAAATACCGAATATCGGGAGGTACCTTTATATGGGGCCTATATGAAAACGTGGACCCACATGGCCCATTTACGAACTTAACCTGCCTACTCGAAAAATAAACATGTGTGCAAAATTTTAGCCTTCTATCTCAATTCGTTCGAAAGATTTGAGTGATTACAGTGATTACAACGGACAGACAGCCGGAGAGACAGACAGACAGACGGAGATCACCAAATCGAATTAGAATTTTACGCTGGTCAAGAATATATATATACTTTGTTGGGTCTGACATGAGTATTTCGAGGAGTTACAAACGGATCGACAAAGTTAATATACCCTCCATAGTATGGTGGAGGGTATAAAAAACTAAAACGGTGTTTTAGTCCGAATTCTAATGGCATCTTGGAATGGAATCCAATTCAATGGAATCTTCCATTCTTCTATGCGTATGGTATATAACAGTCGATCATGACAAACCTTTTTGTTAGCTTTCTGGCATTTATGGCATAAAGCCTTAAGAAGCAGTACCCTCTATAGATAACTGAAAAAATATAAAAAAATACATACATACATACATACATGCATACATGCATACATACGCATACATCTTAAAATGTGTAAAACTTTTATCAGTAGCCCGGCATCGGCAGCCCCGAGTTCGTCTGCTTGCCATAACGGTTATTGTTGCTGGTGGCTGCAAAATTTTTATGGCCACCCAAACGGCGACGTGTTTGGGGTTACAGGGTCAACACGGTAACCAATAAAGATTTACGATGATCAAATTAGCCTTTAAGTATTCTTTAAATACTCACTATTAATAAATTAAGAAAAGAATACGACACCCCCTCCCCCTAGCACGCACAAAAGGAAATTTGAGAAACCAACTTTCCAAAAAGAAATACCAACAGGTCTCCTTTGGGCCGATAATTGAATTGTTACCTTAATTTGTTCACTTCTTGGCATTTTATCTTTTGTATTAACTCTTATGTTTTTTTTCATACAGCAACTACAAGTCGGAGATATACAGCAACGCTCTTTTGTTTTATTTGCGATGACACAGGTGAAACTAATTAGGACGGGCTGGCTGGCTGGCTGGTTGGTCGCTTGATTGCTGGCTTGCCAGGCATTGTTGCTGTCATTATTTTACCATTGATACCCACCCACCAACTGATGAAACCACCATGAATTCTCTTCAAAACAGACATGACCTGGTTTTCGGTAGGTCTTTTCTTTTTCATAGGCTGAATATTTATTTTTTCTTAATTCTTTAGCGAATAAATAATAAAAGTGCTTTGTTCGAAGGTTGGCGGGCGGGGAAACAGACAAATGTTCTTTTTTTCGTTTGTCAATAAAAAAGAAGTCGTTGATCGCAATATTGTGGGAAATACGTCGTTTTATTGGCACGGATTAAATATTAAGCACCTGATTTTTTTCAGAAAAGCGTGTCTTTGAACTTATGCCTTACCCCTGGTAAACATTATTCTCTTTCTCCACTAATAAATAAATCATGTTTTCATAAAAAAAAAGGCTAACCATTTTGCAACAACAAAATAGCTACGGCATTCTACACAAAATGGCAACACTGTTCATTTTTACATATCGAATCAGAATTCGGGTTAATGATATATATGAGAGCTATATCAAAAGCTAAGCCGTTCTCGAGAAAATATGGCCAATGTATTTCCGAGCTTAATAAGATATCTGGTACCAGATTTCATTGTTGTCGAATGTATATTAGGAATGTGACGGACTTAAACACCAAATCATATGAAACATATCTATGGGAGCTATACCTATATCTGAACCGAATTTAATTTCCTTTTTCACCAAATTTAATGTAAACAATTAATCCAAAATCGGTTGAGTCCGATATGTATGGGAGCTATATCCAAATCTGAACCGATTTTGACAAAATTTGATACATTTATTTCAGAGCTATATCTGATATCTTGTACCAAAGATCATTGTAGTGGAATGCATATTAAGTTTGTGAGCGACTTTAAATCCGAAATTGGGTAAAACATATCTATGGGAGCTATAGCTATATCTGAACTGATTTACACCAAATTTGAAGTACCGGCTTATAGTATGAATTCAGTCGTAATTGCCAATATTCAGTCCATTTGGGCTGATATTAGCCATATGGTGGACAATAAACCTGATATCAAATAGACATATATATGGAAGCTATATCCTAATCTGAACCGATGACAGAGGTACTTTCGAGCAGTATCTGATGTCCGGTACCAAATATCACTATTCTGGAGTGCATTTTACGCATGTGAGGGACTTAAAACCCCAAATCGGATGAAATATATATATGGAAGCTATAGCTTTATCTAAAGTGATTTTCTACAAATTTGATTTACTTGCTTATAGACTGAATTCGGTGAGATGTACCAAACTGCAGGTTATTTGGACTTATATTAGCCATTTGATACACAATTAACCTGAAATCGGTAGAAGATGTATGGGAGCCATATCTAAATCTGATCCGATTATCACCAATGGGGTTAGCCATTGGGCCAAACAAATGTTGTTTGCAAAATTTCATCACAATCGGATAATAAATGCGACCTGCATTATGTTAATAAAAGTAAATTTTATCCTCTCTTCACATTTTCTTGAAATTCTCTCTTCTATTGCGGTGAATAAAACTACCTGTTTTTTAATGAAAAAAATCTGTTTTTAATAAAAATAAAAAAATAACCCAAATATAGAAATCCATATTTTCATCAAATTTAGTTAGATATTATGTCAGAATTTTCTTAACCGAAAACCTGAAGATACCGTCAAATGGGGGCTATACCAATTAATATTTTTTGTAAAGCGAGAACAGACCTACCGAGAATCCCAATTGTCAAGTTGCAACGAATTTGGTTGGAAATTGTGACATAAACCAAAATACCGAAAATCGGGAGGTACCATTATATGGGATCTATTCCTAAGCGTCGAGCATTAAAGTCCATTTTCAATACCAATCAGCCTGCATATTATATAAAGCTTTGTGCCAAATTGCAAAGGTCATTAATTTTAATTTTTCTACTCGCAAGAGTTCTTCTCCGAATTTCACTCTTTTGATCTAATCTATTTGGAGAGAGATATCATAAAATCAACTTAGAATTTTATGCTCCTCTGCACTTACAATATATATAGGAAGTAAGTATAAGGTCGAATATTTTCGTTGCAATTTGGAGAACTTATTGAAATGGTATTGTGTGACATTTTAGACCTATAACAAAGCCAAATATACTTTGAACATTCCTATACCAATAAATAGGGTCTTTTGTTATGTGCGGTCTTATCCAAAAGCTGTACCCACAATTAACATTTTTTTCGAAGGTGAGTTCCACAACCTATTTTTTAGTAGCAAAATTTAGGAAATTTAGGCTTTAATCTTCGATATTTGGAACATCTGGAGTTACTGATATTTGGGGCCTCAAACAACAAATTGACCCTTTTGCGGGAAGTAAAATATACATTTTTGGGAGAAAGATGTTCTACTTGCTGATGACCCGCAATGCCAAATTTAAGCTCACTTCCTTCGAGTTTGTGTCTGAAAATTTAAAATACCAAAAATTAGGAGTTATTATGGGTCGATACATACCGCCTGTAACAGCAAATATTCTAGGATTTTTTACAAATTTTTGTAGGAAGTATCTAATATTTTTCATTTTCAGACTTTCAAAGTTTTATATATTATTTAAGTTCCTCCTTTTTCGGAAAGAATAATAGGAAAATGTTTACCTTTTACACCAAAAAAAGTATTCAAAATCTTTCATTTTGAAGTTTATCCAGGAGAATATTAGTAAAACCATTGCACAATGGACCCACATTCAATTATTCTCTCCACAACTATTTCAACGTCTCCATATGTAAATTCTAGAAACCAACAGTGACCGCAGTATCAAATTTCAGAATTTTAGTTATATTGCCTCACCCAATAACAGATTTAGTAACATTTAGGTGACATATCGCAAACAATCTACATCTCTCCATCCCAGATACCAACATCCTAGATGACAACAAATTTAGTACCATTTAGTACTTTTCGAACAATTTGCAAAACAACCACCTGATGCAAACTAAGACCTCAATATCAAATTTCAGGATTTCAGCTCTACATATATTATAATTTGATTCCCCCAATATGACAGTACTGCATGCGATGTTTGGAGATTTTGAAGTCAACTTGTCATGTTATGTCTGATTTTTGTCTACGTCATTTTTGCTCTACATGTTGGTACTTCACACTTTCATAATTTTGTCAAAAATTGTCGTTAATGTTCTTCTGTGTATTGGATAGCTGGAGAATTGTCCAAAACTGACGTATGTTTTTAAGATTAGAAAGGTGATTCAGGTAATTGGAAAGAAATTATCGCTGTCTGAAGTGCCATTATATCGTCATTAGGTGCAAATAAAACAAAAGGGATGTGACATTTTGTACGTTTCGACTAAATTTTGTTTTCTACGAAAAGAAAAATTTAAGGTCATAGCAATGTGACTCACATTTGAAGCGTTTCAATGGCTTTTAACATCCGAAAAGTAGTGATAGGAAATGTAATGAAGAGTAACCATTTTATTATGAACGAAAAATGCTTAAAATGTCGTCATGTATTTAAAAGTATTTCCAAATATTAATTTCCATAAATTTGTACATTTTCAAATGCTTTTAGAAAATAATCTTTTGTATAAACAATTTTAATTTTCTAATTTTATTTAATTTTTCAAATCTTAAAATAATATTTGTCGGAGTAAGCAAAGCCTTATTATGGTGTATAAATGTACTTATCTTGTAGTACATGTAGAAAATAGAACCAAATTGTCAGTTCCATTGTATTTATCTCAGCTAAATCCTCATAGCGGAGGATTTCAGGACGAAAAGCTCAAATATAAACAAGTTATAGGCAAGTAAGGAATACAATTTCGCTCACTAACAATTATAAGTATTTCTTCATCCTGTTTCTTTTTTAGAAATACCTTTTCTTTAATAAAAACCAGTAAGAACAAGTAAAAAAGCTGTAAGTTCAGCCGAGCCGAGCTTTGTATACCCTCCACCATTTGGAATGAATTTGGCAATTCTCAAAAAAAAAAAAATAAAATCCGTTAAAAATTCTGTTGAAATCTTAAAAATACCGAATGTAGCTGTAGCTGAATTAGGGTCTATACGACGACATGGACCTGCATAGGTAACATTCATAAGCCATTACAATATTCAAATGCGAAACTTAAAAAAAAAACGGTAACAATGTAGCTAAAATCATTAAAATACCTAATATCAGGAGGTACCGTTATATGGGGGCTATACGAAGACGTGGACCGGCACAGACAATTTTCTGTCATAGGCTGTAGCATCCATTACGAACTTTAAATACCAAATTTGAAACATTTCCGGTGAATAATGTTGCTTAGATCACCATAGGGGCTATATCAAAACATGGACCTACATGACACATTTTCAATACCGGAAGTCCTGCGGATATAATATGCATTTGCGTAAAATTTTATCAACCTAATTCATTTCGTTCGGAAGCTGAAGTGATTTCCACAGACGGACGGACATCGCTAAATCGACTTAGGATTTTATGCTGATCACAAATATACAGGGTGGGATAAAAAACCGCAACAAAGTCAAACGCAATAATTTTTACATTTTTTTTTATTAAATTTTATTGAATAAAAGCAAAAAATGTCGGAAATAGCATCAAATGTTAGAATAAGTTTTGATTTGTTCGAATTGGTCACTTTTGGCACGAATTTTGGCCTTCAAATGGCCAATGAAACCGTTACACGCTGCCCAAATGTTGCTCTGTGGTATTTTTGGCCCATTCCCGGCGATGCGCTTGCTTGAGTTGATCGACTGTTTGGTATTTTTAGTGCCATCCATCTTTTCCCAAATACTCCAGACACAATAGTCCAACGAATTGGTATCCGGAGATTTTGGTGGCCATTGTGCATTGGAAATGAAGCGAGGAACCTCATTTTGTAACCTATCCTGTTTGTATGTTCAAGGTCAGCGGCCAAAATATTTGCGGACCTAAGGGTTTAATACACCTATCAGAATATTTTCGCAATAATATTCGTCATTTATTCTGATGACATGGTCGATGCGAGCGGAGAGCGACCATCGGCTGTTAAGGCGGCCCACACCATTATCATGGCCGGCGCTTGAGTTCTGGTGGCCAACCGAAGGTGCACGTTTTCCGCTGATCTCTTTGGCAAGTAAATACGATCACTTACAAACTACTGGACTCTTTTGAGTCTTTCCGTTGCGGTGTAAGTTTTGGCACTTTTTGGAATTTCAGTGGCTTTACCCCGAGCTTATTTTCCAATATTTGCCGAATGGAATATTGCGATATGTTTCGCTCACGAGCCATTTTTCGGACACTGCGACTTTTCGAACCATTTCTGCTGATGTTGCTGTTTTCATCGGTCCACTTCCAGTAATGGCAGCACGGTAACGAGCGATGGTACGTGACACAAAAGATTTATTCAAATTTAAATGCTGGAGTGCTCTAGCGATAGCCACTTTATGTTTTCCAACCAAATATAAAAAAATCACACTATCACGCTTGAATTCCATCACGAATAACTTTTTTCTGGAAAATGCTGACCAAAATGCTTTTGTACGCTTGTAAACAATATAATGAGCTGTCACAGGAATAATTTTAACAGCAGTCGGACGAGTGGCTTAGAAATGACAGCAGTCTGAAGTTGGTTGAAGTTTTTTCATCTCACCCTGTTGTTAAAAATGGAATGACAAATTTAATATACCCTGCATACTATGGTGGAGAGTATATAATTGATACCCCAGATTAAGCAAAACCTTACACTTATGTTTTGTATTAAATATAGGAAAACGAGTGAATTCAAACTCTCAATTTTATTTCATTTAACTCAGATAAGTCCTCATGGTAAAGCTATGTATATGTAGTAAGGAATGCGTGATAAGTGTTTCTTTATCCTGATTTTAAAGAAATGTGTATTTTTAAAATAAAATAAAATAAAATGAGAATGGAATAACATGTTTATATAATAATTTTCTGTTTCATAAAATTTAATTTAAAAAATATTTGTATGCATTTAGAAATATTTTTCAAAACACGCAATTGCCATTTCACCACATCATCCCCAGCTAAATTTCAATTTCGATTGTCGATCTGCATTGTTGTAATGCTGCCAGCCGCCGTTCTGACATTGCAATTCGTGTTAAGACAAATTGTCAATTTTTATTAAATTAATTCTAAATTATTTGGTTTCGTGTTGAGTTTGTTGTTGTTAATTTTTTTGTGTATAAATGTTTTAACCTTGAACTTGCAGTACTAGCAATTAATTGCAGCTCCAAACAATAGCAGCCAACAGTCACCTCAACGGCAGCAGCAGCGACAACAGTAACAAGTACAGCGGGGCTGCTATTGTTTTTTTCTGGAATAAATAAAAAAATTATAATTTTTTTGGTGTGTTATATATATTTGTTGTGTTTTGATGAAATACAACACCGAACTTGGTTGGCGGCGAGAGAGAATGAAGTCAACCATCATTAAAAAAGAATAAAGTTTAATTAACAAGCCATGTCACGGTGGCTGGCGGTGGCAGTGATGACAAAAGTTATTTCCTAGGCCAGCTGCGATGGGATGCGAATATTTACAGAATCGGTGAAACAAGATCGAATATGTGATACTCTACAGCACAACAAACGGGCTGCAGAATATCTGTAAATTTTTTCGGAAAAAAAGTTCTGAAAACTTCGACTCAGGGTAGAAAGTTTCAAGATAGAAATTTATGCTCTGGCGTTATTTTTTACAAACTCTCCCATATTTCCCCTCGGATTCAAATGAAGGGTTCTCAATTTTTTTATACCAGAATTTGCGAGGGGTGGTTACATTAAGAAGGTATTTTTTATCTTTTATGCATATATATGGCAAATTTTGAGATTTATGGTGACATTTTGTGTAGAATATTTTCTCTTTGACACTTTTTGTCTTAAAGAGGCTTTTATGAGATTATCATGCCACATCTCGAATAAGACCCAGGGAAGATTTACCAAAAACTAGTGGAGGATATTAGTAAAGCCATTGCACAGGTATTTTGGCCAATACTACTTCAATGTCTCCACATGTAAACCCTAGAAACCAAACAGTGGCCTCAGTATCAAATTCCAGAATTTCTGTTCCCTCCCTTCACCCAATAACAAATTTACTAATTTTAAGGACGTAGCATTACCCAAAACAATCTACATCTCTCCGTCCGAGACACCGACAGTGGTCAAAAATTAGAACGAAACATCAACACCAAATTCCCAAAGAAACCTCAATATCAAATTTGGAGATTCCAGATCTATACCTTCACCCAATATCAAATTTAGAACCACTTAGTACTTTTCGTACAATTATCATACACATTTCCAAAACCAACTTATATATCCACATCCAGAATTCCTTGACCCAATGTCAAAGTTAGTACTACTTAGTACTTTTCGTACTTTCCAAACCACCGCCAGATCTTAAAAGAGATACTATCAGTAATCTAAATACTAAATTTCAGAATTGTATATCCTCCATCATCCTTACCATATTTACTATCATTTAGTATTTTTCGTACAATTTTGGTACACATTTCCAAAAAAATTAATTTCACAGACACCAAGGGTGACAGCTTTATTAAATTTCAGGATTCCAGTACTATGCCTTCAATCAATACCAAATGTAGTACCATTTAGTGCTTTTCGTACAAATATAGGACTCATTTTCAAACCACCCTCAAATCTCAAACACATATACTATCAGTTATCTAAATATTACATTTCAGAATCTCCATCCCTGCATCCAATACCAAATATAGTACAATTTACTATTTATACCCTACACCACAAGGTGGTCAGGGTATTATGTCTTTGTGCATTTGTTTGTAACAGGCAAAAGGAAACAAGATAGACCCATAGTTCCTTTTGATGATCTGCATAGAATCACATTCTGAGTCGATTTATGCATGTCCGTCCGTCTGTCTGTCCATGTATTTTTGTAAACAAAGTACAGATCGCATTTATTGCCCTATCCAGATGAAATTTAGCACAAATCATTTGTTTGGCCCAAGGACGAACCCTACTGAAATTGGAGATAATCGGTCAACATTTGGATATAGCTCCCATATATATCTTCGTCCGATTTGCCTTTTATTGTGCACCAAACGTGTAATATCAGCCCGAATAGTATGGAATTTTGCACATACAACCAACATAAGCCTGAAAATAAATATGCCAAATTTGATCGAAATCGGTTCAGATATAGCAATAGCTCCCATATATATTTTTCATCCGATTTGCTATTTTTGTCGTTCGCAGCCGTAATATACACTCTGTAACAACAATATTTGGTGAAATATATCAAATACAGCTCAGAAATACATTTGCTAAATATTGTCGAGATCGGTTCAGATTTGGATATAGCTCCCATATATAACTTCGTCCGATTTACCTTTGATTGTGCACCAAACGTCTAATATTTGCCCAAATTGGATTTGGCACTTACGACCGAACTGAGTCTAGAAGCTAGTATGTCAAATTTGGTGAAGATCGGTTCAGATATAGCTATAGCTCCCATATATACTGTTCATCCGATTTGTCATATTTGTTACCCACAGCCGTAATATGCACTCCGTAACAACGATATTCAGGGAAATATATGAAATACAGCTCAGAAATACCTTTGCCAAATTTTATCGAGATCGGTTTCGATTTGGATATAGCTCCCATATATATTTTTATCCGATTTCAAATGGATTGTGCACCAATTGGGCAAAACAAGTCCGAATTTAAAAGATACAAATGCATCGGCATATTTAGTCCTTTGAACTTTAAATTATAATTATAATCATAGCGTGTATGACTGAATTCTCCTATAAAAACTTTTCATTGTTATGCGGAGCTCTACTAAATCAGCAAAGTGGTGTAGGGTATCATAAAGTCGGCCCCGCCCGACTTTAAGACTTTCTTTACTGGTTTTCCTAAACCACCACCAAAATGTCCAGGCAACCTAATTATAAATTTCAGATTTTAAGCACTTTTCGTTCACACATTACAAAACTGTACCAAATATAGTCCTATAGTACTTTTCTTGCACTTGTAGCTCATTTTTCCAAAACCACTTCTTTATCATAAACCTACCAGCAACAGGGCCCAATACAAAAATTCGAAATTCCAGCTTCATCCCTTAATCCTAAACAAAACTGTTCCAAACCTAGTACCATTTAGTACAGTTCGTACACTAAGTACACATTTCCAAGGCCACCTCAAAATTACCTTCTAAACTTGATTCTCACGTCCAATCTCAACATCATATCAAAAGGTACTATTTTAAATGTTTATTATCATTTTAGAACTTCTCAAAAACTGTTTGGTACATCTGTCCTGCACTCCATCAGTGACACTCATGATTGGCCACAGAGGGCCAAAACATCCCTCATCAAAATAACGGTTTCAGATATTATGTCTCTTTGCGCCATATCCATTTCAGGATATTTGGAGTCGATTTAGGGGTGTCTGTCAGTCCATCCACAATAACTCTCGAAGGGAGTATCTGAATTGCTCGAAACTTGAGATTTAGTTCGAATATGGGCAATATCGATACACTACTTCTGGGTCAAAATACCACGGGTCAAAATATGTAATGAACAAAACGCTCAGAAAATGCGAAGTAAACATCCGATTCTCCTGAAGTTTCACACACATCGATATTTACAAAATCTGCTGTTACTCCTTCAGGTTAAAACTTTGACTTACAATATCAATACTTTGTTAAACTATCTTTGGTATATTTTTGTGCTTTTCGTACGAATTTCCCAAAACCCAGACTTAACATACCTAAGCACTAAGAATGACCCTCGTGCAAAATTTCAAGATTCTAGCTTCAGCCGTTTCGTGTGGGCGTTGATTCTTTGTGAGTCAGGTATTTCACTGCCCTTTCACAGATTTGCTACGACCACGTTTTAAACGGCTTTTTAACTATATTTTGAAAAAAGAGGACCAAAGGACCCCTTTGGCGTTTCCCTTGAGGGTTAATAACTTCGATGAAAATAATACTCGATTTGTTATTTTTTGTTACTGTTGAAGACACTATACACCCGAAATGTAAGGATTTCACAGATTTTTTATGATTCTCATACCTATGATTTGCTGTATCTCCCAGGTTGAATTATTTTGATACAAAATTTATAGGTGCCAAAAATCTAACAATGGTGGGTAGGGTGAACACTTAAAAAAAGAAACAAAATAACCTAAAACATCAGCAACAGTAACAATTTCATCTTTATTTTATGGAGAGAAAAAAAAAAAAACAACAAAAAATTTCAGAAAAGCTCATTATATGCAAACGTTGGATAGCCAGCCAGTAGCAGCAACAACAACCACAACAAGAGCATTTAAGCGAAGAGAAAAAAAGTTACAGAAAAAAGTGTGGATACAATTAATTAATAACAACAATAAAAATAATAAGTGGTTGCTCCAAGCCCCACAGCGTCACAAAGACAGACACACACACACACAGCTAAACCGACTAACTAGCCGAGGTAGTTAGTGGTGGTACAACAACTACAACAATGCTTATGACTTTTTTGGCTTATGGATTTATTATTATTTTTTATAGAATCACTCATGACTGACCGTCCGAGGAGTTAAACCACAACAAATCCAGCCACTCAACGCGAATGCATGGCCACGAGTCGATGCCGATGCGGAAAAGTTGGATGAATTCAGTGATGTTTTCTTGTTGTTGTTATTTTGTTATAATTTTCTTTTGAACTACATTTGCGGTCACTCGAATAGCAGGGGTTGGTGTTGGTGTTAACAAGAGGTTTCTCTAGCCTCGTTCTTGATTGGCAGCCCGGCAGGTTATTAAATCTGTTCTTCCGTCATGTAATTTTGATTCTGTTTTCAATTTCCTACATGCTCTACAAGTGTATCTACTTAGATATATTTACGTACGTATATGGTAGGAATAGAAGTTTGAATGACAAACACGGAATGATGTACAACAAGTTGCGGTAGATTAGGTTGTTTAAGGAAAGGATTAACAAATTAAACAAGCTCCTTATACATGCTACATACACACACATATGTATACAGGGTGAGATGAAAAAAATGCAACCGTCTTCAGACTGCTGTCGTTTCTAAGCCACTCGTCTGACAGCTGTTCAAATTGTTCCAGAGACAGCTCATTCTATTGTTTACAACCGTATAAAAGCATTTTGGTGAGAATTTTGCAGAAAAAAATTATTCGCGATGGAATTCAAACGTGATAGTGTGATATCTTTATATTTTTGGCTGGAAAACCACAAGTGGCTATCGTTAGAGCACTCCAGCATTTAAATGTGAGTAAATATTTTGTATCTCGTAACATCGATCGATACCGTGATACCGGTAGCGTAGCCCGAAGTCAAGGAAGTGGACGGAAGAAAACAGCAGCATAAGCAGAAATGGTTCGAAAAGTAAAGAACCGACTTGATCAAAACCCGCGTCGGAATGGCCGAAAAATGGCTCGTGAGCTGAACACATCGCAATATTCCATTCGGCAAATATTGAAAAATGAGCTCGGGGTAAAGCCATTGAAATTCCAAAAAGTGCAATAAGTTACACCGCAACAGAAAGAAAATAGACTCAAAAGAGCTAAAGAGATGCTTCGCTTGGCCAAAAGTGGTGAACTGAAGAACAAGGTTTTCTCCGTATCAGATAAGAAAACATTCGTGGTCCTGCAGTTTGTAAACAAACAAAATTAGGTCAGCTGAAAATGTGCACCTTTGGTTGGCCGCCAGAAGTTAAGCTCCTTCCATGGTGATGGTGTAGGCCGCCATAACAGCCGATGTGGGCTCTCCACTCGTATTAATCGACCGTGGCATCAGAATAAACGCCGAATCTTATCGCAAAAATATTCTGGAGGGTGTATTACAGCATTGGAAACGCAATCATTTTGAGTGGCTATCGCACTCAGCACGCGCCACCCAAGAATGTTTACAAAATGAGGTTCCTGGCTTCATTCCTGTGCACAATGGCCACCAAAATCTCCGGATACCAATTCGTTGGACTATTGTGGCTGAAGTATTTTGGAAAACAAGGTTGGCACTAAAAAGCACCAAAGTGTCAATCACATCAAGCAAGCATTTCGCCGGGAATGAGACAAAATACCGCAGAGTAACATTCGGACAGCGTGTAACGTTTCATTGGCCGTTTGAACACAATAATTCGTGCCAAAGGTGACCAATTCGTACAAATCTAAACTTATTCTAAGATTTTATGCTATTTCCGAAATTTTTTTCTTTCATTCGATAAAATTTAAATAAAAAATGTAAAAATTATGGCGTCTGACTTTGTTGTAGTTTTTTATCTCACCCTGTATTATTTATACTTGCAATCTAAACTCACATATGTATATGTCAGATGTTCTAGATTCTGTTTCAAAAAAAAAAAAAAAAGAAATATTGAACAATAATTTAGTCTGTTCCAGAACTGCAAGGATGCAAAATTTTCTACTATGATTACCGATTTTCTCTTTATGATATGGAATAAAATTTCAAAACTAGTAGATTCTTGTTGGTTCTGTAACAGAGCAAATATTAGTCAATTATTAAAAAAGGCAAACCCAATTTGCCAAATGCCAAATAAAAAAGCAATCGATTATGTACAAGTTTTGTATTTTGCCATCCGAACATGATTACCGCTAATGAAACCTATATCTAAAACATGACGTCCGACAAGTAGTTCACTGACCACTGCGACGTTGATTAATTAGAGAACTCTTTATTGAGGTGCAATGCGATCGTTAACTGTGTTTTTATTGCACTTTGAAGATTTTGACTTGGTTATGGAGTGAATGAACCCCAGAAATGGTCAAGGCTAAACAAAAATCCAGTACAGCTTTGCAAAATTTGAAAATGTGTGAAATTTGAAAAAGAACCAAAAGAAAAAACACAGTGCCAATGGTTATTATAAAATATATTATATGTTTGCTCTTTATTTTGTCACTGCTGTAAATTTATTTTCAACATTTTTATATATATTTATTTATTTATTTTATATATATTTATTTATTTATTATATATTTATTTAGTTTAAAATTCATAATTGTGACGACACCTAGTTTCAGTTAATTGACCACAAAATATATAGCTTGCACCAGTACGTAGAACCTTCCAAAGTGACAAGTGAGTGAAAGCTGTACAGGAAATAATTTTAAAAAGCAATAAATAGGTACCCCCATTTGATAAGCAGGTGTGTTACTTTTAGTAATTGCTAGTAACTACATCCCTGCATTACCAGAGAGTTGAAAAATAATGAAATATTTCTATACAATTTCTAAGATAAAATAAGTCATCTTTAACTTACCGAGAAATGAATATTTGTGGCACATTGTGATGGTTAAATTGTTAACGTCTGAAAAAAGTAATAATAATTAGTATATAACAAGTAAACAAGTTGTATGTTCGGCCGGGCCAAACTTTGAATACCCTCCACCATTTGGAACGTATTTGGAATATTTCAAAAAAATTAAATCCGCTAAATATTCTGTTGAAATCTTAAAAATACTGAATGTAGCTGTTATATTAGGGTCTATGTGACATGGACTTGCATAGGTAACATTCATAACCCATTACAATATTCAAAAACTTAAAAAAAAATCGATAACAATGCAGGTAAAATCATCAAAATACCGAATATCGGGAGGTACCGTTAAATAGAGGCTATACGACGACGTGGACCTGCATAGGCAACTTTTGACATAAGTCGTTACAATATTAAAATGCGAAACTTCAAAAAATCGGTGGGGCTATACGAAGACGTGGACCTGCACAGACAATTTTATGTCAAAGGCTGTAATATTCATTACGAACTTCAAATACCAAATTTGAAACAATTCCGCTGAATAATGTATCTAAAATCATCAAAGTACCGAATATCGGGAGGTACCGTTATATGAAGGCTATATGAAGACGTGGACTTATACAGACAATATAACAGTCATAGGCTGTAGTATCCATTACGAACTTCAAGTACCAAATTTGAAACAATTCGGGCGTATAATGTCGTTAAAATCATCAAAATACCGAAAAATGGAGGTACTATTATATGGGGGCTATACCAGAACGTGGGCCTACATGACTCATTTTCAATACCAAATGTCCTGCAGACATAATACACATTTGAATAAAATTTTATCAACATACTTCATTTCGTTCGAAAGCTAGAGTGATTTCCACAGACTGACAGACGGACGGACGCTGCTTATCAGGAATATATACTTTGTGGGGTCAAAAATGTATATTTCGAGGGGTTACAAACGGAATGACAAACTTAATATGCCCTCCATACTATGGTGGAGAGTACAAAAATCGGTGAATATTGTAGCTAAAATCATCAAAATACCGAATGAAATAAAATACATTTGACTAAAATTTTATCAACCTACTTCATTCGCTCGGAAGCTAGAGTGATTTCCACAGACGGACGGACATCGCTAAATCGACATAGAATTATATGCTGATCAAGAATATAAAGGGTGAGATGAAAAACTACAACAAAGTCATTTTTTAATTTTATTTAATGGAAGCCAAAATTGTCGGAAATAGCATCAAATTTAGAATAAGTTTAGATTTGTTCGAGTTGATCACATTTGGCACGAATTATGGCCTTCAAACGGGCAAGGAAACGCCACACGCTGCTTGCTTTCCAAACTTGCTTTCCAAAATACTTCAGACACAATAGTCCAACGGACTGGTATCCGGAAATGTTGGTGGCATTGTGCACTGAAAATGAATCGAGGAGACTCAATTTGTAACCATTCTTAGGTGGGGCGAGCTGAGTGCGATAGTGCTGAGTTCTGTTGGAATGTCCAAGGGCTGCGGCCAAAATGTTTGCGTACCCAAGGCTTTAATACACCCTCCAGAATATTTTCGCGATAGTATTCGGCATTTATTCTGATGCCACGGTCGATTAATACGAGCGAAGGGCGACCATCGGTTGTTATGGCGGCCCACAACATCACCATGGCCGGCAGTTCACTACTTTCGGCCAAGCGAAGCAACTTCTTAGCTCTTTTGAGTCTATTTTCTTTCTGTTGCGGTGTAAGTTCTTGCACTTTTTGGAATTTCAATTTCATTACCCCGAGCTCAGTTTTCAAATCTTGCCGAATGGAATACTGCGATATGTTCAGCTCACGAACGACATTTCGATGATGCTGTTTTCTTCCGTCCACTTCCTTGACGTCGGGCTACGCTACCAGTAACGGCAGCACGGTAACGAGCGATGGTACGAGACACAAAAGTGTAATATTTTGACTTGATATGATTCCGTTTACCCAGAATCTTTAACCATAACTTTAACAAAGGACCAAAAGCTTGAGTACAACTTAATTCCAAGCTGACCTTAGTTCTTATGAAATAACTTCCTCCATAGTGGCATTTCAGGTTAATTTTCAATTGCATCATTTCTATTCTTCAGTTCTGAATAATTTAAATAGTCAATGCAAATTCCAAAACTATCGCAAACAAAAAATATATAATTTTATTATCCACACTTATTCAACGAGATTAATGCGGCAGCTTGCTTTAATGGTCCAGAGCAAAGGTTTAATGCAGTTTAAGTTCAATGCTGATGAAGCAATTAAGCCTAGAATGGATGGAGAGGAAGATAAAAAAAAACAAGAACAAACATCTCGCTTATGAATGCTCGGGCGGTGATTGTTTCACAAAAGTGAACTACGCTAATGCAGATGTCAAGACGATAGCCAAGAGCAACAGCAGCCTCGCATCGCTGGCTCTGGTAGCAACAAAAACACTTCACTCCAACAACAACTACACGAGAGTTAATTACCTTCTTCACCTCTGGCAAGATCTTATATCTCGCCTTTGGAGAGGCAGAGGTGGTAGGTGACAGAAGATGGGGGAAAAACAAAGCATTACCGAGTACTTGTGGCGTGTCATTATAAATCGTTGATGCGTTTGGAATTGAACAACAACAACAACAAGACAAGTACTTTAACAAAACATTAAACAGGAAATGCTAAATTTTCTGTATTTTACAAAACGTTTTGTTGTTGCTGTTATTGTTTTTTATTTTTTTTGTATTTTTCTGTGTTTATCAAGATCTAAGTTGTTGCCGTACTTTGTCCACAAGAGGCTTCTAAAACCGTATCGCGTCATCATAGCCGTCACCAATCGCCAATGGCAGCCGGCAAACAACAGCGTCATTGTCACCAGAATGTTTTATACGATTTTTCATTGATTATCAATTGACATGGGTTTCTGGAGGGTGCACCAGGGGCGCACGGATGTACATGTCTGGCTGACTGTCGGCATGCCTGCCTGCCTGTCACTTTGTCCATTTGTAGTCGATATTGTTGTTTCGCTTCAGTTTTCAAAATTTATGTCATCCTCTGTTTTTCAATACTCGATTTGGCTTTTTTCTTGGCTTCAACAGTTTGGCTTGGCTGTTTCGGTTTGTGAGCGCTATGCAGCACAACAATACTTTGGTGCACTGTGGTTTCGGGAAATATCTAGAATATTAAAAGAGCTTAATGCTGTCTGACATAACAACCTATAGAAAAAATCTAGAGCCATGAAATGGGTCATTGGGGGCCTCTGTTGGCATTTGAAGCAAGATATTGCCGAGTTTGTGGCAATTTGAATTGAAAAAGGACTTATTTCACATGCTAGAAGGATTTTAATTTTTCAAAATGTTGACCCTTTGTGAGGCAGGTACTAGAGAAAGTGAACCTTTACATTTTATCTTCACACCAGATCGGATGGAAATTTTGGTATATATCAGGCTTAAAATGAATCGGAAGCTTATTTCGCATTTATGAGAATTTGGGTTATTCCAGTTGTGGAGGAGGTATCAGAAGGAATGGTCCTATGTATTCCATCTTCACACCACACCTTCTTTTAGCAGAAAAGCAAAAAATGTCGGAAAAATCATCAAATTTTAGAATAATTTTAAATTTGTTCGAATTGGTCACCTTTGGCACGAATTAAAGTCTTCAAACGGCCTATGAAACCGTCACACGCTGCCCGAATGTTGCTCTGCGGTATTTTAGTCCATTCCCGGCGAAACGCTTGCTTGAGGTGATCGACACTTTGGTATTGTTTTAGTAGTAACCTTGCTCTTCAAAATACTCCAGACAAAATAGTCCAACGGATTGGTATCCGGAGATTTTAGTGGCCACTGTGCGCTGAAAATTAAGCCAGGAACCTCATTTTGTAATCATTCTATGGTGGCGCGTGCTGAGTGCGATGGTGCTGAGTCCTGTTGGAATGTCCAAGGTCTGCGGCCAAAATGTTTGCGTGCCCAAGGCTTCAATACACCCTCTAGAATATTTTCGCGATAATATTGGGCATTTATTCTAATGCCACGGTCGATTAATGTGAGCGGAGACCGACCATCGACTATTATGGCGGCCCACACCATCACCATGGCCGACGCTTGAGTTCTGGTGGCCAACCGAAGGTGCACATTTTCCTTTGACCTCTTTGGCAAGTAAATACGATCATTTTGTTTGTTTACAAACTGCAGGACAACGAATGTTTTCTCATCTGAGACGGAGAAGACCAAAGTCGGCAGTTCACCACTTTTGGCCAAGCGAAGCAACTCTTTAGCTCTTTTGAGTCTATTTTCTTTCTGTTGCGGTGTAAGTTCTTGCACTTTTTGGAATTTCAATGGCTTTACCCCGAGCTCATGTTTCAATATTTGCCGAATAGAATATTGCGATATGTTCAGCTCACGACGCGGGTTCGATCAGGTCGCTTCTTTACTTTTCGAACCATTTCTGATGATGTTGCTGTTTTCTTCCGTCCACTTCCTTGACGTCGGGCTACGCTACCAGTAACGTCAGCACGGTAACGTGCGATGGTACGAGACACAAAAGATTTATTCACATTTAAATGTTGGAGTGCTCTAACGATAGCCACTTGTGGTTTTGAAGCCAAATATAAAGAAATCACACTATCACGCTAGAATTCCATCACGAATTACCTGTTTTTGCTTTCGTACGCTTGTAAACAGTATAATGACCTCTCACTGGAATAATTTTAACAGCTGTCGGATGAGTGGCTTGGAAATGACAGCAGTCTGAAGTTGGTTGCAGTTTTTTCATCTCACCCTGTATATTGATTTTGCCATGGTCGTCTGTCGATGATTTCGTCTACGGAAATCAGCTTTTCTAGTTTCCTAAAGAACCCATATATCCCATTTTCAGTACCAATCAGCTTGTTCCAAATTGCAATAATAAATAATTTCAAAAGATTTGCCTTCCCTATGACATTACTTTTCTAATTACCCTACCTTTCATAACTCCTTACCTTCCATTTCAGTAGATTCCATATCCCCTAAATTTACAAAATTTTTAAGCTAAAAATTTTTTATAAACTAAATTTATTTAAAACCACTGTCAACCATCTTTTTTCCTCCCAGGGTTTGTCATCGACAAAACTAACTCCATTGGTTTGCCATTATTTGTCTTCTACCGCCACCACCGCCGCTGCTGCAACCGTGGTATTCAAATTCCAAAACCTAATTTGTGGGGCAAATGGTTATCCGAACAAAAGAGATAATTTAGATATTGACTTTTTATCATCGTTGGGTCGGTCTGCAAAAGAACCAATTCGAGCGACACTATGTCGTTCAACCAAATAAAGGGTGTGCCCGAATGTGTTTTGTATTTTCCACTTTTTGGGGTTAATCATTTGAAGTATTGCAGAAAAAAAAAGAATGAATGAATGAACGAATGAATGAATCAGTGAGCGTACTAACTTGTACGATCCGGCTTATTACTTAGGCATAGTGTGATTCGATGTTTTCACACCCATAAACATTCAATTTTTTTAGTTCAAGATTTTAAAGGTTTGGAGCTAAATAATGGAAAATTTTTAGTTTTAGTTCAAGCTTCACTGTTTTATCCTTAAGATATTTTTATTTATTTATTTTTATTCTGGTAGATTTTAATATTTTTGATGGCCAATAAAAATTCTGTTAACTGCGGTTTTCTTTTCTTTTTTATTTAGATTTTATTAGATTTTCAGCCGAACCACCGCCAAAAATGTCAAACCCCTTATTTTACAAAAACATACACAATATTAAGAAATAAAATTTGAGAATTTCCATTATTATACCCTCCACCATACATAGTATGGAGGGTGCATTAAGTTTGCAGTCTTCAGTAAGTCTTTTAGCCTATATTCTGCATTTTCAAGATTTTTAGCACATCTTTCAATGGCATTAGCTGGAAAACGACGTGTAAAGTTCCCTGTTGCTCGGACAAAAAATTGTGTAGATAGGTCTACTATTGAATATAGCCTCCATATAACGATAGCTCCAGATATTTGGCATTTTGATGATTTTAGCCACAGGGTTCAATGCAATTGTCTCAAATTCTGCACACAACGTTCTTTGTGGGTACTTTACCCCTTGGAATAAAATTTTCTAAATAGGTTCACGACATAGTAAAGCCCCCTATAACAATACCCCCAGTTATTCAATATTTTCACGATTTTGGTCAACTTTTTTAATAGGATTGTTTAAATTATCTTCCAATCTTCCATAGCTCATCTCTATACAATTGTACCTACCCACTAGTCGATATTTTGATGAAATTAGTCACATTTTTCAATGGATTTTTTCTTAACAACAGCCAGAATATTGGTATTTTGATGAGTTTCTTGCCACTTTGTACGATAGTCTTAATCACAAAAAAAAAGGACAACTAAGTTCGGCCGGGCCAAACTTTTAATGCCCGTTACCATTTTGAAGGAAATTGAATAATTTCCAAATAATTCCGTCGAAAAAGACAACTAAAAGGAAAACCCTTATATGGGGGCTATGCAAAGACGTCCTGCATATACAATTTTTTGTCAATAGTGTGGTACTCAATAGAAACTTCAAATATGAAATTTGAAACAATTCGGGTAAAATGTCGCTAAAATCAGCAAAGTAGCGAATATCGGGGGTACAGTTGTGTGAAGGCTATTCGATATCATGGAAAATTCTCTTCCGGGGAGTAAAGTACTCACAAGCTAGTAAAAAAGTAACTAAGTTCGAACTTTTTATACCCTCCACCATATAGAAGAAACTTGAAAATGTTCAAAAACCTGCGTCGAAAAACACCGCTCAAATGAAAATCGTTATATGGTGGCTACACGAAGAAGGGCTGTAGTAATGATTCCAAACTTAATATACGAAATTTGAAACAATTCCGGTGAATTATGTCGCAAAGATCATAGGAATACCGAACATCGGGGGGTACCGGTGTATGGGGGACATACGATATCGTGGACCTATATAGATAATTCTTTTCCTGGGGATAAAATACTCATAAGGAACTCCTTGTGTGGATTTTCAGACAATTCCATCGAAAAATACCGAATATTGGCGGGTACCGTTATATAGGGGCAATACGATATCGTGGACCGATATAGCCTATCTTCGAACTTGACCTGCCTACAGGCAAGAGACTGATCTGTGCAAATTTGAGCTTCCTATCTTAATTCGTTTGACTCTAGCGTGTTTACATCAGACGGACATACGAACCGACGGAATCGTTCTAGAAATTTCCGCTGATCAAAAATATTCATACTTTGTTAAAAAAAAAACATTTTTCCCCCTCATGTCAGGATATAAGTGTCTTCTTTTTAGGTATATAAGAAAGTGATATAAGTGAATCGAGATTTTTAAACCCCTAACAAGTTCAAAGACAGGGAGTCCACAAGGTAAAGAAACCCTTTGTTGGAGAACTTTCGTATTATCTAGGCTAACATAAAAATTGTTGTTGATACGTTAATTTTGGTCATTGCTCATTTTTAGTACATAGGGTCCTTTAATATGATAAATTTTAATACGCCACGTTATTATTCCCATTTTTGGATACATTTCTTCAAAAAATATTTTTTTTCATATATTTTTCTTGACCCCACATCCCCATTTTTTAGTTCTTTCTATAATTCTAAGACCTCTTAATTTTTAATTCTTTGGATCTAAATTCTAATTATTTGGATCTGAAAACGGGTTTGTTCTCACACTCTCAATGGAAGATGTCTCCAATGGACGATTAATATTTGTTAGATATAAACATTTATTTGCTAAGCAATTTATGTTCGTTAAAGTGAAGAAAAACAAAATTATCTCTGTAGGTCAAGATAAGATTACAACAAAAGACAAAACAACAAAAGCTACAACAACAACGAAGGCGATGGCAATGACGACAATGCCCCTCAGAGAAGAAGTCTTATGAAATATGTGCAAATATTTTACAAACCAACTAAATGGAAACAATTGAAAATCGACTTAACCAGACCTGTATCGGCGAATCACGCACACCCTTCTTCAATGGGGAATATAATTGAATTTCAAAATTAATTACGTTAATATTAAAATTAAATTATTATTGATAGCTGGTATGGTTGTTTTGTCTAGGTTTTAGTCATTTTCAGACTCTCGGCTACATGGGTATACAGAGGGTATATATCATATGATACGGCCAAACATGTCTCATCGAAATAACGGTTTTATACCCTAGATCTTGTTGGACCAAATCCATTCCAGCCCATTTGGAGTCGATCTAGAGGTGTCTGTCAGAAGCGATTATCCGATTTGGTCCAAACTTGGTAAATCGAAATAGTATTATCAAACTTAAATCGAATTCGGGAATGGGTAATATCGGCCCACTGTTTCTGGTACATCCCCCACAAAGGTTTAAATTTCCGAAAAGTTTAGAAAATAATTGTATTTTATAATTTAGGAGAGAAAATCCAATTTTGTTCAAACTTTGCAAATCCTACTATTTTATCAATGCTGTGTCAGGTGTGTAAATGGTCCATCATCTGCCTCCCCACAAACGATCGAAATTTTGAATAATTATTACTCTTCAAATTTCGCATATTTCAATATTTCTACCGACACAAGATCTGGTATAAAGATCGGATATAATCGAAAAATCCTTCTTGTACCTCCGGCACAACGGCCAACAAAATGTTGACTAACCACGAACCTCATAAAGAATCTGGTGTAAAGATGGAATAAATCAGCCCACTTTTTTTAGTATCTTCCCCACAAATGGGCCATATTTTTGAACAACAAAATTTTCACAAAATGCGAAACAATGATCCGATGATCCTAAAATTTCAAACTTCTTAATATTTTTTTCAACAAAAGAACTGGGTTGGATATGAGAGATATAGGACAACATCACCCCCACCCACCCAGCTAATGGGGGAGGTATCAAGTCAAACCAGGATATGGTTTAAGGTTTTAGTCCCCTCCACATACATAGTATGGAGGGTATGTTATATTTGTCATTCCGTTAATAACTCATCAAAATATCATTTTAAACCCAAAAAAATATTCTTGAACAGCATAAAACTCTGAGTCGATTTATCCATGTCCGTCCGTCCGTCTATTATAATCACGCTGGAGTCCAAACGATATGTGATAGAAAGCTGAGATTTCGCACAGAGTTGTCTTTTGTCTGAAGTCAGGTCAAGTTCGAAGATCACCTATGGCTGTCAACGTTTTTGTATAGCACCCATTTAATTCTACCACCCGATATTCGGAATTTACTGAATAATTTAAAATTTGGTATTTAAAGTTTGTATTGGGATCTAGCTCCTGTGGCAGAACATTGCCTAAATAGCCCCCATATAATTCTACCTCCCGATATTCCGAATTAAGGCGATTTTAGCCACACTTTCAAACTGATTAGTTTAAAATTTGGTATTTAGAGTTTGTATTAGGATCTACCTCTCGTGGCAGAACATTGGTCCTATAGCGCCTATAAAATTGTACTTACCCATATTTGGTATTTTGATAAATTTAGGCTCAGCTTCTAGCTTAAAATTCGATATTCAGATTTCATATTGGATTCCTTATTTTGCAGCAGAACACTATGTATATAGGTCCATATAGGTTTTTCTATAGACCCCATATAAAAGTACTTCCCGAAATTCGGTATTTTGATGATTTAAGCCAGAGTTTCTAACGGAATTACTTAAAATGCAGTTTGTGGATTTAAGAATGGGATCCTCCCGAGATTCGGTATTTTGATGACTGAAGCTAAACTTTTTAGAGAATTGTTTAAGATTTGGATTGGATGTTCCTAATAACAGAAGTGAATACTGAAATTTCTGAAACATATTTATACCCTATAACACTATGTGTTGGTGGTATTATAAGTTTGATTGGGCCAACAATTATGTAACACCTCGAAATATTGGTTTCCCACATAGGAAAGTATGTATGGATCTTCCTATCTCGCCGAGATGAGTCGATCTAGCTATGTTTGTCCGTCCGTCCGTCCGTCCATGTTAATTTGTAATCAAGCTACAGGTCGTAATTATGAACCGATCCTCCCGAAATTGAAAAAAGTGGGGTTAGGGTCAGAATAGAATCCTATAGTGTTTGGAGATGATCGCACGATATTTAGGGGTTGAAATGGACCAAAAACAGAAAATTTTCCTGATTTTGCAGTTGCTCTATAGGCCACAATTATGAACCAATCGATTTTACATGGAGTTAGAGTTTGGGACTGGGCAGAAACCTACCAATTTGTGCAGCCATGGGAAAATAATTAGCGGGTAAAATATACCCTTTTATTTAAGAATAGGAAAATTTCCACTAAACCGCGAATATTTTTAATCCCAGCCAAATCACAAATACATTAAAAGACCACTTCTGACCATTACCGTGTTGCTAATAGCCAAGAAATCGGATGTATAGCAAAATATGTAAAAAATTTGATCTTATTTACTCTGCTTATAAGTCAAGAACCGCTGGACTGATTTTCACAATTCCCATCAATTCGAAACGGTCTCTTGCCAGAAAAGGATAAAATCTAAGGAAATCGCGAAAAAAATATGCTAATAAAAAAGTTACATCTTTGGTTTCGTTTTTTTTTTTTTTTAATTTTTGTCATATTTTTTTATCGCATGAGATTTTTTCAATTTGACTTAATTTTTTACACCCCCAACACTACGTTTTGAGGGTATTATATGCATGTCGCAATCATCGTCCGATCTTCACGAAATGTTTAATGGGGGTAGGGTCGGAATTGAAGCCTATTGTCTATTCCTAATGAAATCTTCCAAAATGGATTTGGATAAAAGGGGACTTCGATTACATTTTAGTGTTATAGGGTATCACATCGTCGGACCCGCACGACTATAGCCATTGCTTACTTGTATTACATGGGTTTCTTTCCAAATTATGGAGGGTATAAAAAGTTCGGCCCGTTTTTTCATGACCTCAGTTTCTTGGAACTGGAATTTATTTGAATAGTTCTGCCTGTATTCAATTTAATGTGGGACCTTGTTTGCAATTTTTTTGTTTTCATCAGATTTGCCTTAAAAGGGGTTCTTCTACTTCAGTTAATTGGCTACATCCTATTGCTCGTTTGAAACCCCCTGCAAGGTCGATGCGCTCCCAACACAATATGACAGTACTTCTGAAATATTACCTCCAATATTTCACAATTATTTGTATGAGTTACAAACGAAACGACAAAATTGTCTTAAAAAAAGAACAACTACTTAAAATTAAACAAACACAAGACATTTATTTGTAATTCGATAGTAAGGTGGAACTCCACCTACCCGTCCCCTAGTTTTTTTTTAATTAAACGGCACTTGAAAATGTTCAAGAAGATACTCTTCGGCGGTTATCTGTGCCCTTGTCTTTTTGTCCATTGCAAAATAAAGAAATAAATAAATAAATTGGCCACTCCAGAGTTTATTTTTGTCAACTTTAAGTGAATATTCCATGAAAATAGGTGAGGTGAACAGAGAATCGATCGGCAATATACACTAAATATTGAAAACCTAATATAGGAACAAGAAAAAATGAGAAACTGATATATTTACACAAGAGCCAATTAACAAGACTTCAAGTAACGTGACAAGTCATGTGAAAGAATTGAGATTTCTCTTGACAGATAAAAACTTCGGTCTCATGTTTCGGTGAAGTGATTTTCATTTGGATTCTTGACTCGGTGAAAAATGAGTGAACTCTTTTTTGCATACTTTTAACCCAATCCCTGATTAATTACTTTTTGAAAATTTTCCAAAATACCACTTCTGAATTTCTTTTCATTATCATACCATGTGTGTGAGATACTTCACAACAAAATGCCCGAACTAAGAAGGTACTTAGGTCAGCCTATGGCTTATCTGATAAACAGTCACCTCGGTGTGGCGACACATTCTTTTCCAACCAAACACACAACATCCGACCGAGAGGCAGACTCGCCAAGTACCCCGAAAACAACAACAGCAACAGCAAAGAAGACAACTTATGGCAAAGTACGCAGAGATATGGAAGCTGCTGCTTTTGCTGCTTCTACAAAGAATGTCCCATAAAAAATTAAAGTTCATTCAAATGCGGAAATGTTGAAAGTGAAACAGACAAAATTGTTGATGACTTTTGTGCGTGTTTTGTCTTGGTGTTGTTGTGGTAGTGGTGGTGTTGATCGTCGGAATTTGGTTCTATTGAAAGTGAAATGTGAAATGGTCTTTTGGTATCTCATTTGTGCGTCTGTCGGTATGTGTGTGCGTGTGTATGTAAATCAATATGTGGACGTATGAATGTGAGTCAAAGACTTTTCGTCAACAAACAATAAAACGAACGAAGAAAAGAAAAGCAAAGGCCAACCTCGTCTCATCTACAGAATCATCAACAGCCTCCTAATCTTTGACAAACAGCAAAACCACACACGTCCATAGATAGCCAAACAGGGCAGACAGCAGCAACAACAATCGGAGGGAGCATCAATGGTCTGCTTGCCACGTCCATTCAACATAATTTACTCGTGTAACATTATCAACACTTTAGAGAATAAAACAAAATACAAAAAAAAAAAAACAGCAAAACAATCTCCCGAAGATCCACATTAAATTTTCATGTGTGGACAACTAAGTCGAAGACCAAAAAATCAAACATTAGGGTGTTTATTTCCATTGAAATGAGTTCAAAACAAGTAAAAAAGCTGTAAGTTCGGCCGGGCCCAATTTTGAATACCCTCCACCATTTGGAACGAATTTGGCAATCCTCAAAAACCATAAAATACGTAAAAAATAACTTTTGTCATAAGCCATTATAATATTCAAATGGGAATCTTAGAAAAAATCGGTGAATAATGAAGCTAAAGTCATCAAAATACCGAATATCGGGAGGTGCCCTTATATGGGGGCTATACGAAGACGTGGACCTGCACAGACAATTTTCTGTCTTAGGCTGTAGTATCCATTACGAACTTCAAATACCAAATTTTAAACTATTCCGGTGAATAATGTCGCTCAAATCATCAAAATACCGAATATCGGAAGTAACCTTATACGGGGGCTATACGAAGACGTGGGCCTGCACAGACAATTTTTTTGTCTAAGGCTGAAGTATTCATTACGATCTTCAAATACCAAATTCGAAACAATCCCGGTGAATAATGTCGCTAAAATCATGAAAATACCGAATATCGGGAGGTATCGTTATATGGGGCTATACCAAAACGTGGACCTATATGGCCCATTTTCAATACCAAAAATCCCGCAGACATAATATACATATGAGTAAAATTTTATCAATCTACTTCAATTCGTTCGGAAGACAGATGGAAGGAGACCGCTAAATCGACATCGAATTTTATGCTGATCAAGAATATATATACTTTGTGGGGTCTAAAATGTATATTTCGAGGAGTTACAAACGGATTGACAAACTTAATATACCCTCCATACTATGGTGGAGGGTATAAAAAGAAACAAAAAAATTTATTATGACATAAATAGGCTGTCCTGAAATTAAAAACAATAATAATAATAATGAATCCAACTTACGTTGATGCTAATACCCGCAAATACTGCATACAGGGTGTGATAAAAAAACTTCAACAAAGTAAAACGCCATAATTTTTACATTTTTTTTTTTTTTTTTTTAATTTTATTGAGTGAAAGCAAAAAATGTCGAAAATAGCATCAAAATTTAGAATAAGTTTAGATTTGTTCGAATTGGTCACCTTTGGCACGAATTATGGCCTTTAAACGGCCAATGAAACCGTCACACGCTGCCGAATGTTGCTCTGCGGTATTTTGGTCCATTCCCGGCGAAGGGCTTGCTTGAGGTGATCGACACTTTGGTGTTTTTAGTGCCAACTTTGCTTTCTAAAATACTCCAGACATAACAGTCCAACGGATTGATATCTGGAGATTTTGGTGGCAATTGTGCGCTGGAAATGAAGAGAGGAACCTCATTTTGTAACCATTCTTGGGTGACGCGTGCTGAGTGCGATGGTGCTGAGTCCTGTTGGAATGTTCAAGACCTGCGGCCAGAATATTTGCGTGCCCAAGGCTTTAATACACCCTCCAGAATATTTTCGCGATAATATTCGGCATTTATTCTGATGCCACGGTCGATTAATACGAGCGGAGAGCGACCATCCGCTGTTATGGCGGCCCACACCATCACCATGGCCGGCGCTTGAGTTCTGGTGGCCAACCGAACCAACCGGTGCACATTTTCAGCTGACCTCTTTGGCAAGTAAACACGATCATTTTGTTTGTTTACAAACTGCTGGACAACGAAGTTTTTCTCATCGGAGAAAACTAAATTCGGCAGTTCACCACTTTCGGCCAAGCGAAGCAACTCTTTAGCTCTTTTGAGTCTATTTTCTTTCCGTTGCGGTGTAAGTTCCTGCACTTTTTGGAATTTCAATGGCTTAACCCGGGCTCATTTTTCAATATTTGCCGAATGGAATATTGCGATATGTTTAGCTCATGAGCCATTGTTCAGCTCAGCTCACCCATAGTTCCTTTTGATGATTTGCATAGAATCACATTCGGAGTCGATTTATGCATGTCCGTCCGTCTGTCCATGTATTTTTTTGTAAACAAAATGCAGGTAGCATTTATTATTCGATTGTGATGAAATTTTCTAAATGTTTATGTGTGTTTATGTTTAGCTCAAGGACGAACCCCATTGAAATTTGTGAAAATCCGTTCAAATTTAGATATAGCTCCCATATATATCTTCCTCCGATTTTAGGTTTCTTGTGTACCAAATGGCTAATATCAGTTTAAATGGTGTGAATTTTGCTACATCCGACCGAATTCAGCCTACAAGCATGTGCTTCAAATTTTGTCAAGATCGGTTCAGATTTGGATATAGCTCCCATATACATCCTCAACCGATTTCGGGTTACTTGTGCACCAAATAGCCAATATCAGTACAAATGACCTGAATTTTGGCATATCCGACCGAATTCAGTCTAGAAGGCAGAACATGAAATTTGAAAAAAAATCAGTTCAAATATATATAAGGCCCTCACATTCGTAATATGCATTCGACAACAATGATATTTGGTACCAGATATCTTATAAAGCTCGGAAATACATTTGCAACATTTTATCGAGAAGTGCATATAACTCCCATATATATCTTTAATCCGATTTCAGGTTTATTGTGCAAATGATGGCTAATATCAGGCCAAATGGGGGTAAATTTCGGGACATACGTTTCCATTTTGTGCAACTCGGCTCCGATGTATATTTTTTTAATATAATCTTCCTCCAAGTGATATCATGCACATGTAAACTATAACTGGTCTAAAGCCAAATGTTGATAGGTGGTATGATCTACTTCTAATCAATTCTTTTGTTATGGGAGCTCTGCTAAATATGTATAGTGGTGTAGGGTCATATGGTCGGTCCTGCCGGACTTTTAACTTTTCCTTACTGGTTTTAATGTGCAATATTTACTGAAATATACCCCTTTAATCATACTATTCAACATAGATTTCCATAATTCATATCGGCACCCTAATGTCCAAAGGCCCCTTAGAAGAACACCAATACAAAACCAAAAAGTGGGGCCAGTCACCAATTGTCACGTCGCCTATTTTTAAATAATTTCGAACAGAGTCTGGGTATTAGGAATGGGTTAATGCTTTCCGAAATAGAAGACCACTCTTTGTGTGACTTCTTCACCGTTTGTTGTTGTAATTTTTGTTCTTTGTTTTCTTCATGTGCTTCTTCGAGCTTTGGTTGATTAAAAGATAACGTGTGTGCTCGGCAATACTGTGGACCATGCACCATGTTGCCACGGATGATGGTGTGCCTTCAGCTGCTGCTGGAGCACCGAAGCTCAGAGTTCGTTTGTCTTCATTTATTTAATTTAGGTCCATTATCACATTTCCAAACATTAGAGATTCATATTGGTGATAGTGCTGCAGCAGAAGATGACTTTCGTCCTCCTCCATTCATTCATTCATCCATTCGTTGGTTTATTCTTCTTGCTGGGCCATCCACAAGATTGTATGTGTGTGTGTGTAATGTATAATAAAGTGGAATATGACCTCAAATTGCACGGCACGACAAAAACAGAAAAGCAACACACAGCCAGTCTTTGTGCTAAAGAGCGATTTGAAGACAAAATTTATTCTCTTCTTTTGTAAATTGACCAAATTTTTTTCTATTCCATATCAGCTTAATAGAGTGTTTCCACATCATTTGAAAAACGAAAACGACGACAAGTGGCAAAGAGGCGAACGTGCAGCAGAGTAACCGACGGGTCGTTTAGTGAGCCAATTAAGTTTTCCATCGCCATCTTGCGTTTTAGTGCCATCGCCATTGCCCATCATCATCGCCACCGTCATCTTCATCTTCGCCTGAATTAGTAAAGTCGGCAGCAACAATTTTACAATTGAATTTAACCGACAGTGACAGCAGGGCTTTTTTTTTGCTTTGCGTGAACATTTAAAGAAAAGCCTTAAATGGATTTGGTGAAAATTGAATTATTGCGTGGCTGACCGGCTGTTTGCTCCAATTTCTGACCATTTCTGTTAAATAGAAAATAGAAATTGTCGTTTAGAATTTCTGCAGTGTCATATGTAAGAGTGGAAGTGTTCGAAACCCGGAAGACGTAAATGTATCATAGGTTTTAATTTCCAAAAATAATTACTTTTCAAAAATACCATCAGCTAGTGTTAGGCATAAAATTAATATCTGAAATACTCCGAGAGATGAGTGCTTTATTTTAAGCAATATAAGAGCTATAAGACCAACTTCCAACTTCCAGACCCACTCACATTTTATAGGTCTTAGCTGCATATTCCAGTCGATGTGGTCTTCTTAATACCTAAGAATAGTTTGGCAAAACCATTATTATGGACTTAGCTTTTGGTAAAACATACAGGGTGATATGAAAAAACTGCAACCACTTTCAGACTGCTGTCATTTCTAAGTCAGTCGTTCGACAGCTGTTAAAATTATTCTAGTGACAGCTTATTATACTGTTAACAAGCGTACAAAAGTATTTTGGTTAGCATTTTCTAGAAAAAAAGTTATTCGTGATGGAATTCATGCGTGATACTGTGATTTCTTTATATTTGGCTGGAAAACCGCAAGTGGCTATCGTTAGAGCACTCCAGTATTAAAATGTGAATGAGTCTTTTGTGTCTCGTACCATCGCTCGTTACCGTGATACTGGTAGCATAGCCCGAAGTCAAAGAAGTGGACGGAAGAAAACAGCAACATCATCAGAAATGGTTCGAAAAATAAAGGAGCGACTTGATCGAAACCCGCGTCACAGTGGCCGAAATATGGCTCGTGAGCTGATCGTATCGCAATATTCCATTCGGCAAATATTGAAAATTGAGCTCGGGGTAAAGCCATTGAAATTGCAAAAAGTACCGCAACAGAAAGAAAATAGACTGAAAAGAGCTAAGGAGTTGCTTCGTGTGGCCGAAAGTGGTGAACTGCCGAATTTGGCTTTCTCCGATGAGAACACATTCGTTGTTCAGCAGTTTGTAAACAAAAAAATTATTGTGTTTAATTGCCGAAGAGTTCAGCTGAAAATGTGCAACTTCGGTTGGCCACCGGAACTTAAGCGCCGTCCATATTGATGATGTGGTCCGCCATAACAGCCGATGGTCGTTCTTCGCTCGTATTAATCGACCGTGGCATCAGGATAAATGCCGAACATTATCGCGAAAATATTCTGGAGGGTGTATTAAAGCCTTGGGCATGCAATCATTTTGGCCGCAGACCTTGGACATTCCCACAGGACTCAGCACCATCGCACTCAACACGCCCCACCCAAGAATGGTTACAAAATGAGGTTCCTCGCTTCATTTTCAGCGCACAATGGCCACCAATCCGTTGTACTATTCTGATTGGAGTATTTTGGAAAGCTGGTTCTAAATTTTTGGAGTGGTCTGACATATTCTATCCTCACGCCTGTTCTTATGTTGATTGATATTGGTATGTGCCAAGTTGAGTCTTATAAGCTTCGTGGTAGAATTCCAAATCTTATGGTAGAATAAATATTTAGACGACCTTGGGACTCAAACCGTTATTTCGATGAGGTACGTCTTGGCCGCATCAAATGATATATTTGTAGCCTTTGTAGCCATATGGATGGGTATTTTGACTTGAGTTACCGAAGGAGTGGGCCAATACTGTCCCTTAACATCTGACTTCAGTCTGATAGAAAAATAGCAACGAGAAAAGTTTTGGACTATATCAAGTACTTTCTGTGATATATTATTAATGAGGAACTTTTGTGCGGGAGTGAACCGATTTATTTAATTTTCACATTTCATCAAATACAGATAAAAATATTGGGATGCGTAAAATTGACTTATTTCAAAGGAGTGGTCCGCTATATCACATCTTCACACAAGATATTGTGCTGATGGAAACATTGTGATGTACGCTGTATGATTATTCAAAATTGTAACCATTTTTGAGGGAGGTATAGGAAGGAGTAGGCCGATATTGAACATTTTCGCAGCTGACGCACCTGGTTTTCAATATTTAAAGAAAATCAGATGATCCTGTCCAGATCCTAATTTATATTATTTGAAAATTTTGTAACTTTTGTGAAGTAAGAGACCGATATTACCCATATCCGAGCTCAATCTAATTTTGGCTAATATATTACCTTGAGTTATCGTGCGCAGCAACTATACATACGGACGGATACCACTAGTTCGACTCCAAATATCCTGAAATGGATTTAGAACCTAAAGCCGTCATTTCCATGTGGCACATTCTAGCAGGACTGCAAACCGGTTCTTAGTCGAACCGAAACCAAATCGACAAGTGGTTCGACAATGGTAAACCTTATCAAATGATATATACCCCGTAGTCATATTACTGAGGGTATAAGACACCATTGAAAAAAATTAACTGAAATCATCAATAACCAGTAGTCCCGTTATTTGTAGGCGATATGAAAATGTGGATATAGGTATCCAAATAATTTTACCGAAGAATGTGGTTAAAATCATCGAAACATCGAGTTTCGAGAGCTTGTGTTATATCAACCTTCTTCATACCGTTCGGGACATAGAGCGAATTTCACATAGATTTTCGGCATTTTGGAGGCTTTGGTCCAAATTTCTAACCTGTAATTTGATATTTCGGGTCCTCAGTTGACCCGAAGTTTAAGTTTCGGTATAGTTCCCATATATTTAGATTCTCGGAAGGCTTTGTCACTAATTTGTAGTCAAATCAGATGTAATTTAACATTTCAGATACTTTTTGAATAGGTTAATACCTCCGCAAATTTGTCAATTTAGGTATAGCCTAATTTTCGAATTTAAGAAATTCTGAGTTTAAAAATAAACACCCCCATGGTAAAATTAGATTTTAACTAAATTCCAAACTGTAAAACATATAAGATACCCTTATCGAAATCCGACATTTTTGTGGAGATAAAGGTAATAAAAGAAATAACTCTGCTCTTTATTAAAAAAAGAAAACAACAAATGTCCATAAAATAGTGCGGCATAAAGACGATAGTTAAATAGAGATGTTATGATGTGCTGAATGTGTATGGATGTGTGTGTGTGTGTGTGTGTCGCTGCTATAGCCCACTTATTTGCACTTTGGGGGCAATTACAAGCATTTTGTGTGTTTGACGAAGAAGCTGTCGACAGAAATTTGAAACCCAAGAAAAATAAAACGCGAAGGCGATGAAGACGAACGGCAACGATAAATGTTCGGTGGCAATAAAATGGATCGAAAAACAGAAGAGGAAAAGCACACACTAAAATGTAAGGAAAGCAACTTGTCAACTAAGAACTGAGAAATAACAGAACCAGCAGTGTGACTGTCAACGATGATGACGGATGAACTGACAACAACGGCAGCAGCAACAACAACAATAGCATCTAATTGTAAATAGTAAATGAATGTTATTTCTATGGCGCTGGTGATGAAGCGGAAGATGACGGCCGTGTGACAGTGGTCGATGAGGCATTGTGCCGTTGGTGCTGTTGTGGGTACTTATGATACTGGTGGCTATTTTGGTACGAATGATGGTCGTCTGTTGATTGTTACAATAAAACTAATTTCAATATAAGAAATGCTTCAATACTTTTCTGCAACTACCGCCAAAGGGGTCAACCCTCATGTTACTTTCTGTCCAAATTCCCACCTAAATTCGCCATGGGAAACATGAAGTGAATCGAGATCTTTGATTTACTTCAAGAATCATTGGTTTAAAAAATGGGTCTGAGTCAAAGATTTTTACAAACCAAAATTGATGATTTTTTGTTCACATTACAGGGTGAGATGAAAAAACTGCAACCAAATTGCTGTCATTTCAAAGCCACTCGTCCGACAGCTTTTAAAATTATTCCAGTTACAGCTCATTATGTTGCTTACAAGCGTACAAAAGCATTTTGGTGGCAATTTTCTAGAAAAAAGTTATTCGTGATGGAATTCATGCGTGATAGTGTGATTTCTTTATATTTGGCTGGAAAACCACAAGAGGCTTTCGATAGAGCACTCCAGCATTTAAATGTAAATAACTCTTTTGTGTCTCGTACCATCGCTTGTTACCGTGCTGCCGTTACTGGCATCGTAGCCCGACGTCTAAAAAAGTGGACGGAAGAAAACAGCAACATCAGCAGAAATGGTTCGGAAAATAAGGAAGCGACTTGATCGAAACCGAAAACGTGTCGCAGTGGCCGAAAAATGGCTCGTGAGCTGAACATATTGCAACATTCCATTCGGCAAATATTGAAAAATGAGCTCGGGGTAAAGCCATTTAAATTTCAAAAAGTGCAAGATCTTACACCGCAACAGAAAGAAAATAGACTCAAAAGAGCTAAAGAGTTGCTTAGCTTGGCCGAAAGTGGTGATCTGCGAATTTGGTTTTCTCCGTCTCCCATGAGAAAACATTCGTTGTCCAGAAGTTTGTAAACAAACAAAATTATCGTGTTTGCTTGCCAAAGAGGTCAGCTGAAAATGTGCACCTTCGGTTGGCCATCAGAACTTAAGCACCGGCCATGGTGATGGTGTGGGCCGCCATAACAGCCGATGGTCGATCTTCACTCGTATTAATCAGAATAAATGCCAAATATTATCGCGACAATATTCTGGAGGGTATATTAAAGGCTTGGGCATGCAAACATTTTGGCCGCAGACCTTGGACATTCTAACAGCACTCAGCACCATCGCACTCATCACACGCCACCCAAGAATGGTTACAAAATGAGGTTCCTCGATTCATTTCCAGCGCACAATGGCCACCAAAATCTCCGGATACCAATCCGTTGGACTATTGTGTTTGGAGTATTTTGGAAAGCAAGGTTGGCACTAAAAAATACCAAAGTGTCGATCACCTCAAGCAAGAGCTTCGCCGGGAATGGGCCAAAATACCGCAGAGCAACATTCGGGCAGCGTGTGACGTTTTCATTAGCTGTTTGAAGGCCATAATTCGTACCAAAGGTGACCAATTCGAACAAATCTAAAATTATTCTAAAATTTGATGCTATTTCCGACATTTTTTGCTTTCATTCGAAAAAAAAATTAAAAACTATGGCGTTTGACTTGTATTGACTCACGATGTATATTTGAAGAAGCTGACATAGGCTCACAGGCGTTTTCTGAAGTATTGCTCTGTGCCTGCTAATTGAAGATTCTTTGTTGGCATTATTCCTGAACATCAATGTTCCCCAACATAAACCTCGCTGTTTCGCAAAATAAACTTAAGCCTACTGTATTTACAAGCTGAACATATCAGCTAGCATATGGACAGTCATTTTCCAACAACACAATACGTTACTGATTAGAGACAACAACAAAAAATAAGGAATACAGAAAAAAATCCAAGAATAAGTACAACTAAATAAATCCACAATGAAGATGGTACTGACACTAGTCGACTGAGATAGGGCCAGGGGTTTGGAGAGAGGCAGGGAATGCCACTAAATGTGGATTTGAATGATAAAGATTATGAAGACATCTTCATCATCAGCGGCGGCAGCAGCAGCAGCAGTATCAGCCGAACGCAACTGGCTCATCTTTATTGGCAAAAAAACAAATATAAACGACAGTACTATAATAAAATAACAACAACAACGGCAGCGGAAAAACGACAAATCATTTCAAATGTCGACGCTGGCTCATTTCTTGAGGAAAAGAAAAAAAAGCAACAACAATGTCGTTGATGATGATTTCTTTTTAAGACCACTTGACAAAAAAGCAAAAAAAAAAATAATAAAACACAAGAAGAACAACAACTATGAAGAAGTACCTACATATAGGAATAAGAATTGTAGGCCTACCCAACGAAGTGATAGCAATAGAGATTAGTTTGAGAATTTCGAAGATGGAACATACGACACACCATAAAATAAAACGCCAAAGAAGAACAAATGACAAAAATGAAAAAGTTGATTTTAAAGAATACCAACCGGCGGAGGACTCTTCAGTAATCACCAAACGCCAGAAGAAAAGCAGAATCGGAAGACACAACACAAATTGACAACGACGACGACAACAGGCGAAAAATTAGAGTGTGTCAGAATTGATGCCAAATTATAGACTACATTTTAAATAGTCTGTAATTATGGCCACAATTCATATTCAGCAAATGTTGATGTCTGGTCTTCTTTTATTGTTGGTTTCTTTCCTCTACAGCTGGGTAGTCTTCTTGAATAATTCTCTATAACCAGGGAAAGGCGGAAGGAAATCAATGCAAGAAGAAAAAAAAGTTTCATATATATGAATGGTGCATTCAAATTTATATTAAACAATCTCTTGTGGTTCGCTGTTCGGGGCTCAGCTTGATTTCTTTACATGTAGCCTGACCCAAGAAAAAATCTTATGACCAAATTATGGTTTTATTAAAAATATTTTGTTATCAGTAACTATCCAGCGAATGAAACTGTTCCGAATTTGGTATAACTACGAGTATAAAGTCGGATTTCTGAGCGAAAGTTATATGGAATTCTTTCGAACCGTTTACAGATCGAACTTGTAAACTTTTTCATGGCATTTTCGTAAGGGAAATTAGAGTTGTCAAACCAATCTCTGACCGAATTCCAAAGTTATATTGTGCAGATTTCTGATTTTTGTGATGACATTCTAACCGTTTTCGGTTCGCATTATGAAAAAAGATCGTATAAAATTCTGATTCTGATTTTTGCCTACATTTCTAACTGAATTCGGATGTAAATTCTTATGAACCAAAAGATTGCCGTTTATCGTTCCTTCGAGTTTTGATTTTTGCTTGTAACCCTGAAATGCTCCATGAAATCAGTTTACAGCTTATTTTTGAAAAGACGTATCTTGAGTCAAATGAAATCAGGATTTCTTCGTGGAATATTTCATTTTTACAATTTAATAATTTTTATGTAATTTTCGTTCAATAATTCTTAAAAAAAAAAACAAGTAAAAAAGCAGCTACGTTCGACCGGGCCGAACTTTTAATAATTCCACCATTTTGAAGGAACTCGAAAAATTTCAAGTACGAAATTTGTTACAATTTCAGAGAATAATGTCGCTAAAATCGTCAAAATACCGAATATCGGGAGGTACCGTTATATGGGGGGGCAATACGAAGGCGTGAACCTGCACGGATAATTTTCTGTCATAGGCTGTAGCATCCATTACGAGCTGCAAATACAGAATTTGAAAAATTGCCGGTGAATAATGTCGCTTAAATCACCAAAATACCGAAAATAGGGAGGTACCATTATATGGGGGCTATACCAAAACGTGGACCTACGTGGACCATTTTCAATATCAAAAGTCCTATAGACATAATATACATTTGAGTAAAATTTTATCAACCTACTTCATTTCGTTCGGAAGCTAGAATGATTTCCATAAACGGCCAGACGGACGGACGACGGACGCACATCGCTAAATCGACATAGAATTTTGACATGCATATCAAACTTCGGGATTCCAGCTCTATCCCTTCACGCAATACCCAATTTAGTTCAACTAAATACTTTTCGGAGAATTATAGTACGAATTTTCAAAAAAATCTCCATATCTCAGCCTCAGATACCAAAAGTGACCTTAATATCAAATTTCAAGATTCGCTGGAATCTTGAAATTTGATATTAAGGTCACTTTTGGTATCTGAGGCTGAGATATGGAGAATTTTTTGAAAATTCGTACTATTTTTATTTTCCCCCAATATCAAATTCAGTACCATTTGGTAATTAATAGTACACATTCCCAAAACCACCTCCATATTCTAACCACAGACACCAACAGTGCACTTAATATTAAGTTTCAGGATTTTAGCTCTATTCCTTTACCTAATACCAAATTTAGTATATTTTAGTACGTCTCGTACAATTATAGAACACATTTCCGAACTACCACCATATCTCAATTCCACATACCAACGGAGACCTCAATATCAAATTTAATGATTCCAGCCGTATTTCAATACCAAATGTGGTACCATTCAGTACTTGTCATACAATTACAGTACACATTTCCGCCTTAATATGTCCGGACTAAACATGAACAGCGACCCTAATACCATCTGTCTGTTCACCCAATTCCAAATTTTACAAATATGGTCCTAATTAGTACTTGTCGTACACTTGTAGTACACATTTCCTTTTATGACATACTTGCCACCAACAGGGAAAAATTAAAATTTCAGCTTAATCCGTCCACACTTAACCAGATTGTTCCAAATTTAGTACTATTTACACCCTTAGTACATTTTCCAAACCTCCTATAATACCAAATTTCAAGGTTTAAGCTCTATCCGTTCGCATAATACCAAATGGTACCATTATAGAATTTTTGAACCATTTTAGATTTTAAGTGTCATTATAGAATTTTAGTGCCTTTTAAACCTTCTCGAATAAAGTTCGAATTTCAAAAAACCCTTTAGCACATCTATCCTACACTCTATCAGTGATTCTCTTACGAATTTCGATAAAACTCATTGCAATTCTAGCTCATACCGTTTGTCCAATACAAAGTATTCAGTTTTTAGTACGTTTTAGTATTTTCGTACCCTTTTAGTACGAATTCACTCCAATTTTTTTACATTTCTATAAACTCCAATATTTTAAGGCATATTTCGCAACATTTAATACAAAGCTTTTAAAATGTATGCAGATTACTTACAGGAGTTATTAGCTTCAAAACTGTCCGGTGCAGATCAACTTTTTAGTTTAGCATCTATATAATGTTTAACCCGAAACAAAACACTCTAAAATATTTACTCCTCGATTTGAACTGACGACCTTACCTATACTTTACATTTCCAAAAGTTCTTCTTTTTTAAATGGCTACAAACCACCTGAGAACAACTTCACAAAATATTCTGCTCATTGATAACAAAATAAATAAATGTCGGCCATTATGGTGGCCGCAAAAAATGTGTCACCTCTTCTTGGGACAGCAAATCGAAAAAAAAAACCGGCAACAACAAATATTTGCAGATTTTTTCGCGCATTGTCATTGTTAATTTTTTAAATTTTTTTTTTTGTTTTTGGTTTTTCGATTCGATTGTGGTCTTTTATGGTTTGGCCATAACTCCAAAAATTTAATTGATTTATGCAGTGCCTTAAAAAAATGTTGTGGTTCGTCCCTCGAATGACAACCAACAACGACAACCACGAAACAGAAAAAATTCTTTGGTTTTCACATTGGCGCATATTTGTCGTTCTGTCGTTGTCATTATCGGCGGAAGGAGGTAGGTAAAAGCTTCATTTTGGATTTGAACAAAAAGAGGCGTCAGTCAGTCACTGTAGCTCTCTTCTGTTAATTGCAAAATTAACCTTGATTCGTTAAAAAACAAAAACACAAACAACAAATTGATTTGATTAAAAAAGCCATATTTTGGGATATTAGGACAGTTTTAAACCAAAAATATTTATTTTTATTTTTTTTTTTTTTTTATAAATGCGATAATATATTTTTAATCTTGGGATGGTCATAATTATTAAGACAGGAAATGGCTGGGCTTCAAAGAGTTTCTGGGCTTAGTCATCTAAGTTTTCAGAGGCTTAAAGGGATTAGCGCGTTCCCACCTTTTGATTGGTTAATCATTAACATTGTAAAAAATCTTGCTCCTAAAAAAACTTATTTTTATGAGGTCAACATTTTCGAAATGTGAATAATCCGAAAGCCTTGGGCTTTATGAAGACGTAACTTTTTATGCTAAGCTCTCTTGAAACAATGAGATGAACCTTTTGCCATTGACCAATGACTGCTGGCGCTCGTAAAAGAGATGTCAGCCTAGGTGTCAAATCTTGTGTTGAACATTTTTAGGTATTTGATGAATCGCGTTCAACCTTAACCTATGCTCTGTTTTCTTAAAAGAAGTTTACAGAAAAAGTGTACGCATTATATTGTTATGTAAAAACTCGACCCTTACATGACCCTTATTTTTCTGAGTTTCAATTTATATGGTTTGAACGTATGTGCTTAATCACTTGAATTTCTAGACTACATTTGGTATACTTCCATTACTTTACATAGGTAAAAAAATCGATGAAAGGGAATCGTAAACTTAGCGGACCAAAATATTCGAACTCTTCGTACTGTCAAAAACTTAGATTTAAAATATGTTAATTTCCAAAAAAAAAACTTTTTATTAAATAATATAAACCATATGGGGATCACTTCTCCCATTGTAAGGACTCATAATTTATTCAAAAATATTGATCAGAAGGAAACACATCTTCGAACTTGATCAAAGATATGGTCAAATTTCACGAAATAAAAATTTTGATCGCAAATTCCTTCAAGAATAATGGCGAATTACTTTTGGTCCAAAAAGCCTCAGACATTTTGGTAAAAGAAAGTCTCCCTCTTACTGGCCGAAAAAAACTATAGCAAATAAATCGATAAACTTGAACATGAAGACCATAGAGTCTGATACAAAAAATCAGTCCAATTCGTTTAAAAATACTTTCTCGTACAGGTTCAGGTAGAGGTTTCATTTGATCCAAAAATAATCACAAAGACCTCTCTCCAGCTTATCCAAAATTGCACCCTCCAGCTAAGTGGTGTCCATTCAGCTCGTCTATGCAAACTTCTTCGTCTCTAGTCTAAACTCTGCTCTCGTATTTGTTTAAAAAGATCCCCACAGACTCGTAAAATCTCCTTTCATGCTCTCTCTCTATCTCTCCCTCGACCATAAGGACTCCCCACAAGCTCGTCTATAAAAACTCTCTTGTTTTCCTCTATATAGACTTCCTCCTCCTTGTCTATAGATACTAGCAGGGAGTATCCATGGCTCGTCTGCAAAAACTCCATTTTGGCTTGCCCTTAAAGACTCTCGTTTAGATTTGTAAAATTTTTTTACTCTCTCTCTCTCGATAAAACTCTCTTTTGACAAAAATGTTACGACATAAAAAGTTTTGACATCAAATGATAACGATACTCGCTCCATCTGGTCAAAAAAGTCAAACTTGAATCCTTCGTCTATAAAGACTGTCTCGTGCTGGTCCAAAAATACCTGTTCGACTATACAGACTACTAAAATAATAATGCAAACTTGTATATACAGATTCCATTTGGTCCAAAAAAAATCTTAGAAAAACCTCTCTCCAGCTGGTGGAAAATAACTCCCTTCGTCGATAAAGACTTGCCCTCCAGCTCGTCTCTAGAAGCGTCCATTCAGCTCGTCTATAGAAACTTCCTCCAGCTCGTCGCTATTCGTCTGAAAAGACCCCCTCAGAATTATAAAGGCTCCATTCAAGCTCGCGATGTGGCTCGACCTTATGGACATCCCAGAGGCCCGTGAATAAAAAGTCCCTTGCTCTCCTCTACAAACCCTCTTGTCTGTACAAAATCCATTTTGGCCCATCCTTAAAACTCTCTCTTCGATTTTCAAATATCTCGCCTATCCACTATCTCGCCTACTCCCTAAGATACTTCCCGCAGGCTTGTTTACAGATACTCCTCTAGATCGGCTGGTCTTCAGGCCCTTTCGGACCAGTCTATATAGACTCCCTTCAGATACATCTATAGAGAATCCCGTCTTACCCGATTATATGTTGGGACTTCCTCCCTTCAGGAACGTCTATGGAGTCTCCAAAGTCTCTCTTTAGGCACATCATGAAGACTATCGACTTTCGCTCGTCTGTTAGATTTCCCACAGGACCTCTATCGCGTTTTCCGTAAGCCCCGTTAATAATAATCTATACACAAACCCCTCAGGCATTTTTGTAAGACTCCCCTTAGACTAGACTATTTAGAATCCACCAGGGTTATCTATCCAGACTCTCTCAGACTCGTCTATAGAGATTCGATCCAGGTCGCCTTCCTTCCTTACATCCAGCTTGACGATAGTGGCTCGATCCAGATTTTTGGGGGAGACACGGCCCAGTTTGTCGATGGTGAATCAACCCAACTTGTCGAATGAGACTCACCCAGCTTGTCGATGGTGGGCCGATACACCTTGTCGATGTAGGCTAATTCCAAAATTTCAATGGAGACTCAACCCAGCTTGTCGATGGTGGCTCGACCCGGCTTGTTGAGAGAGACTCGAGCTAGCATGTCAGTGGTTAATTTGGAGTCGACCCTGCTTTTCGATTTAGACTTGACCCAACTCGCTAATGGAGAACCATACCAACTTGTCCTTAGAGAAGCCTTCGTTGAAGAAGCCTTGCCGTTAAAGACTCTTTCCAGCTCGACTATAGAGACTTATGCCAGCTATCTCGGCTATTTAAATATCCCCCATGGTGGGCAATTGAGACTCTGTCCAGTTCGACTCTAAAACATCCTCCATCTCCTTTGTAAAGAATCTCTCCACCTTGTTTGTCCTTCCAGTCCAACTATAGAGACTCCCTCCACTTTCTTTCTTTCTTTATTGTAGTTCATTTTCAATATGTCATTATTCGGGTGTCTAATAGTCTCAATTTGTTTACTTTCAACGTCTCGATTGGCTCCGTGATTTGATAACGGCAAAAAAAAAATAAACTAAAATTAAATATAAAACCCCCGAAATATGTTGGAGATTTTTAAGAAGCTTTGATTTTTTTCTTTTGCCTTCTAAACAGACACTCGTCTGATGGTTTGTTCGGTGGTCTTTACGATCTTTAGGTTTATGACAGAGGGGTGTGTGTTTGTGTGCGTACATAAATATGTAATTACATGCCATTGTCTGCCTTCGGGCTATTTAAATTTCATATTTATAAAGATAGAGAGAGGTGGGGCCGGAGGACGTTCAACAGTTTATTAATTGGCGTTTTTGTGGCTCCATTTCATCTCCCTGTGTGTCTGTTTATTTCCAGTTAAAGAGAGATATCGCAAATAAATAAAAACGAAAAAAAAAAAAACAAAGTAATAATATTGTCTACAATTACAGAAGGTGAATAATAGAGTGGGTAATTAAAGTGAAAATTGATGTACGAAATTAACAAAAACTACAGGTAAAATAAAGAGTGAGATGAAAAAACTGCAACCAACTTCAGACTGCTGGCATTTCTAGGCCACTCGTCCGACATCAGTTAAAATTATTCCAGTAACAGCTCATTATATTTTCCAGTAACAGCTCATATATTTTATTTTGGTGAGAATTTTCCAGGAAAAAAGTTATTCGTGGTGTAATTCAAGCGTGATAGTGTGATTTCTTTATATTTAGCTGGAAAACCACAAGTGGCTATCGTTAGAACACTCCAGCATTTAAATGTGAGTAAATCTATTGTGTCTCGTACCACCGCTTGTTACCGTGATACTGTGGACGGAGAAAACAGCAACAATAGCAGAAATGGTTCCAAAATTAAATAAGATAATTGATCGAAACCCGCCTCGCAGTGGCCGAAAAAAGGCTCGTGAGCTGAACATATCGCAATATTCCATTCGACAAATATTGAAAAATGAGCTCGGGGTAAAGCCATTGAAATTCCAAAAAGTGCAAGAATGAACACCGCAACAGAAAGAAAATAGACTCAAAAGAGCTAAAGAGTTGATTCGCTTGGCCGAAAGTGGTGAATTGCCGAATTTGGTTTTCTCCGATGAGAAAACATTCGTTGTCCAGCAGTTTGTAAACAAACAAAATGATCGTGTCTACTTGCAAAAGAGGTCAGCGGAAAATGTGCACCTTTGGTTGGCCGCCAGAACCCAAGCGCCGCCCATGGTGATGGTGTGGGCAGCTATAACAGCCGATGTTCGCTCTCCGCTCGTATCAATCAACAGTGACATCAGAATAAATGTCGAATATTATCGCGAAAATATTCTGGAGGGTGTATTAAAGCCTTGAGCACGCAAACATTTTGGCCGAAGACCTTGGATATTCCAACAGGACTCAGCACTATCGCACTTAGCACCATCGCACTAGCACTCGCCATCCAAGAATATTTACAAAATGACGTTCCTCGCTTCATTTCCAGCTTGCAATAGCCTTCAAAATCTCCGGATACCAATCCGTTGGACTATAGTTTCTGGAGTATTTTGGAAAGCAAGGTTGGCACCAAAAAATACCAAAATGTCGACCATTTCAAGCAAGTGCTTCGCTGGGAATGGGTCAAAATACCGCAGAGCAACATTCGGGCAGCATGTGACGGTTTCATTGGCCGTTTGGAAGCCATAATTCATGCCAACGGTGACCAATTCGAACAAATCTATACATATTCTAAAATTTGATGCTATTTCCGACATTTTTTGCTTTCATTCAATAAAATCTTTTAAAAAAATTAAGTTATGGCGTTTGACTTTGTTGAAGATATTTTAGCTCACCCTGTAGAACTTATGGCGGAAAAGTGTCGGTGTAGGTTTTGGTCTAGCCCCCATTTTACCTCCCTATATTCAGTATTTTTTTTTTTTTTTGCATGTTTCGCATTTCAAAATTGTAATGGCTTATGACAAAAGTTTTCTGTTTTCTATAACGGCTATATTCGGTATTTTTAAAATTTTAACAGAATTTTTAACGGATTTTATTCTTTTATTAAATTGCCAAATTTGTTCCAAATGGTGGAGGATATCGGACCGGCCGAACTTACAGCTTTTTTGCCTGCTTCAATGTCACAAAGGGAAAATTGTTTATCGTAGTATACATTTTTACATTATTGCAGTTCTGGAGCGGACCAAATACCTACCTTAATCCTATAATCCATAATTAAGTTAAAAAGCAGTAAGTTCGGCCGGGCCGAACTTTAAATACCCTCCACCATTTGGAACGAATTTGAAATAAAATCCTTAAAAAATTCTGTTAAAATTTTAAAAATACCAAATGTGGCCGTTATATTGGTGTCTATACGACGTGGACCCACACAGGCTTTGTTTGTCATAAGTCATTACCAAATTCAAATTCTGAACTTGAAATAAACGGTGAGTAATGTAACTAAAATCATCAAAATATCTAATATAGGGAGGTACCGTTATATCGGAGCTGTGCGAAGACCTGGACCTGCATAGACAATTTTCTGTCATAGGCTGTAGCATCCATTACGAACTTCAAATACGGCATTTCAAACAATTTCGGTGAGTATTGTACCTTAACTCGTCAAAATACCGAATATAGGGAGGTACTGGTATATTGAGCCTATACGAAGACCTGGAGCTGCATAGACAATTTTCTGTCACAGACTGTAGTTTCCATTACGAACTCTAAATGCGTAATTTGAAAAAATTCCGGTATATAATGACGCTAAAATCACCAAAATATCGAATATAGGGAGATACCGGTATATGGGGGGCTATACGAAGACGTGGACCTCCACAGACAATTTTCTGTCTTAGGCTGTAGTATCCATTACGAACTTTAAATACTAAATTTCAAACAATTCCGATGAATAATATCGCTAAAATCATCAAAATACCGAATATCGGGAGGTACCGTTATATGGGGGCTATATGAAAACGTCGACCTACATGGCCCATTTACGAACTTAACCTGCCTACTGAAAAAATAATCATGTGTACAAAATTTTAGCCTTCTATCTCAATATGTTCGAAAGATAGCGTGATTACAACAGACGGACAGACAGACATCGCTAAATCGACGTAGAATTTTACTCTGACAAGAGGAGTTACAAACGGAATGACAAAGTTAATATACCCTCCATAGTATGGTGGAGGGTATAAAAATGAAATAAGGTGTTGGACTGTCAATATTTTGTGAAATCACTCAAGTTTTAGAATCGAAATCGCATATTTTTCCATCTAAATAAATTTCGTCTCCAATAGAAATTATTTTTAACCCCCCTCAATATCTCCTCGAGTTTGTCCAAACATCAAAATTGTTTATGTAGTACGAACGTATGTCTGCATGTACCCATGTACGTTCATTCAAAACATTTGTATTTATACATTCCAACAATTTTGGATTTAAATTTCTTTATCACTTCTTTTTCAGACCTTCGGATCAATTGAAATGTACTTCGTTGTTGCTTCTGCGCCGGTTGCTGTTGGGCCGTCGTTCAATATGCGTCTGATGGCTATCTGACATGTTCATCTTAATGTCTGTCCAAACATTCATCCATCCATCCATTCGCAGAGTGAAGCGCCTTCGCTGGGTGGCTGGCTGTGCGTGCCTGCATTTGTGTGTGTGCGTGTGTGTGTGTGTGTGTAATAATAATTTGATTAAATGTATTTTGTTACTTTTTGTCACTGGGTATTGGGGCGTTTTTGTCGTAGCTCGTTAAACAATTTATATAATCACAGACACACGAATGAATATATGCCGATATGTTGTTGTAATTTGTTGTAGTTGTTGTTGCTGTTATTCGGTTGTTTGTCACTGGTTAAGTGTTAATATTTCGTTAATGGACAAATGTCAAAGATTTGACATTTCATCAAAATTCCATTAGTGTTTCTCTTTTGTTTTTTTTTTTTTTTTTTTGTTTTCGTTTTCATCTTCTTGATCTTGTCCAGCCAATTATGTCGTCCCGGGGATTTTAAAGATTGGTGTCATTCGGTTATTGTGATTTCTAACAGAGATTTGTAGCTTACCATACATCCATCCCATGGTGACCATCCAGCCATCCAACAACCATCTACCCATAACCCCTTTCTGCAAAACAATTAGCCATTTGAAACAATTGTCATTTATTCAATGACAAATTGGTTTTGGGTAAAGTGAAATCGAATTTAAGACATTGTCCAAAAACCTATGTCTGAAACTTTTAAACTAGAAACCAAGGGAAATAGAAAGCTCTTTGAAAAAATATCAGCATACAGACCTTTGAACTTTATAGGGAAATTTAGAGGGAGGAAGGGGCTTGACGAACCATAATTCATAAAATGTGAAGGTTAAATGTTTTTTAATGCTTCCACAATCCAGATTTTATTTTGAAAATAAACGAACGCCGTTAAATAAAACGAAATTTTTAAACTAAAGTTTAAGATATTTAAAAATTTATATTTTTATTAAAAACAAGTAAAAAGCATTAAGATCGGCCGGGCAGAACTTTTAATACTATATTATTGGGAACGAATTTGGAAATTTTCAAAAAAATAAAATAATTAATAATTCTCTTAAAATCTTAAAAATATCGCATATAGCCTATATATTGGTGTCTATACGAAGACTTGGACCTTTGGCCATAGGCCATTACAATATTCAAATACGAAACTTGAAAACCATCCGCTGCATAATGTAGCTAAAATCACCAAAATACCGCAAAATACCAAAATACCGATACATTGAAACTATACGAAGACCTGGACCTGCATAGACAATTTTCTGTTATAGGCTGAAATACCTATTAGGAATTTCAAATACGAATTATGAAACAATTTCGGTGAAAATTGTCGCAAAAATCATCAAAATACGGAATATAGGGAGGTACTGTTATATGGGGGCTATACGAAGAACTGCACCTGCAGAGAAAATTTTCTCTCAGAGGCTGTAGTACCTATTAGGAACTTAAAATTTGAAACAATTTTCTAATAATATACCTAAAATCATCAAAATACCGAATATAGGGATATATGGGGCCTATGCGAAGACCTGGACCAATTTTCTGTCATTGACTGTATTTCCCATTAGAAACTCCAAATACGAAAATTTGAAACAACTCTAATGACCCTAAAATCATCAAAATACCTAATATCGGGAGGTACCGTTATATGGGGGCTAACCATGGACCTGCACGACCAAATTTCTGTCTTAGGCTGTAGTATCCATTACGAACTTCAAATACTAAATTTGAAACAATTTTGGTGAATACTGTCGCTAAAATGATCAAAACACAAAATATCTGTGTGGATCTGTGGACCACAGACAATTTTCTGTCTTAGGCTGTAGTATCCATTACAAACTTCAATACCAAATTTGAAACAATTCCGGTGAATAATGTCGCTGAAATCATTAAAATCTTGAATATCGGGAGGTACCGTTATATGGGGGCTATACCAAAACCAAACATGGCCAATTTTCAACACCAAAAGTCCTGCAGGCATAACATACATTTGTGTCAAATTTTATCAATCTACTTCAATTCGTTCGGAATCTAGAGTAATTTCCACAGACGGACGGACATCGGTAAATCGACATAGAATTTTATGTTGATCAAGAATATATATACTTTGTGGGGTCTAAAATGTATATTTCGAGGTGATACAAACGGAATGACAAACTTAATATACCCTCCATACTATGGCGGGGGGTATAAATATATATATGTACCGGACCGAGTTTCGCCAAATGGTAAAATTCGATTGAATATGAAAAAATCTATTCAATTCGGGCTGATATTATATATATGGTTAGCAATAACCTTAAATTCGATGAAGGTGTATATCGAAGCTATATAAAACTCTGAACCGATCTCCATAAAATTTGGCAGAGGTATTTTCGAGCAGTATCAGATGCCCGGTGCCAAATATCATTGTTGTGGAGTGCATATTACGCATGTGAGGGACTGTAACACCAAATCGAATAAAACATATATATGGGAGCTAAACCTACAGGGTGAGATATAAAAATTACAACAAAGTCAAACGCCGTATTTTTTAAATTTTTTTTTTAATTTTATTGAAAGAAAGCCAAAAATGTCGGAAATAGAATCAAATTTAAGAATAAGTTTAGATTTGTTCAAATTGGTAACCTTTGCCATCAAATATGGCCTTCAAACGGTCAATAAAACCGCCACACGCCGCCCGAATGTTACCCTGTGGTATTTTGGCCCATTTCCGAGCGCTTGCTTGAGTTGATCGACACTTTGGTATTTTTTTGTGATAACTTCGCTTTCCAAAATATACCCAGACCAAATAGTCCAACGGATTGGTATGCGGAGATTTTGATGGCCATTGCGTGCTGGAAATGAAGCGAGGAACCTCATTTTCTAAGCATTCTTGGGTGGCGCGTGCTAAGTGCGATGGTGGTGAATCCTGTTGAAATGTCCAAGGTCTGCGTCCAAAATTTTTGCATGCTCAAGGCTTAAATACACCCTCCAGAATATTTTCGCAATAATAGTCGGAATTTATTAAGATACCACGGTCGATTAATACGAGCGGGGAGCGACCATCAGCTGTTATGGCGGCCCACACCATCACCATGGCCGGCGTTTGAGTTCTGGTTGCCAACCGAAGGTGCACATTTTCAGCTGAACTCTTTGGCAAGTAAACACGATCATTTTGTTAGTTTACAAACTGCTGGACAACGAATGTTTTCTCATTGGAGACGGAGAAAACCAAATTCGGCAGTTTACCTCTTTCGGCCAAGCGAAGCAAATCTTTAGCTCTTTCGAATCTACTTTCTTTCTGTTGCGGTGTAAGTTCAATATTATGGGTAAAATGGCCCATCAAATATATTCGTAAAAAAATCGTGCCTTCAAAAAATATGAAATAAATTATTATTGCTCTTCAGAGACTTCAAAGAATAATCTTAAAAAACATATAAAAATGCAGGTTTTCCAAATAGTCTCAAAATTTTCAGGATGGATGGCCTAAAAACTCTCAAAATTGTCCCTCAAAAATAAACGATTATGCGATTAAGAACTCTCGAAATTGTTCCTCCAAAAATCTACAATCCTAAGACCATTGTTCCTTCAAAAAATATTCTTAAAAAAGTCTCCATTGTGACGCCAATGTCATCTTAAAAGGTGTCATCCATAACTTAAAAGGTGTTTTATACTAAGTCCATAGACCCTTTAACATTTTTCTTAAAATCTGCAATATTTGGCTACCTCTAGTTAATTATCTTCTTGTAATAAGAATTTTTCTTTCGATACTCCTCTTCCCCTTATACTTCTTCAAAATTGTCTCATATTCATAGGTATTGTAATTCGGTGTTGTTATTTAACACTGATATTCGTAACATAGTCTCCAAAAGTCTAATACAATTTTCGAAACTATAACCTTATCTTCTTTATTTGAGGACATTATCATATTTTATGAAACACCTTAAAACAGTTGTCATAAACGAGGAAAAAATGGCAACACAATATATCTGCTAATTTTACAGTCATCTTGTGGCTATATTGGGGTGGGACGTTTGAAAAAGATGTCTACAGTAAAGATAAAACATCGTAAAGGAGGACAATATTTAAATGCTTAATATTTGCAATGATCCATAACTTGAAGAGAGGTAAAATGTTACCACGATAAGTGACTTTGCCTTTATAATATGGAAAAAAATGCAGATTAGCAGATTTTTGCAGGTTATGGGAAAAGTCAATCATTTTTAGGACCCCCTCAATATATTAGAAACCCCTTTACAATTTATGGCTCCTATTTTTAACATAAATTTTGGAAAAATATCATAACCGATGGTAGTTTAATATCCTTCCATGACAATTTATAGCTTAGTCATGTTGTGTGACCTTGTAAATCCGCAAATACCAAAGCTATATTTTTTATTTTTCAATATTATTCCCTTCCCTATAGGGTCATATTTCCCTACGAGAACCACCCTAATACATCTCAGCAACCAAAATTCCAGCTGACATTTTTTCTTTTTTTTTGTTGGCTAAACTAAATTTGATTTTATGACTTTTACAAGAATTATTCAGCACAAAGTTAAGGTGTTAATTTTTGTGGTTCATTTGTTGTTATCTCCATTGTTTATCCTCGCTGTTGGGTCCCATTCCATTCCGGCTCGTATTCATATTCACAATTGGTATTTATTTACTCATGACTCTTTTTTTTGTAACAACAACGAATATCACACTCTTGACTTTAGAAGACAACAAGAACAACAACAACAACTTGTACGAAGACAAGTGTCTGTTTTCCAAAGCTGTTGGTGATATGCCTCAACAACAAGAGCAACGACAACGACGACAATTGAGATATCTTTGGCTAGAACTTGGCAAATGTAAATAGAGGGCTGACTGACTGCTAACCTTGCTTGGATTGCCTGCAAAAATATTTCACCATATAATTTTATCCACATGTAGTCGTATATATACATGTGTGTGTGTGTCTTTTCAATTTCAACTCCTTTGCCATTTGAGTAGTTTTTCGTTCATTTTCGTGGTATCTTAACTTTTGTGCTTTTGGTTTTCGTTGCAGGCAATGGTATTGACTTTTATCACCTACTCGGATTGTTTCAACAATTAAACTATAGCAATGTTCATGTGTAGGGATGTTTTGTTCTAGTTGAGGAGGTTGGTTTTAAATAGGTCGTGACAAAAAAGCAGTCTTGGAAATAATTTTTGCACTTTGGAACCGAGATTAAGTTTCAAACATTAAGAATTTTGTTAATTTTTGTGTTTAACTTGAAATATGAATATTCCTTTACTCGAGTGGAGAGAATGGAGGAATGAATGAGAAATAGAAAAAAGTTTAATGTCACCGGTTTGCAGAAGATATACAGGGTTCTGAGCAAATTTATTTTTCAATTACTATCCAAAGGGCCGACCCCGAGATATCGGAATTTTTTAGAAAGATTACTTTTTTCTCCTGATAGTTGGAAGTTAAATATTATGGCAGAGTTATGGGACCTGTGACACTCTTTGCGGGCAAGGGACACTGATCTTCCAGTAGTCCCAGTAGACCCATCATTTTTGGAAAATGTTAAAATGAGTGCGGTACCATATATAGTGGAACTAAGTATTCCACTTTAACTAATGCTAATAAAACGAGATCAACAGTATGATTCGGTTTTGCCGACGGATGTATACCCCCAGTCTTGAGTTATGGGGACGTTCCAATATTGTCCTATTCGTATATGACTTAAGTCTGATATTATAAGATGCCATATTTGGACTATATCGTCTACTTCCAATACTTTATATGAGATATGTGTAAATTTTTGGAAAATGTAGAAATATAAATGAAGTAGCAGATATAGCGGACCAAAGTATTCCAATTTCATACTTCATCTAATACAGGAAAAAATATTGGCATGAGCAAAATTTGAAGAAAATTGAATATTTATATCCAATTTCATGTGAAATCATATATTTCGATAAATTCCATAATCATATCAGATTTCTGGTTAAGAGAAATATTTAGATGTAGCAAATTGTAAAGAATCACTGACTTGTTTCGCAAGTTATAACAGATATAAGTGTTGAAAATTGTGATCCATTGTGCGTGAGTTATCAGAAGGGGTTGGCAGATGTATATCATCTTCACAACAGATCTTGTGTTAGTAAAAATGTTTTGTATGTGTGAAATTTGAGCGTTTTGTTTTTCAAAATCTTGAAAACTATTGGGGGCAAGTACCTGAAGAAGTGTTGCGATCTCTACCATCTTTATAACAGATCTTGAGTTGATCAAAGTATTGAGATGTATCAAGTCTGAATGGGATCGGATATTTTTTAGCGTTTTATGAGTTTCATGGATACACAAAATGTTGACCCTTTGTAGGGGAGGTACCAGAGGGAGGGGACCAATATATCCCAACTTCACCTTGACCTTCACCTTGGGCTAATAAAAATATTGTGATGTGTTTAATTTGAAGAGAACCGGATGCTTATTTCAGATTTTATGATCGTTTTGGTTATTCAAAATGTTAACCTTTTGTAGGGGAGGCATCAGAAGAAATGGTCCGATCTCTACCATCTTTATAACGGATCTTGTGTTGATGGAAATATTGACACGTAAGAAGTCTGAATCGAATCGGATGTTAATTTCGTGTATTATGAGCTTCATTAATATTCAAAATTTCGACCCTGAAGGAGTGGATCTATATGTTCCATCTTCACAATAGACCTTGTGATAACAGAAATATTTGGATGTATGAAACTTGAATAGAATCGAGTATTTATTTCGTATTTTATAAGAGTTATAATTATGCAACTCTTTGTGGGAGTGGTAACTGATGGAGTGGATCGATATTTCCGCTTTTTGCGCCTGAACTAGGACTAATATAAATATTATCATTTTTGACGGATTTGGATGATCCTTTCTTTTTCTATACAGCAAATGTTTTTGGGGAGGAATGGACTGGTATTGCCCATCTCCGACATCGATCTAAGTTTGATAATAATATTCCGATGTACCAAAATGGGATCAAATCGAATACTCCTTTCGAGAGGCACCAGGAAACGGATTTGGTCCAAAGAGAACTAAGGTCTAAAACCGTTATTTCGATGAGGCATTTTTTGACAGTATCAAATGATATATACCCTCTGTAGGGTAAAAAAAGAAAACACATGTATCGGCGTTTTGATAGTTTACATCGCAAAGAAACCCAAATTGAGAGAGCAAGTTCTCCCCCTCCCTTTCACACTTTTGGAAAATTTCCGATTAACATTCCTCGAAATTAGCGAACTTTTTGTAAATAATATCTATTTGCAGTTAGTGGCAAAATTGCTGAAATAAATATGAGGAACATTTTGATACAAGTTTTTAACACCTGTTCTGTCCTTTTTTAAAATACTGTCAAAATATTCCAAAAAATTATTTATCATCAAATTCTATTATAGGTTCTAGAATAAGTCAAGATTCTAAATTTTACCTATACGCCAGAAATTCATATGTATTTAAAACTCTTTTTAGGGTTGAAGCCATACTTTATGTGATTTGAAACGATGACGTCAAGGACAAAGAAATGTTTGCTACAATGTTCCGAAAAAAAATAGAAAATATCTATCAATTTTTTATGAATTTTCCCCGATTTTTTTTTTTTTTTTTTTTTTTTGATTTAATGCCTAGAACTTTCATATATAGGTGGAAGGTGTCCAAAGAAGAAATAAAATTTCACCATAAATTTCAGAATAAACCATTATTTAAAAAAATATATTCAAATTGTATGTACTAAAAGTGAAAATTATGCCTTTGCTTTTTTTCAATTTGACATGCCATTAAAATAACTTTTTGGTGTCTCAGGAAGTAGAAAACGCCTATTCGGGTAGTCATATGCTTACCGGTTATCGTCCTGAATTCTATTTTAAAATCTGACATCGTTAATTTATGATCCAAATTATTGTTCTAAAAATTATGTAATTTCGTTCTGCGGAGATGGCCTAGAAAATAATTATTAATTTCGTAATCAACTCTTTATTTTTTTTATTTTTTTTTTATTTATTTATTATATTTTTTTTTTACAAAAAAGTGTATAATTAAATATTCAAATTCATAATCCTCAATTCCGCCAGTGAAATATTGATAAAGTGTCAACTAAAAAAATAAGGGGTATTAGTCATGCCAAAGTTATGTCAAATCGTATGCATAAATGTGTGGCATGGTACATCCCCTCACACATATGCGGACATACACACACACACATACCAAATAAACAATACGTGGTCACTTCAAATCCTGTCAAAATCATTTCGTTTTTATGTTGAACCTCTAAATGGTGTTAATCTGTGAATTATTACCCAAAAGCATGCCAAAATGTATTAAAACATTAAGAAACCCGTCACCAAAAAAAAAGCACTAAGAACCAAACAACGCCACGACTTCGTGGCTTCGAAACTACTCCAAAGACGCCACAGGTAGAAGAGAAGATCACAAAAGCCACTCATCATTAGAAGATACTTGGTCGTCGTCGTCTCCATCTTTGTCAAAGACAATGTTGGTGACCCTCGGCAAACCCATTTGGAATTAAAAACAAATCTGTTTTTGTGACTGTGTTTTTGGTTTCATAAAAGGCTTTTTTTACCTCAAGACCATTTTTATTTGAAATCCCATAAAAAAATCTTTTAAAAAATATTTGTTCTGAAAAAACGAATATATGCAAGAAATTGTTTTGTTATTTTTATTTTTACAAAGTCTGCATCATGGACACTTACTGTCACTTTTAAGCATAAGATATGTTAAACCAAGCTGCCGATGCTGTTTTTGGATGATTCAAAGACTCTTTGCGTTTGAAATGTTTTGTTGTTGCTGGTGTTCTTGGTGGGTGTGTGCCCCGAAGAAGTAATATTTCTAAAATCCTTCAAGTTGTTGTCATACCTGCAAAGAACGTGCAGCAAAGAACAGCCACACCAGCCATGGTTATGGTGGAAGGAATCCTTTCGAGATTTGGTTGTGTTTTGTTATTTTTGAAATGACATAAAGAAATATTATTCTGTTGATGCTTATGATTCTGATGACGACGACGATGATGATGATGATGATGATGATGCTCACATAGACGAATACTTTGTAAGTTGAGATCTAAGACATAAATATGACCAATCACTCTTAAGAGGATATTCACCTGAAGTAGCTGAACGTTTTTTAGGAATGTGGCAAAAGATGATTGAGTGCCTTAAAAATTGGGAAATAAAAAGAAGCAAACCGCATGTCGGGGGTTCTTGTGTAGGCGTAACTTTAATCTAATACTTTGTAAATTTTATTTTGTATTTTTTAGTGTGTATTATGATATAGCAAATACGACCAGGCAGGATATTATTTAAAAGGGTTGTCGTTTGATACAAATCGGAGGAGATGTGACATTTATTAACCCCATCTCATTACCAAATAATATGTTTATTGGGTACATTTTGACGTCAGTAACTACTTACAAAATAACATCCTAGTTTTTATAACCTACAACACTATGTTTTGGGGGTATTATAAGTTTGATTGGGCCTAAAATTATGTAACACCTCGAAATATAGGTCTCCTACTTTAGGGAACTATATATGGATATTCCTATCTCGCCGAGCTGAGTCGATCTAGCTATGTACGTCCGTCCGTCCATCTGTCCATGTTAACTTGTAATCACTCTACAGGTCGCAATTATGGTCCGATCTTCACGAAATTTAGAATGGAGGGTCAGAATAGAAGCATATTGCTTTTGGAGACTTGTACGAACTGTAGATCAACTGAAAATCAGGATTTTTTTCAGTTATTGGTCCATAACTGAAAAAATTCCTGATTTTGTAGTTGATCTACAGGTCGTAATTATAGACCAATCAATGCGCTATTTAGCATGGAGCTAGAGTTTAGAGCTGGTCAGAAGCCTTCCATTGCTTGGTCATCGGACAATATTTAGCAGGTAAAAAATTATGTAAAAAATATGAAAATTTCCACAATACCGCAAATATTTTTAATACTGGCGCAATCGCAAATGCACGAAAATGTCATTTCTGACCGTAGCATTGATGCTCAAATCCAAAATATTGCATACATAGCAAAATATATGCAATCTCATATATCAATGGAGGGGATGTTAGTTAGACCGCTTGTAACTCAAGAACGACTGCACGGATTTTTACAATTCTCACAAATTTGGAATGGCTTCTTACCAGAAAAGGATAAAATCTAAGAAAATCCCTTGAAAATATGCCAATAATATTTTTCACTTTACAACACAATTCTCCAGAAATTTTGCATAGGGATAGAATTAGGGTCAGAATTAAAGTATATTTAGGGTTTCAATTGGACAAAAAATTTTAACTTTCCTAATCTTGCAGTGGCAACTTCAGACTGCTGTCATTTCTAAGCTCCTCGTCCAACAGCTGTTAAAATTATTCCAGTGACAGCTCATTATATTGTTTACAAGCGTACAAAAACATTTTGGTGAGAATTTTGCTGAAAAAAAGTTATTTATGATCGAATTCAAGCGTGATAGTGTCAGTTCTTTATATTTAGCTGGAAAACCACATGTGGCTATCGTTAGAGCACTGCAGCATTTAAATATGGATAAATATTTTATGTCTCGTACCATCGCTTGTTACCGTGATACTGGTAGCGTAGCCCGGCATCAAGGAAGTGGGCGGAAGAAAAAAGCAACATCAGCAGAAATTGTTCGAAAAGTAAAGAAGCGACTTGATCGAAACCCGCGTCGCAGTGGCCGAAAAATGGCTAGTGAGCTAAACATATCGCAGTATTCCATTCGGCAAATATTGAAAAATGAACTCGGGGTAAAGCCATTGAAATTAGAAAAAGTGCAAGAACTTACACCACAACAGAGAGAAAATAGACTCAAAAGAGCTAAAGAGAAATGCTTCGCTTGGACGAATGTGGCGAACTTTTTTTTTTTTTTTGGTTTTCTCCGATGAGAAAATATTCGTTGTTCTGCAGTTTGCAAACAAATAAAATGATCGTGTTTACTTGCCAAAGAGGTCAGCTGAAAATGTGCACCTTCAGTTGGCCACCAGAACTCAAGCGCCGGCCATGGAGTTGGTGTGGGCCGCCATAACAGCCGATGGTCGCTCTTCGCTCGTATTAATCAACCGTGGCATCAGAATAAATGCTAATATTATCGCGAAAATATTCTGGACGGTGTATTAAAGCATTGGGCACGCAAGCATTCCAACGGGGCTCAGCACCATCGCACTCAGCACGCGCCACCCAAAAATTGTTACAAAATGAGGTTCCTCGCTTCATTTCCAGCGCACAATGGCCACCAAATCTCCGGATACCAAACCGTTGGACTTTTGTGTCTAGAGTATTTTGGAAAGCAAGGTTGGCACTAAAAAATAGTGTTGATCACCTCAAGCAAGTGCTTTGGCGGGAATGGACCAAAGTACCGCAGAGCAATATTTGGACAGCGTATGACGGTTTCATTGGCCGTTTGAAGGTCATAATTCATGCCAAAGGTGACCAATTCGAAAAAAACTAAACTAATTCTAAAATTTGATGCTATTTCTGACATTGTTTGCAGTCATTCAATAAAATTTAACAAAAAAATGCAAAAATTATGCCGTTCAAATTTGTTGCAATTTTTTATATCACCCTGTATGGCTGAGGGCATACCGAATATTTCGTCTTGCTATGACCCTGTTTAAAGGGACGTTTCAACCATATTTAAAAAAACGACAAAAAAAGATCCCTTTGTCGACTCGGTTGAGGGTTGAAGTTATTGGCCAAAATAATCCTCCTATTTTGATCCACAATATTGCTGAAGACACCAAAAATAAAAGGCTTCCAAGGAATCTTAAAAAAATAAGAACTGTGGAAAGGGAGGAATTCCCCCCTCTATTTAGGTTACTTTTCGATGTAAACTCCCAAAGCGCCGGCACACGTGTCTTCTATTGTAGCTCTATTTCTATAATCTGCTGGATTTTTCCCTGTAATTACGTTTCGATTTGCACAGTGCTATTAAGGGTGGTGTCTACACGTGCTAACATGATGCCAAAAAAAAATTGTCATTTCTTAAAATATCCTATTATTGTTTTCCATTTGCTATCTGGTTGAGAAAACAGCCGAATTGAACGATTATTTCAAATTCAGAATTTGTTCTACATAAAAAAATATTAGACAATGACGTAAAGGATTTCCTCGTAGAAAATTATCTTCTCAACACGTCATCTATCTTTAGACGTATTCTCCCTGCCAGAAAATATGAAAATATTTTTTGCAATGATTTGCCTCATGAACTCTGGGTTTTCCGACTGCTTTACAACTGAACAAAATACGAACAAACACGAATGACGACGAAAAAATATTTGGAGGGAAGAATGGCAGTGGTTTGTGATGTCAAATGTTGTACGTGCCAATAATGCAGCTACATAACCACAATGTTCCATATACACACATACATACCTACACACATGTGAGTTCGTGTGTGTGTGTGCCAGCCTGAGTAAGAAGTGCGGTTATTTTCTAATGCAAATGCTATGCATTGTTCTTCCACTGTTCTTATTTTATAGTTTTTGTGGGTCTTTTCAACTTTTTGACATTCTGGAACTTTGATGGTTGTCTTGCAAATGTGTACACATGTATGTGTATGTATGTATGATCTATGTATGCATGTATGGGTGTGTGCATTTCTTAAATTATAATGATTTGCATAAAAATCATGGCATCCAAACCAATTGTTTGACTAGGCGTGTGTGTGTGACTGTCGATTTTCCCTCCCATACTTTTCGCATAAGTTCATGTCTTCTATTCAAAAATTTGAAATAATTTGTATGTTTGTTCTTTGTGCTAAAGGCGGAGAGGAGGCCAGGAAGAAGGTGCCATGAGGGTGTTTATTTTATGGGACACAGTGTTTTGAAATTGACTCCTTTTACATATGGTTTGAACTTTATATTTACAAAATACCTCTCAACTATGCTACTGGAATTATTTAATGTATAGAACACCCCGTAGATGTATTCTAAATTTAGAAGTTCGATAGAACGCCGACTACAGAAATTCTTTTAAAGGGCTGTTATCTGTAGAAAATATAATATAATATTTTTGTCCGTTGGAGTTCTACCATGCCTGGTGCACTAAGGTTCCCAGCTCTGTCAGAAGAAAAGAACCAAATTTTGGCCTTAAAATTATCCAAAATTCCGAATATCGGTCATTATTATATGTGGGGATAAACGAGGGCCGATTAAAAACATTTCGCTATTTGACGCACTCAATGAGAAATGATAAAGTATAGACAAGTCCGTACGAGAATGTTGGTAGACTATAAAAATAACTAAAATTGGACACTTCCATTATGGGAGCCGGGTGGTGTGCCATAACGAAATGTAGGCCAATTTTTATACCCTACAGCACTATGTTTTAGGGGTATTATAAGTTTGATTGGGCCAAAAATTATATAACACCTCGAAATATTGGGAAAGTATATATGGATCTTCCTATCTCGCCGAGCTGAGTCGATCTAGCTATGTATGTCCGTCTGTCCGTCTGTCTGTTAATTTGTAATCACTCTGCAGGTCGCAATTATAGCCCGATCTTCACGAAATTTAGAATGTAGGTGGTGGTAGGACCAGAATATAAGTCTATTGCTATTGAAGACGATCGCATAATATTTAGGGGTTGAAATGGACCAAAAGCAGAAAAAATTTCCTGATCACACAATTGAAGCCAAACGTCACGGTTGAGAAGTGAGTTAAGGACAGGTAAGAATTCTAGCATTTTGGATGACCATTGGACCATGAGCACAACAACTGACAGCACGACAGAGTGCGTAAATATTTGGCAAATGGCCCTGTTCAAAATGATGAGGGTAATATCTGGGTAGTGCTGTGGCATAATTTCAAAAGCGGAATCTTCCAAAATGGATTTGGACAAAAAGGAGCTTCTAACATATTGTAGTGTTGTAGGGTATCACATGGTCGGCCCCGCACGACTGTAGTCTTTGCTTGCTTGTTTTATATGAGGAAGACTATATAACAAATTAGTTTCAATTTCGTAGAACATGTGATGACATACATATGGCTAGAGATTAATACGGCCAAAACGTGCCTTATCGAAATAACGGCTTTAGTCCCTAGGTCTCTTTGGACCAAATCCGTTTCAGGACATTTAGAGTCGATCTAGCGATATCTGTCCGTCTTTCTCTCTGGCTGGTTGGTGCGTGCGATAACTCTCGAAGGGAGCATCCGATTTGGTCCAAATTTGACACATCGTAATATTTGTTTCAGACTTAGATCGAGTTCGGAGATGAGCAATATCGGCGCACTCCTTCTGGTACTTCTCCCACAAAAGGTCGAAATTTTTAAAAAAAAATATATTTTCTGCACAGTAAGAGAAACGAGAATCCGATTTTGCTCCAATCCTAATATTTGCATCGGCCCATTCCATCAAGCCTCCACCACAAAGGTTCAAAATTTTACGTGCCCGATTGTCTTCAAATTACACACATCACAATATTTTTTATTAACCCAAGGTCTGGTGCGAAGATGGAATGTATTGATCTACTCCTTCTGGTACCTCCTCCACAAAAGGTCAAAATTTGAATATTTATGAAGATCATAAAGCACGAAATTAACATCCGATTCCATTCAGACTTGGCACGTCGCAGTACTTTCATCAACACAATATCTGTTATAAAGATGGTAGAGATTCGACCATTCCTTCTGGTACCTCCCCCACAAAGAGTCAGTATTATAAATATTTATAACTCTTATAAAATATAATGTAAGTGTCCCATTGTCTTCATTTTACACACATTTTTACTAACCCAAAATCTGCTGTGAAAATGGGATATATCTGTACACTGCTTCTGGTATCTCCCCTACAAAGGGTCAAAATTTTCAGTATACAGTATGATCAGTATTCAGTATGATCTATAAAACACGAAATTAACTTCCGATTCCATTTGGACTTGACACATCTCAATATTTCCAGCAAAACAAGATCTGTTATAAAGATGGTAGAGATCGAACCATTTACTCTAGTACCTCCCCCACATAGGGTTCAAGATTTTGAAAAACAAAACACTCAAAGAAAGCGGAATGAGCATCCAACTCTCTTCAAATTTCACACACATCAGTTGGTACCTCAGCCACAAAGGGTCACAATTTTCAATGCTTATATATCTGTCATAATTGGCGAATCAAGTCGACGATTCTTTATAACTTGCTGTATCTAAATATTTCTCTTCAATCTTTAAATAATCGAACATTGGCTGAGAGTATACTAGTTATACCCTCCACCTTGGAAAGGAGGGTATATTAACTTTGTCATTCCGTTTGTCCTTAAATATTCGTCGTAGACTCCATAAATTAAATATATTCATAATCAGCATAAAATTCTAAGTCGATTTAACGACGTCCGTCTGCCTGTCCGTCTGTCTGTTGAAATCACGTTACAGCCCACATTATTTGACGTAGAGCACCAAAATTTAGCATTGCAATTTGTATTGTGTCTAGGATGGTTGGTATTGAAAATGAGATATATCGGTCCACGTTCTGGTATAGTCCCCATATAACGGTACCTCCAGATATTCGGTATTTTGATGATTTATGCCACATTTTTTCACGGATTTGTCTGAAAATTGGTATTTGTAGGTCATAACGGATCCCTGTACGTGTGGCAAAACATTGCATTTATAGGTCCACGTTTTGGTATAGCCCCCATATAAAGGTACCTCCCGATATTCGGTATTTTGATTATTTTTCCCCCATTTTTTCACGGATTTGTCTGAAAATTGGTATTTGTAGGTCATAACGGGTTCCAGCTCCGGTAGCGAAGCATTGCATGTATGGGTCCACGATTTGGTATAGCCCCCATATAACGGTACCTCCCGATATTCGGTATTTTGATGGTTTTTGCCACATTTTTTCACCGATTTGTTTGAAAATTGGTATTTGTGGATCATAATGGGTCCTAGTTCGTGTGGCGAAACATTGTATGTATAGGTCCACGTTTTGGTATAGCCCCGATATAACGGTACCTCCCGATATTCGGTAATTTGATGATTTTTGCCACCTGTTTTTCACGTATTTGTCTAAAAATTGGTATTTGTAGGTCATAATGGGTTCTAGCTCCGTTGGCGAAACATTGCATGTGTAGGTCCACGATTTGCTATAGCCCCCATATAACGATACCTCCCGATATTCGGCATTTTAATGGATTTTGCCACATTTCTTCTAATGTTTCCTTTACCCTAAGGTGGAGGGTATTAAATGTTTGGCCCGGCCGAACTTATTGTTTTTTTACTTGTTTTAATTTCTATTTGAAAAATTTCTTAAACACACCATTTAACTTCAAACCGAATGCCCCCTATATTTCCACAATTTTTTCCACAGCACTGTGCCCAAACCTAATGAAGAGTTTTTGTTGTAAAGAATATGCACTTCTTTGCTTGGCTCTCTGGGCATTCTACCAATTTCGTTTTGTTTTCCTTTACAGACGTAATATTTTTGACAATTGCCTTATTGTTGAAGGCGAATAAAGATTTTTTTCTTTGTTTTGTTTTTCTATGGATTTTTTTTTATTCCGTGTGTATTTTTGGTTGTTTATTTAACATTTGACCTTTTACCGAAATATGAAAAAAAAAATATTTTCTTCGTAAGAAACGAAACTTTTTTGATTTTTCTAAAGGAAATTGAGTTTGCTGTTAATGGCTTGGATTCCCTTCTCTCAACTCGTAAGATTTTAAATACTATAACAACATATTGAAATTAGAATAATAGTCACAATCTAATTTTCAAATAATTATTAATAAATTTCCTCTCCGAAAAATAAAAAAAATAAGAAAAAGACAAAAATCTTAACTTTTGCAAAAAAAAAAATCAACTGATTTTCAACACCCCATAACATAGCCACCTTCACTCCAACAACAGCAAAGAGTTTTAGTTGAAACTAATCCAAGAGCAAACCAAATCTTAATACACACCAATTGGTATCTCTTTATCTGCCATTGACAGCCAATTTTTCTCTTATGTTGTGTGGCTCCCCTATTTTATTTTTCTTAGTCAATTGCTGCTCTGAGAATTCTCTTTGAATGTTGTATGTTTTCCGAGCATCGGGAGTAAATATCAAAGAAAAAATCCCCCACTATGGTGCCAGACTCTTTTTGTTTTTGTTGTTGTTCGCCATAGCTGCTGTTGCTTCTTGTTTATTTACGTTTAACAAGTGTGTGTCGGTGTCGATGTCGGTGTCTGACAACCCCCCTAAAAAAAACCCCAAAAATGTGTCGGGTGGTTCGCATATTTCAGCATCAGTTTTTAGTAGGCCTTACAATTGAGGCGCACAATTGCACAGTGCCTCACATTATAAAAATAATCAATTACAAAAATATTCGAAGAGTTTCCAATGTCTTCATGAATTTTGATAACAATCCAGAAAAAGGAATGGAATTAAAGGAAGACGCGAAAAAAATTAAAAATAATACGAACCAGTAAGGAAATACCCTGTAGTACAGGGTGAAATGAAAAAAATGCAACCAAATTCAGCTGTTAAAATTATTCCAGTGACAGCTCATTTTATTGTTTACAAGCGCACAAAAGCATTTTGGTGGGGATTTTCCAGAAAAAAAATTATTCGTGATGGAATTCAGGCGTGATAGTGTGATTTCTTTATATTTGGCTGGAAAACCACAAGTGGCTATCGCTGGAGCACTCCAGCATTTAAATGTGAGAAAACATCAGCATAAATGGTTCGAAAAGTAAAGAAGCAACTTGAGCGGAACCCGCGTCGCAGTGGCCGAAAAATAGCTCGTGAGCTGAACATATCGCAATATTCCATTCGGCAAATATTGAAAAATTAGCTCGGGGGAAATCCATTGAAATTCCAAAAAGTGCAAGAACTTACACCGCAACAGAAAGAAAATAGACTTAAAAGAGCTAAAGCAGTTTGTAAACAAACAAAATGTTTGCTTGCCAAAGAGGTCAGCTGAAAATGTGCACCTTCGGTTGGCCACCAGGACTCAAGCGCCTGCCATGGTGATGGTGTGGGCCGCCATAACAGCGGATGGTCACTCTCCGGTCGTACTAGTCGACAGTGGCATCAGAATAAATGCCAAATATTATCGCGAAAATATTCTGGAGGATGTATTAAAGACTTGGGCACGCAAACATATTGGTAGTAGACCTTGAACATTTCAACAGGACTCAGCACCATCGCACTCAGCACGCTCCATCCAAAAATGGTTACAAAAAGAGGTTCCTCTCTCCATTTCCAGCACACAATGGCCTCCAAAATCCCCGGGTACCAATCCGTTGAACTATTGTGTCTGGAGTATTTTGGAGAGCAAGGTTGGCGCTAAAAAATACCAAAGTGTCGATCACCTCAAGCAAGCGCTACGCCGGGAATGGGCCAAAATACCGCAGAGCAACATTCGGGCAGCGTGTGACGGTTTCATTGGCCGTCTGAAGGCCATAATTCTTGCCAAAGGTGACTAATTCGAACAAATCTAAACTTTTTCTAAAATTTTATGATATTTCCGACATTTTTTGCTTTCATTCAATAAAATTAAAAAAAAATGTGAAAATTATGGCGTTTGACTTTGTTGCATTTTTTTATCTTACCCTGTATATCACATTTTATAAGAGTTATAATTATTCAAAATGTTGACCCTTAGTGGAGGAGGTACTTGATGGAGTGTACCGATATTGTCCGTTTTCGCGCCTGATCTAGAACTGATGCAAAAATTAGGATTCGCAAAGTTAGAGCAACATCGGATAATCCTTTCAATAAAATATTTTCCTTGAAAATTTTGATATTTGTTGTAGGAGGTACCAGAAGGAGTGGATCGATATTGTCCATCTTCGAACTCGATCTATGTTTGACAATAATACTACGATGTACCAAGTTTGGATCAAATCGGATACTTCCTTCGAGAGTTATCGTGCGCACCAGCCAGCCAGACGGACGGACGGATATCGCTAGATCGAGTCTAAATGCCCTGAAACGGATTTGGTCCAAACAGACCTAGGATCTAAAACCTGAATTTCGATGAGGCACTTTTTGGCCGTATCAAATGATATATATCCTCTCGCCATATGACTGAGGGTATAAATATCGGAATTTAATATTTGAAATCGTTGTAGAAGTGTTCAAAATGCCAAAGGGTGGTTGGTACCACACGGACGCTATACCACAATATGATATATAAGTAAACGTAGACCTATATAGACAATGTCCTACTACCGGAAACAGAATCCGTTATATGCTCTAAAACCCAAATTTGGAAAAATAATATTGTGGAGAAATGTTGCTTTAATAATCATAAATATATCTGGAAGTACTGTTAAGATGAAGGGTATAAAAACATTATTCCCAATATTTCGGTAAAAAAACGATCGGCCGAATATGGTGTTTATTTCCATGATTTTTGAAAATGTGGACCCTTTTAAGGGAATTGCATGCAGGAGTTGAACGGTAAATGATCCAAGAAGTTCATGGAAGAGATATTTCAGCTGAAACCGACATGAGTTTATCAGGCTGTGCTTTATTTGAATTCTGTCATTCAACCGTTTACCGAGGAAAGAAGTGATTTCCAAAACCACGAGAAAAGTATTTCTCCCAGTTATTTAAGGGAGGATAACCATTTAGTATTTCTTTAAGATATGCCGACTTTTCCCTTGATCTTTATACATAATCACATCATGAATGTGATTGAAAATATTAAAGCTCGAATAAATCAAAACGCCAACGTATTCATGTAACTTTCAAAAACCAAAATTTCCGCTCCTCAGATCCCATTTACCAATAACGGAAAAATAATTACTCCAATATTGTTTCCTCAGGGCATTTCCACTTTTCCCTCCAGCATTTATCGCAACAAAACCTCAACAAACCCTTTTCAAATTGCGGGGATGAGAATATCACAACATTCCCCCCTGTTTCACAACCACTGTGTATGCATTCTTATTGTGTTTGTGTGTGATTGGCTGTGCCCGTGTCTCTCTGTGTGTGTATGGGTGTATTTCATTCTTCGGAAATTGTTTCTTCTTTTGTTTTGATTATTGTGTGTTTGGTGTGGTCGGTCAGTTGGTTGGCTGGCTGGCTGGTGCATTTCACTGCTGCTTTGTGTTAGACTCTGGTCAAAGAGCGACGAGTAGTGTGTGCTGTGTGGAGTGGAGAGCATATTGGATGAGTGGATACATACAATGAGAGAGTGGTTATTTGTTTTTTTGTGTTGGGGCATTGGGGCTGTTTTTCTGTTGCTCTCACACTCTCTTTGATTTTTCAATCCCTCTCGCAACACATGGTGGCTAACATTTTGCATTTCGGTTTTAATGCTGAGGTTAATGTTATTGTTACGATTGCGGTCGTCGTCGTCGCCACCGACACCGACACCGCTGTCGTCGTCTGTCTGACTTGCATGCAATTTTGTGTTGTTTGTGTCTGTGTGTGGAGTCTCTCTTTGTTTTTGTGCTTAGTCTAACTCTTGCTTTCTTTGCATTATCACTTGTCGGAGGCATTGGGGTTCTTTAGTCTTCAGTTAGCCAGCCAACATGTAATGGTCGCGTATGAGTGTTATTTGGTTTGATGCACGACAACGACGACGACGACTTGCTTGCTTGCCTATCAGCAGTGAGTTTGCGAGTGAGTAAGTGGATGCCTCGGATGTTTATTCGTTGTTGTTGATTTTGTTTTTGTGGATCATCGGTGTCGGTCGGTCGGTCGGTCGGTTGGTTGGTCGGTGGTCGTTTGTTCCTCTGTGCATAGGCTAACTAATAACAATGAGTAAGGCCAGACATTATTGTGTGCGTATGTTTGTCTGTGCGTCTGTTTGTTTGGGGGAACTCTCCTGAATGTGTTCGTGTGCTTGTCTTCCAATGGATGGATGATTGTTTGGATGCATGAATCTGATGGCAATTTTGTGTTTTGTTCTGTTTTGCTGCTGGTGTTATTACTTTTGCCTGCTGATGTTAATGCTGCCGCCTTTATTGTTGCTGCTGCTGCTGTTGGCGCTGTTGTTTGGATAGTTTCATTGCTGGTGGCTGGCTGTTTGGCTTAGCCTAACTTTACTCTTCTGTATACTCTGCCTGCCTGGTGTATGGCTGGTGTTCTGTGTGTCTGTATGTCATCACTGTGGCTGCTGGCTGTCTTGTTGTTGCTTGGCTGCTGTTCATGGTAGTGGTGGTGGCGATGGCGATGGTGGTCGTCTGTGCTGTGCTGTTTTATTTGGCTCGATGGCTCTGACACTGCTTGTGTACTCTTTTTGAAAATAGTTACAAGATGTTCATCGGTGGGTAAAGAACGTCTGGACGGATGATGAACATTGTTCGCAAGTAAAATATCTTTAGACAGCCGGAGGAGAAGAAGAATAACAACAGAATCAAAGCGAATCTCAACTGACATCATCTCCATCGCTCGTGGTCGTCGTTGCCAATCATCCTTCTTCTTCCTCTCGCTCTCTCGTTCTCGTCACTTTGCTTAACTCTGATTGTGTGTGAAAGAATAGCTCTTTTTTCGGATTTCTTTGTTGGTGTAGTTGCTGTTGTCTTCGTTGTTGTTGTGGTACTATATACAATAATGTGTCGTCGCTGTTGAGTACGTACTTACTTACGTTTTAAGTCTTTGTGTTGCCGTTCGGTCGGTCGGTTGGTTGGTTGGTGTACTTTTCATCATCATCATCATCCGCAACTGCATTTGTGAATTCTGTTTTGTGTGAAAATAAAAATAAGAATAAGTAGCAACAACAACTTTAGCAGTTAAAGAGTATTTATCTGTAAGAGCTACCGCGAGTATCGATACGCGGCGGCATTAATAATCCCAACAGTACCGAAAAGAAAATAAAAAGTACAACACCGTACCACACGGTGGCGCATTGTTGGGATTTGTTTGACAAGACCAGAGACTTTCTTCATTGATCCACCACCGTCGTCATCGGCAACAGCATCGCGACGGTTGCGACAGTTGTAACAACTGTTTTCAGCCATTAGCATCTGCAACGGGCAAGCAACACAGCCCACAAATAACTTCTTATACAAAAGTGTTAAAAAATTTTTTGAAACTGAACAAATAAAAAATAAATAATTTTTGAAAAAAAAAATATTTTTAGACAAAAAAAAAGTTAAAAAAAAATTTATTTTGAAAATTCAAAAAAATACGAAGTGACTAAATACAAGGTAAAAATTGTTGGATACTCTAAAATTAAGAAAATGCATGTTTGTGCTCCAAAGTGAAAAATTGCAGTGAAAAACTCTTAAAAATAAAACTTAATTATTTTTTTAAATAAAAAATTTTAATTTAGTTTTCCAAAAATGAAAATTATAAACATAAAAAAAAATATTTTTTTGTGAAAAAAACTCAAAAAAAACTGGAAACAAAATTTTATTGAGAAAAAAATTGTGACGTTGTAAAATTTGGAAAATCTTAAATAAAAATTAAAAAATATTTAAAAAACTATCAAAAAGAAATGAAAAATTAAATTTTTATAAAAAAATCTAATCAAAAACTAAAAAAAAGGAAAACTACATATATTTTTTGTAAAAGATAAAATTAAAATAAAATATTTTCAGTAAAATTACCAAAAAAATATATTTCTTTGTTAAATAAAAGATAACATCAATGAGATATATTTATAAAATAAAAATTTTATAAAAATATTATAATAAAAAATGTGACAATTAATAAAATATGTGTTTATTATATAAAAAATTAAAACAAAAAAAAAATAAAGTAAAATTATAATTTTGTGAAAATAAAAAAATATTACAACTAAAATAAATCTCATTAAAATTAATAAAAATATGTATTCTTATAAAAACAAAAATGAAATGAAGAATTGTGATTTGGATTGGGAATGTAAAAGAATATCAATTGTTTTTATGAAAAATAAAAATTCCAAATAAAATATACTCTATTTTTTTAAAGAGAACTACAGACAATTTTATTAAAAAAAAATAAAATAAAAAAGTTGTTTTAAGAAATATTAAAAACTGATTCAAAATAATAATTAAATAAATATTAAAGACTGGCCCAAAATAATTATTGTGTGTGTTTTTTTTAATTAATTAATTTAATTTTAAAAATTATTATTTAAAAAATAATAATAAAAACTTACAAAAAAATACATGTTTAATTTATACATTATTTTCATGAAAAAATTACAAAAAAAAATATACGCAATTTTATTAAAAAAAAAAAACTATAGACAACTTTATTAAAAAAAAATATATATATATAAAAAAAAGAATTTTTTTAAATATTAAAACTTTGTGAACAATTAAAAATTGGTTTAGAATAATTATTTAACATTTGTGTTTTATTAATTTATATTATTTTTTTAAGAAAAAAATGTTTGCCCAAAAAAATTAAAAAATGTGTATAAAAACTTACATTTCTAGTTACAAAATAAAACAAAAATAGTGAAAAAAATATATATTTTTAGTATATCCAGATTTCATACAAAAATGTACATCTGCTCAAATGTCCTTAAAAACATGTTATAAAAATATTAACTCTTTTTCAAATTTAATGACTTCAAATCAATATTTTTCTTCAAAACTCAACTTTTAATAGACCAAATAAAATTAAACAATAATCAGTGCACCCATCTTTAAACGTTTAAGATAAGAAATTAACCAGAAAAATCTTAAAAACTGAAATAATTTTAAAATATTTTTTTTAAATTTATTTTAAACCAACAATAACCTGAAATTCCATAAAATTCAAACGCCAAATACAACAATATTCCAAGAAAGTTGTTAAAATTTAAAAGAAAAAAAAAACATCAACCACAATACGCCCAAATATAAAACCAAGAATTTCCACAAGCAAGTTGAAATGTCACAGTTAATAAAATAAAACAATAAAACCCAAACAAAAACAGTTGATAACAAAATAAGTTTTATTTTTTCCTGAACGATTTTATGCTCAGCTAAGCCAAGAAACAGCAATAACAACAACAAAACATAAAACAAAATAAATATACATACATACATTTCAAAATACAAACAGACGAGCCACATAAATGGCCCATCGCCATATCATGCTTCTGGTTTTTCGTATGCAAAAATAAGGCAAAAACAAACAAAACAAAAAAAATTGTCTGCAAAAAAAAATAAATAAAAAAACTGAAAAAGTGCTGAAACACCAACGACAACAACAACAACAAAACGTTATAAGAATAATACATATTTTTTATGGTTCTGCTGTTTGAATTACTTGAAAAAAAAACAAAACTTCTTAACTTCCTTCTTCGTTGATTCGTTTTTTTTTTTTTTTTTTTTGCTCGGTTTTCTCTCAACAGCAGTGCTAAAAATACCACCGAACAGCATAAATAACCATGCTCAACAAAGAACCGAAAACTAAGAGTATTCTTTTGCGCCAATAAGAGCATTCTTATCATCACAGCAAACAAGAGAAAAATCCACAATACCACAAGAGTGTGTCTGAGTGTGTCTGAGTGTGTGTGTGTGCGTTTTAAAAGTGAATTTTCCTTATCTAATTTTAATTTTATATTTTTCTCCTTTCTTCTTCAACAGAGAGTAACAGAAACATAAAAGAATTAATGATAATATTGAAAGAAAACATGCAATGACAAAGTGACATAAAACATGAAACAAGCATTTAACAAGAGAAAGTGATATTTTTTCTATACATTAAAAAAAAAACAAAAAAACAGAAAACTATGCTACAAGCAAACAAACTCGTAAATATTTACTTTATACATTCGTAAATCCTGCAAAGAAAAATATATATGTGTGTGAAATCACACACATACATACCAATACCAATAAACATCATACCTGGCATCCGCAGAAATTTATTTTGGAATACGACTTTTTTTAAATAAACAGCAAAGCCAAGAATCTGACTTCCTTCCTATTCGATTATATTTTTTTATCAACATCAACAAAGGTAAGTGTTTTTAACGTAAGAAAAAAAATATCTTTTTTCTTTTAGTAGATATTTACCTCTCTTCATACGAATTTGGAAAATTTAAAAAATTCTTTCAAATTAAAATTACCATAGATTGTGAAATATTGATATTAGCCTGAATAGTTGCAATGTGGTAATTAAATTAATTAATTTACATAAACTTGACTATTGTATACTAGTTTGGTATAAATAATTAAAAAACAATAAAAAATTGAATTTTACAATTTTAAAAAACATAAACTTTTAATAGCCTCCACCTTAGGGTGAAGGAAACATTAGAACCCATTATGACCCACAAATACCAATTGCTAGACATATTCGTCTGAAAATCGGGAGATACCGATGTATGGGGCTATACAAAAACGTGGACCTATACATAAAATGTTTCGCAGCCGGAGCTAGAACCCATTAGGACCCACAAATACAACTTTTTAAAATAATCCACGTAGAGATGGGTCAAAAATCATCAAAATAACGAATATCGAAAGGGTACCGTTATATGGGAGCTATACCAAAACGGGGACTGATATATCTCATTTTCAATCCCAACCATCCTAGACACAATACAAATTGTTCTGCTAAATTTTGACGCTCTACGCCAAATAATGTGGGCTGCATAGTGATTTCAACAGACGGACATCTTTAAATCGATTTAGAATTTTACGCTGATTATGAATATATATAATTTATGGGGTCTACGAAGAATATTTAGGGATGTTACAAACGGAATGACAAACATAATATACCCTACTTTCCAAGGTGAAGATTACAAAAATTTTAAATTCAGGCTAAAATTCTTATTTTTGGTGCTAGAGAAAAGCCTGGAAAATGCTTTTCCAAATGCTATCAAAACTTATCCTCCCCAAAATTTTTCTACAAAGAGTTTCTTATGAAGTATTTATCTAAAGTTTTACAAGTCTCTTGCTAACAAATATTTTTTATCAGAATTTTAGAGAAAAATGATTTTCCGACGGTCTACCTTCAGAAAAATTAAAAGACCAAAAAGACCTTAAAACGAGAAAATGGCCAGATTTAGACTAAGTAATATTCAACTTGTACATGATAACTTCAACCTTCTTCATAACTTTACTCCAACAAAATCCCGACGTATTCATACCCTCCACCCTGGAAAGGAGAATACATTAACTTTGTCATTCCGTTTGTAACATCCCTAAATATTCGTCGTAGACCCCATAAAGTATATATATTCTTGATTTGCATAAAATTCTAAGTCGATTTAACGATGTCCGCATGTCTGCCTGTCCGTCTATCTGTCTGCTGAAATCATGGTACAATTTGTATTGTGTCTAGAGTGGTTGGTATTGAAAATGAGATATATCGGTCCACGTTTTGCTATAGCCCCCATATAAAGGTACATCCCGATTATCGGTATTTTGACCATTTTTGCCACAAAAAATTTTCACGGAGTTGTCTAAAAATTAGTCTTTGTAGGTCATAATGGATTTTAGCTCGTGTGGCAAAACATTGCATGTAAAGGTCCACCTATTGGTATGGGCCCCGTAGAACTATACCTCCCGATATTCGATAATTTCATGATTTTTGCCAATTTTTTCAAGGATTTGTCTAAAAATTGGTATTTGTAGGTCATAATAGGTTCTAGTTTCGGCGGCGAAAAATTGTATATATAGGTCCACGATTTTGTATATAACGGTACCTCCCGATTTTCGGTATTTTGACGATTTTTGCCACATTTTTACCGAATTGTCTAATTATTAGACTTTGTAGGTCATAATGGATTTTAGCTCGTGTGGCGAAATATTGTATGCATAGGTCCGCGTTTTGGTATAGCCCCCATATAACAGTACCTCCCGATATTCGGTATTTTCATGATTTTCGCCACATTTTTTCACGGATTTGTCTAAAAATTGGTATTTGCAGGTCATAACAGGTTCTAGCTTCGGTGGCGAAACATTGTATATATAGATCCATGTTATAGATATAGATCCGGTACCTGCAGATATGCGATATTTTAATCATTTTTGCCTCATATTTTAACGGATTTGCTCAGAAATTGGTATTTTTAGTTCGTAATGGGTTCAAGGCCGTGTGGCGAAACATTGTATGTATAGGACCACGGTTTGGTATAGCCCCCATATAACGGTACTTCCCGATATTTTGACGATTGTCGCCACATTTTTCTACGGATTTGGTATTATAAAAATTATAAAAAAAATTGGTATTTGTAGTTGGTATGGGTTCTAGTCCTGTCGCAGAACATAGAATATCTAGTTCTACGTTTTCCTATAGCACACATACATATAACGATACTAACCGATATTCTCTGTTTTCAAAATCCTAGTCACATTTACTCACATAATTGTTTCAAAATTGGTATTTTAGAAGATTTGATAGATGACAATCCTTGAAGTATAAAATTGTCCATAGAGGATCCTGTTTTGGTATGGTCTCATCCAATTTATGTTTTTTTTTTTTTCATAAGTTTAACCTCATTATCCAAACGGTCTTACTGGTATATAAAGTTTAAGGTGAAACACGCTTGAATTCAGATACTTATATATAACAAGTAAGCAAAGGCTACAGTCGAGCGGGGCCGACCGTTGAATACCCTACAACACTATAATAAAAGATACAGCTTATATGGGCGAGATACTCGAAAGAATTCCACAAGATATTGTGACAAATAATAAAAGAAAACCATCAGGTTTCGTTCTCTAATTTTCGAATAATAGCAACTTAAACTAATTTGCTCATTTCCAATTTATTGGTAATTAAATTGTCTTCCTTGATCTGGAATCAATATTTCCCAAAGACCTATAATCTCTCAGAAGTGGCAAAAGATTAACATTTATTATTGGTTTTTGACTGAAACGCATCTATATGAGATATAGACATTTCACTATATTCTTCAACGAAATCAGCGTTAACGAAATAGTCAGAAGTGCTTCTTTCCTGTATTTGTGAATTCTGCAAAAAGTCACTGGAATGGACATTTTCGTATTTTGTCTACAAAAGTTGGCAAACTATTTCACACATTGAATATTTTGAGATGGCCATCCAAAACTGCTTGGCTTTTGCAATGTCCGGTAACCTCCATTCAAATGCGCGTGAGGATCGGGCGATAATTACGACCTTCTGACAATTTTGCAGTTTTTTGGTCCATTTCAACCCCTAAATATATGGCGATCATCTCCAAAAAGAGTAGGCTTCTATTCTGACCCTCATCTTATCCCCATGCAAAATTTCCTATGGATCGGGCCATAAATGCGATCTGTATATGATATCCTGATATCCTAACTACTTAGTTTTGTTAGCTGTAGAAAAATTACCAAATGTTTAATTCAAAATGAAAATATGCCAGAAATGTAACAAAATTGAAAAAAAAAATAAGAGAAAATGTTACAAAATCAATATTTTCATCTTTAGAGAGATATTTTTATGCGATTTTTTAGACGTTTTTTTCTTTTCTGCCAAGAGGCCATTCTAAATTAATGAGAACTGTCGAAATCAGTTCAGCCGTTCTCGACATATAAGAGATCTTTCAAGCATATCTTCTTTGATAGACATATATATCGCACATATTTTGCTATATATCCGTTTTGTTGGATGTTAACATCAATGTAAAGATCAGGAGTAACCTTGTCTTAGCTTTGTGATTTCGCCGCGATTTAAAATATTCGCGGTTTAATGAAAAATTTTGAATTTTTTCAACACAAAAGATATGGTCTATTTTACCCGCTAAATATAGCGACCTGTATAGCTACTGCAAAATCCGACATTTTTTCAGTATTTGGTCCATTTCAACCCCTAAACATTTGGCGATCATCTCCAAAAGAAATAGGGTTCTATTCTGACATTAACCCCACCTACATTTTAAATTTCGTAAAAATCGGGCCATAATTGCGACCTGTAGAGTGATTACAAATTAACATGGACAGACGGACAGACAGACGGACGGACATACATAGCTAGATCGACTTAGCTCGGCGAGCTAGGAAGATCCATATATACTTTCCTATATGGGAAACCAATATTTCGAGGTGTTACATAATTTTTGGCCCAATCAAACTTATAATACCCCCAACACATAGTGTTGTAGGGTATAAAAATTAGGATTCGAGCTGATTTTCAGTAATAGGAAAATGCTAGGAATAGAGTAGTTTCAAAATTCTATCAATACCAATAATTTTCCAAAAAATTTTGAAAAAAGAATTTTCTAGATTTAACTTAAGCATTTTTCTATCCTGATCAGTTTGACATATTTTTGCGTCCAGTTAATTATAACTGAATATTTTACCGTGATAGAGGGTGGACACACACACACACATCTTGATATTATATGAACCTAAGAAATGTAAAACTTCAGAAAGGTAGGACTAATTGCCACGTAAATTTGTTATATTTGCTAATGAAGTATTTATCTAAAGTTCTACAAGTCTCTTGCTAACAAATATTTTTTATTAGAATTTTAGAGAAAAACGATTTTCCGACGGTCTACCATCAGAAAAATTAAAAGACCAAAAAGACCTTAAAACGGGAAAATTGTCAGCTTTAGACTAAGTAATATTGAACTTGTACATGATAACTTCAACCTTCTTCATAACTTTTCTCCAACTTACTTCTACAAAATCCCGACGTATTTATACCCTCTACCGTGGAAAGGAGAATATATTAACTTTGTCATTCCGTTTGTAACATCCCTAATATTTGTCCGTCTGTCTGTCTATTGAAATCACGGTACGGCCGACATTATTTGACGTAGAGCGTCAAAATTTAGCAGAACAGTTTGTATTGTGTCTAGGGTGGTTGGTATTGAAAATGAGATATATCGGTCCACGTTTTGCTATAGCCCCCATATAAAGGTACACCCCGATATTCGGTATTTTGACGATTCTTGCCATATTTTTTTCACAGAGTTGTCTAAAAATTAGCCTTTGTAGTTCATAATGGATTTTAGCTCGTGTGGCGAAACATTGTATGTAAAGGACCTCCTTTTGGTATAGGCCCCATATAACTATACCTACCGATATTTGATAATTTCATTATTTTTGCCAAATTTTTTCAAGGATTTGTATAAAATGATACTTGTTGGTCATAATTGCTATTAAATACGATGGCGAAAAATTGTATGTATAGGTCCACGATTTTGTATAGCCCCCATATAACGGTACCTCCCGATAATCGGTATTTTGATGATTCTTGCCACATTTTTTCACGGATTTGTCTAAAAATTGATATTTGTTTGTCATAACGGGTCCCTGTACGTGTGGCAAAACATTGCATGTATAGGTCCACTTTTGGTATAGCCCCCATGTACCTCCCGATATTCGGTATTTTGCTGATTTTCGCCACATTTTTTCACGGATTTGTCTAAAAATTGGTATTTGCAGGTCTTAACAGGTTCTAGCTTCGGTGGCGAAACATTGTATATATAGATCCATGTTTTGATTTTGCCACCATATACCGGTACCTGCAGATATGCGATATTTTAATCATTTTTGCCTCATATTTTAACGGATTTGCTCAGAAATTGGTATTTTTAGTTCGTAATGGGTTCAAGGCCGTGTGGCGAAACATTGTATGTATAGGACCACGGTTTGGTATAGCCCCCATATAACGGTACTTCCCGATATTTTGACGATTGTCGCCACATTTTTCTACGGATTTGGTATTATAAAAATTGGTATTTGTAGTTGGTATGGGTTCTAGTCCGGTCGCAGAACATAGAATATCTAGTTCTACGTTTTCCTATAGCACACATACATATAACGATACTAACCGATATTCTGTGTTTTCAAAATCCTAGTCACATTTACTCACATAATTGTTTCAAAATTGGTATTTTAGAAGATTTGATAGATGACAATCCTTGAAGTATAAAATTGTCCATAGAGGATCCTGTTTTGGTATGGTCTCATCCAATTTATGTTTTTTTTTTTTTTTTTTTTTTTTCATAAGTTTAACTTCATTATCCAAACGGTCTTACTGGTATATAAAGTTTAAGGTGAAACACGCTTGAATTCAGATACTTATATATAAAAATGTTTCCTTTACCCTAAGGTGGAGGGTGTTACAAGTTCGACCCGGCCGAACTTAATGTTTTTTTACTTGTTTTAAACAACAATAGGGATATACAAGATATGAAAAAGACCCATTTCTATTAAGGTATTCGAAATTAATTGTCCTCAATTATTCATGACAGGAAGAATGATCACTCAAGGAAAATGCTTTCTGTGAGAACAAAATTCTGCGTGGAATTCCTAATAATCAATTGCAGGACTGCGTGAAAATGCTAATAATCAGTTGCACAACACCACATAAATTACACATATGATGCCTGAGTTTCAAGATTCCAACAGCCAAATGCTTTGCGACATGTGGTATATGCAAGGGTTGCTTTATAAGCCCATGAATTAAATGGATATAAAATAAAAGAAATCCAGAAATCCATTTTTCGTAAAATATTCGTCAAGTCAATTCGCAAAAAAAAAACATTATTAAAAATTTTGAAAATATAATACTACTAATATAGTCCCAAAAACTATTTCTAACAGAAAATCATTATTCAGAGTAGAGTACTAGATGATTGTGAGGAGATTTTTCACAAAAATTAACTTTTTTTTCTACATTGAATTTTTATTAGTTACATTTAAATAGTATGAGAAAAATTTAAATATTTCATAATAAAATGTATTTTTTATTATATTCATTATTATATTCAAAATATACATATATTAATTAAATTTTTATAAAATACATACTCCCACGTTGATATCTAAATTTAACTATTACATACCCGGTAGTCTAGGCGCAAATTTAGAGTCATTGGCATCTATGTGGATTCGACACATGTGGCCATATGCAGGATATCAACTGGGTGAATGGACTGTGACAGCCGGTGTGTCATTTACCTTAAATCATACAACAACACCAACAACAACAAAATATGCAAATTCTTAACAAAATGTCAACTGCTCTCAATAAAACAGACTGATGTATTACTAGGATGCTGCACTCTCATAGACGAAGATCGGGTCCATCAGCTTTCTGTCATTGACGTTAGTCGCAACAAAAAAGGGGTCAATGACTTTTCCATGTTGCTACTTTTCGTTGGATAGAAATTATTTTTAATTAAGATCCCATAATTATGGATGACAATAAATCACCAGAAAAAAAAATTAAGGAAAATTAAGTATTTTTTGTTATTTTTGTCTTTTCCTCATGCCGTTACATTTGTTATTGTCCCAGCGAAATATGCTACAGATGGACAGCCAGAAAGAAATATATATTTAATTATGGTAACTCATCAATCAAATAGAATTATTTGCATTGACGGCAAACAAAAGCAGCAGCAGCAGCAACAACAAAAGATTTTCATATTTCCACAAATCTAGCCCAGCAGCTGCTTGCATTTGGAGAGGGGTTTGGTCGGAGGAACAGATGGTGCATAAATGTAAAAAAAGTGAAAGTCATAAAGTTAAGGATTGTCATAATTTTCTTGAAAAAATATTTTGCATTGTTTATTTATTTTATTTGAAATATTTTTATTGAGAAATAAAAAATGCCCGAGACGAATGGAAGAGGGGAGAAAAGAAAATAAATAATAAAAATCCGACGCAGACGGATTGTGAAATTATGACACTTTTGTGGTGGAGTCCAATGCAAGGTGCAGTCCATTAAATGCATGGTCGTTTTTAAATTGGAGATTTTTTAAGAAACGTTAAACTTTGAAAGCACCTGATGAGGTAGGATTTTTAAAAATGTTATCTGTTACACTTACGAAGAGAAAAATTAAAAAGAACAAGTAAAAATGCATCTATCTTTTTATACCCTCCATCATTCGGAAGGAACTTGAAAATTTTCAAGATAAAAAATCCGTCGAAATGAAAACCTTTGTTTGGGGCCTATACGAAGATGTGGTGCTGCATAGGATTTTTTTTTTTTTTGTAGTAACGGTTCCGAACTTTAAATACGAAATTTGAAACAATTCCGGTGAATATTATCGCTTATATCATCAAAATGCCGAATAAAGGGAGTTACCGTTGTATGGGGGCTATACAAAGCCGTTGACCTGTATAGACAATTTTCCGTCCAAGGTTGTAGTACCCATTCCGCATTTCAAATACGAAATTTGAAACAATTCCGGTGAATAATACCGCTAAAATCATGGAAATACCGAATATCTGGAGGAAGCATTATATGGGTGCTATACTAAAACCTGGACCTATATAGACAATTCTCTTCCAGGGGGTTAAGTACTCAGAGGGTACTCTTTGTGTGAATTTTCGGACATTTCCATTGAAACATTGCGCTAAAGTTCGAATTGGTCACCTTTGGCACGAATTATGGCCTTCAAATGGCCAATGCAACAGTTACACGCTGCCCGAATGTTGCTCTGCGGTATTTTGGCCCATTCCCAGCGAAGCGCTTGCTTGAGGTGATCGACATTTTTTAGTGCCAACCTTGCTTTCCAAAATACTCCAAACAGCGAGGAACCTCATTTTGTAACCATTCTTGGCTGGCGTGTTGAGTCCAAGGTCTGCGGCAAAAATGTTTGCGTGTCCAAGGCTTTAATACACCCTCCAGAATATTTTCGCAATAATATTCGGCATTTATTCTGATGCCACGGTCGATATATACGAGCAGAGAGCGACCATCGGCTGTTATGGCGGCCCACACCATCACAATGGCCGGCGATTGAGTTCTGGTGGCCAACCGAAAGTGCACATTTTCAGCTGACCTCTTTGGCAAGTAAACTCGATCATTTTGTTTGTTTACAAACTGCTGGGCAACGAATGTTTTCTCATCGGAGAAAAAAAAATCGGCTGTTCGCCACTTTCGGCTAAGCGAACCAACTCTTTAGCTCTTTTGAGTCTTTTTTCTTTCTGTTTTTACCCCGAGCTCATCTTTCAATATTTGCCGAATGGAATATTGCGATATGTTCAGCTCACGACGGGGGTTTCGATCAATTCGCTTTATTACTTTTCGAACCATTTCTGCTGATGTTGCTGTTTTCTTCCTCCACTTCCTTGACATCGGGCTACACTACCAGTATCACGGTAACGATGGTTAGGTCTAAAATTGTAATTTCGATGAGCATGTGTTCCCTTTTCCTTTATCTTCATTGCCTACAACTTGGGTCTGATTGTAATCCTCGCTCCTACCTTTTTTCCAAAAAAGACCCTTGTAATAACCTTGACTAAATATTCTTGTAAACACATTGAGATTGTATTGGCTATTTTAAAAAAAAAAAAACTACTTCTTTCAATTGACAGCTGACCTCATCTCGGTAAGTAACCACAAAAGGCTCATAAAAGACACACACACACTCATAGTCTCACAAAGAAAACTGCATTCCCCACCTCTCCGAAATTGGAATGCTCCAAAACACATCTTGTGGAGAGGATGGTTCTTCTTTTTTTGACAATTTTCCAAAAATCATTTACTCTTCCACTTGATGGGCTTCTCTCCTGAATTTTCGATGAAGAAATACGAAAAAGCCATGAATCCATAGATGGTCAAATGCGAGCCAAACGAAAAAAAAAACAAAAGGAAAATTACCAAAAAACAACACAACAACAATAGAATGGCATTAGACAGAACAAAAAGAAGAAGACGGACCAAACCCAATGGTCCGTGCTGCTGCTGCTGTATCTGCTTCTGACGATGATGCTGTGCAACATTTGTTCGTCAATTTTTGTTGTTTTTGCTGCTCTTGTTGTTGGCCACAGTAGTTCTGGCTGTTCTTGTCGTTGAGAACTAGTCGTTTTTTGTTTGTTTTTGTTTTAATGATGGCCACTAGAAAAGTGCTGTCCGTTATTGTTGTTGTTCATCTTTGCCTTGTTTTTGTTGCTGTTTCTTATGGATTTCAAGCACACATTGCCGAATTTTGTTATTTTCTTGGCTTAGTGCCAATTGGAATGTTTGAACAGCAGCAGCAGCAGCCACCAGCAAAGCAAAAACAACCACAGCAACAGCACTCAATAGCACCCAACAAGGGAGGGAAAAAAGCATCAACAAAGTATTGTTGTTATTGCTGTTTTTGGTTCATCATCATCTTCTTCGTTTTGGTACTTTTTTTGGCGCTCACCACCAAAAGAGGCCAAATAATTTGCAGGCACAACAACTTAAAAGCCACCATGCCCAAATAACCAGCCAAACCAACCTACTTGGTTATTTATAAATGTGTTTTTTGGGGGGAAAACACTTGCATTGTTCAGTGGCCACCAGGGTCTGATTGGAAAAGAAGGGAAATGGGTCCATATAGATACATACACAGGAGGCCTAAGTTCTCACAAAGAAAGGTGTTCAGTGGAAAAATACTCGGTATGAAAAAAAAAAAATAGAATTCAAAACATTTCAGAGGTCTTCAGTCCGAAAATACGTCGGCCTAAAATATACCTTTGAGGGATTTTTCTCTCTTAGAGGTCTTTTGGGCATAGAAAATTTGATCTTCTGCTTTCTAAAACTATGAGAAAAAAGAATGGACTCTGTGGCGTATGATTGACGTCATAACATGTACGTCCTCTTTTAACCATGTGCCGTATGGGTCACGTTATAACGCATACATCATAATGGTACATAGAAATATACATTGGTGGATAACTTTCACAAAGGAAGGAGAATAACATTTGGTGAGGCACACGAAACAGACATCATGGGAAAATTAAAAAATACGCATCCGATAAATGTTTTCCATTCAACGAAAATATTCTGAAACCACTATTAAAATTTTGAAACAGCTATTACTACTCCAGATCTTTTAAAATTTTTCATTCCGAAAATACCTCAAAAAAGGCTTCAGTCTAAAAATACCTTTGATAGATTTTAGTTCTCCAGATTTTTTGTACAAATAAGACAGTTTAATAGCCTTTCATAGGTCTTAATTCCGAAATAAGATTTAGATCTCAAAATAATTTCGGGAGGTTTTCTATTCATAAAATACCTTGTAAAGGATTTTTGTGCATTAAACATTTGACTTTCTGCTCTCTAAATTTATGAAGAACAAGAATGATCTATGTGGCGAATAATTGACACCATAATGTACACGGCCTCTTGGAAGCATTTGGCGTATAAATCATGTCATAACTTATACGTCACTTGATATATCGATACATACATAGAAGGACAACTTTCACTAAGGAAACTGAAATATAGATGGTGATACCTACCAAAATCCAATGCAGATATTATGGAAAAAAGATAAAAATACGCACCATAAAAATGTTTTCCACTCAACGAAAATATTTTAGGAACAAAGAAGAGAAGATTTCAAAAAAATCTTCACTCCAAAAAACCTTTGAGGGATTTTTTACCTACAAAATTTTATTTAGAGGTCTTATGTGAATAGACGACCTTAATGGCCTTCTGCTCTCTAAACGTCACTTGATATATCGATACATACATAGAAGGACAACTTTCACTAAGGAAACTGAAATATAGATGGTGATACCTACCAAAATCCAATGCAGACATTATGGAAAAAAGATAAAAATACACACCATAAAAATGTTTTCCACTCAACGGAAATATTTTAGGAACAAAGAAGAGAAGATTTCAAAAAATCTTCACTCCGAAAAACCTTTGAGGGATTTTTTACCTACAAAATTTTATTTAGAGGTCTTATATGCATAGACGACCTTAATGGCAATCTGCTCTCTAAAACTATTTGAAAGAAGAAGACCTCATAGTGTGTACGTCCTCTTAGAACCATGTGTCGTATATGACACGTCATAACGTAATTGTCGTCGTATTCGTATTCTTTTACAAAAAATGAATAACAAAATTGTGTATCGGATATTATGGAAAAAGAATAAGGTTTTCACGTCGTTCTATTTTTTCTAATACGGATCCTTTCTAAGAATCCTCATAAAAATATTGGATCTACAGAATATATTTGAGAGATCTTATATCCACAGAATACCTATGAGACTTTTTAGTAGCTTTCTGGATTTTAAAACTATTTAAAAGGGAAGCAGAATGAAATATGTGACGTATGATTCACGCCATAACGTATACATCACCTTGGATCAATGCGGCGTATAAGTTACGACATAATGTATACGTTAAATGGAACTGCATTTATTTTTGTTTTTCTGTTAACAACTCTAAAACATTTCTGTAGACAGATGACTTTTTCGGTGGTTCTTCATGTAGAAGACCTATGCAAGATTTTGCAAAGACAGAAATTTCTTCTGTCACAAAACTTAATTCTTTAGACCTATAGACCATTCAACTGCACTTTTATTGGCATTAGACCTTTCTCAGGTCTTCCACGTGCAAAAGACCTTTCATTGAAGAACTGAAGAAAAAAACACCCTAAAGGAACTTTCAAGGTTTTAGTAAAGACAGAAGAACTCTCAAATATCTTTTACAGATAAAAGACTTCTTAAAGGTCTTCTTTAGAAAGAAAGTCTGAACGAGGAACCCTCTAGACAAAAAGACAATAAGTTAGAATCTTTATGCGGACTTTGAAAACAAGAGACTTGAGGGCCTTCTGATAAAAATGACATTCAATGAACTTCTGTAGATATATAAATGGTTGAAGATCTTTTTTACCCTTGAAAGACTTCTTCTGACTATGAAATACGTTTAAAGGTATTTTGTCTTTCAAAGATCTTTGAACAGAGCTCTGCCTTCCGAAATTATTTAAGAGTATTCGCTCTGCATAATATTTTAAAACGCCTTTCCAATATAGAAGACCTCTTAATGCCACATAGAGTATGTATAACATTCAAATGGCTTTCTCCCTATAGAAGGTTATTTAAAGGTTATTTCTCTTTATAATACAAACTGACCCAGTACCCGTTACTGGAACATAAATTTACCAACCTAATAATCCACAAAAATACCTCAGAAACAAAACTGGTTCTCGCATTCCAGAAAACATCAATTTCTACCAAAAATACAAAAATCTAAAATCTACTAAAATCTGGAAATTTAGGGCTTTTTAGTACATTTATAGTTCAAATTTCCAAAGAAATATTTAGTACAACCATTCTTCACCCCATCAGCGTTCCTTATTCTAAATTTCCAAGTTCTAGCTCTATCCCTTCCCCAAAATACCAATTTTAATACCTTTCGTACTTATTAAGTATGTATTTCCAAATCAATCTCCATATAGCAACCCCATCGCAAAACAAGAAACTCTTATAGATTTCCCACTTTATTTCTTCTCCAAATACCAAATTTAGTACCATTTAGTACTGTTTCAGAAATTTTTTCCATACACCACCTCCAAATATACACCCTAAACACAAACAATGGCCCTAATGCCAAATGTCATACTTTAAGTACTACCCTTTCAGACAATACCAAATTTAGTACTTTTTAGTACTTTTAGTATACTTACAGATCAAAGTTCTAAAAACCCAGTCCCATCCCATCTCTTACATACCAACATTGACCCATATGTAAAATTTCAAGTTTCTAACTTCAGCCCATTCGCCTGGGCATTGGATCCCTCGATCAGTCATTTATTGAACTATTTTCAAAATACATGTTTCGAAATGAATGAATTAAAATGATTCTTAATCATAAACGAATACAAATACAGAGACAATTTACACATATTAACCTTGATCTTGACTTCAGCTTTCATATACATTTTTAGGAAAAAAATCTGTTCACGGATTCTACATTACATCAATTACTAACACACTGCTACTTTTTTATGTATATACATGTTACAAATATCTTCTATAGATCTCCATTCAAATTCTTTTTATAGAAAATCTCTAACACATATTCTGCTAATAGAAGATGATTATAGTTGATGTTCACACGACACTTTTATGGAATGGTTTGCTTCAATTGGATTATGACGTATACGTTATGACGTTACTTATACGTCACAGACTTCCATTAGGTCGTCATACGTCACATATTGTATTTAATTTCCTCTCTGTAACAGAAAGAGTGCCCTTTTGAGACCATAATTTCATTTCTTAAATCTATTTCCCAGAAAAAGAATTTTTGATGGGATTGAAATGTTATTTCCACCAATTTCATTGTTTTTTTCTGCTTGTTTTCTTTATTCAAAAAAAGCCAGCCAAGAGCTCTGCCAAAATTCACAAGACTTTGCCATGCTGTTGATTTGTTGTGGTCTAAATTTAGTATAAACATTGTGGTTTCTTTATTTGCCCTCCCCTTTCTGCCGAGATTTGGTCATTATGGTAGCTTCCTCTTCCCAATATTTTGTTATACTTCTAGACCAAATGACTGACTGGCTGACTGATCCAATAAAATCATTTCATAAATAAATGTAAATTTATGAACTTTTTTTGATGAGCTCACTGCTGGCGATGTTTTCATTTTGGTCTAGGGAAAATTGTTGTTTTTTCTTTATTGTTCTGAAAAACCTTGAAAAAGAATGGTTCAACATTCATTGGTATTTCTTAAAAATATATTTGAAATAGTATTTCTTTTTCTTTGGTCTTCGTCCCACATCGGGCAATGGCAAATTGTGGTGGTGATTAATTCACCAGGGATTTATAAAGCATGGATATTTTTAAATCTGTGGTTCAGCAGCATACACCATGCAAGCAGCAGCAAAAAAAAAACAATTCTTCTTTATCGTAAAATTTATAAAAAAAAACCAACACAATACTTCGAATGTTAAATGGCATTTATAAATGAATGTTAATGTGGGGGGCAGCAGCGGTCGGAAGGGATGGCATTCTTTGCAATGTTCCATCATCATCATCGTTGGCACCACCACCGCAAAACCAAAATCCAAGCAGCCCACAAAAGAATGGGCATCGGATGACGAAGAGGCAAAACCTCAATAACAAAATGCCACAGAATCTTTAATAACAGAGGAGCAGTTCCATAGAGGGCGAGTGCGAGCGCGGGATTGCATGAGGCCATGCTGCTGATAATAAGGCCGATGGCTATGTACGAAATATATATTGTCACAGTAATAATGACGTTATTATTTTATTTTCCCCTTTGCGGCCACAATATTCGAAGAGTCAATGATATAATTATTGCTGTAGAGAAAGAAGTTGAGAGCATTTCGAAAAAAGGAGAAGATTACTTAAAGGTCGAATTGTAATAATCTTCCCCATAAGAGAGAGGTGGATTTTCCATTCCACCTCCACATGATTAGCAATCAATATATCATTGATTTCCATATTGACACAATTCCAATGAAACAACGTAAATATTCTCCTTTTTGTTGCGCAAAAATCAAGAACAAAACGTAACTTTAACAACGCTTTGACGCAACGAATGTTTTTTCTTCTTCTTTTGAATACTTTGGCAATGCTTATGAATGGTTTGCTAATTATTGCGTATTAGGTTATGGTAATACTGCCACTAATGATATTCTTGTTATTGTTGTCGTTGTTGGCTTTGCAGTGGTTCAATTATCATCAAGATGTTGGTACATACATACACACACATACATATATTATTGGCAAATTTTTGAAGCAGGGTAGACCGAGAAAAAATTTCGAAACTTTGTACAAATCCTTTTAACATCAGAAACGTGTTACAAGGGGCCACTAAATTCTTACCCCCGAGAAATGTCAAAATTTTTGCAATTTTTTATATATATATATATATATATATATATATTTTTTTTTTTTTTTTTTTTTTTTTTTTTTTTAAAAAAAAAATGAAAATTCGAAAATTGAGTTTTTGCGAAGGCACCGACCTTCACATGCTCTTTTATCAAAAGGAATTGGTAAATATTCTGTCTACTGAAGACTTGTAGGATCTGCTAGGACTTATGTCCATGGAACATATATTGAAGATCCTCAGTTTATAAAATATCGGCTGCAATGCAACACCTATTAAGGGCATTCACACTGCATAGAAGACCTTTCAAAGTTCTCCTCTCCATAATATTTTTGGAAAAAGTATGCAAATTCATGCTGGGATTTGAGTTTTTTGCAAACATCGATGCTCGTCATGCTCTTCTGTCGCCTGCTAGGGACTTATATCTATGGAATGCATATTCAAATCCTCTGTTTATAAAAATCCCCAAAAATATCGGCCGTAATGCAACACCTATTAAGGCCTTTCAAAGTTCTCCTCTTAAATCCTTTTAATATCTTGTCTCTCAAGAAGACTTTCAAAAATCTTCTCTACATACGAGGAGATCTCTTTTTCTTCATATAAGATCTTTAAAGGGTCTTCTGTCTCTAAAAATGCTCTGAGAATGATTCTTTCAAAGTTCTCCTCTCCATAAAAGTCCTTTTAAGATCTTATCTCTCAAGAAGACTTTCAAAAACGTCTCTACACAGGAAGAGATCTCTTTATTTACATACAAAACCTTTAACGATTCTTCTGTCTTTAAAAATTCTCTGAGAGTTACTCGATATTTAGAAATTCTCTGGGAAATATTGTATCTAAAATCTATAAAAATTTGCAGTAGGATCATTACTGCAACTTTTCCATCTGTAGAATCGCCCTTGATGGGTCCTTTGTCTTCAGAACATATCTGAGAGAACTTCAGTGTAGAGACTCCGTTAAAGACATTTAAAAAGTCTTATCTCCCTAAATGATACGTAATTCTTAGCCCTCGTCTCTCAAAAATAGTCCTTTCAGAGTTCTTCTCTCCAGGGAAAGACTTTTTAAGGTCAGCTACCAATAGAAGACTTTTAAAAACCTCCACTTCATAGAAAAAGCCCCTCTGCTCAAACAAGCTTTTCTTACGACTTTCGTCACTAAAAGTATTCTGCCGGTTCTTTTACCTTTAAAAGATCTCTGAAATGCATTCCTTCTATGGAATACCATCTAAACGTCTTCTTCCCCTATATGACCTGTTGCAACTTTTCTCAGAAGATCTCTGAAAAAAACGTTTGCCTATAGAAGACCCATCTAGAGTTTCTCTTCATTTTAAGGGCCTTATCTCCTTAAATAGTTCGTAAAAGTTCTTCTCTCCATAAAATACCTAGATAATAAAGTTTTCTGACGGCAGGCCTCATAAAGGTCTCCTCATCGCTCATCTCCCAATAGAAGGGCTTTTCAAGTCCTCCTCCCATGAACTTTTTAAGGTCTGATCTCAATAGAAGATCTTAAAAATCTCTTTCCCATTGAAAAAAGGTCCCTTTCTTCAAACAAGGCTTTATAAAAGCATTCCGAGAGTTATTTTATCTTAAACAGTTCTCCATAAGAGATTCTTTCTACAAAACAACTTCTTAACGTCTTATTCTTCTGTTTCAACTGTTGGAACTTTTCTATATATAGGAGCTACTTTGAGAGGACCCTAACTACAAGAGAACTCTGAGAGATCGATTGTCTATAGTAAACCTTTCTTTATTTTCTCTTAGTGGAGGACATTTTACGGATCTCCTAAATGACCCGTATAAGTTCGACTTTTCATTAGATGCCTGAAAAAAAATCCTCTTCTTACAGAGGACATCCTCGAGATATCTTCATTGCTCATCTCCCAGCAGAAGACCTTTCAAATTTTTCCTCTTCATAGATTAAAAATTAATTAAAATTAAAATGTGTCTATATAAGGCAATTTCAGGTCCTCTGTTGACATACATTCTCTCTGTTTGAAAAAATCGAAAAATCTTGTGTCTACAGAAACCCTTTACAAAATCTTCTGTCCATAGGAGACCTCTGGAGGAATTTCTTTCTATAAAAGTCCTTTCAAACTTTAACTGTCAAAAACAAAAATAAATTTCCCGTCCACCCCAATAAACATTGATGGCCATTGAACAACCAACAAACAGCCAGTTACTTGATTATCTCTGCTGTATGCCTGCCTCTCTGGCTGTTTGTCTCTCTGTTCTTATGTCAGTTTGTTTGTCTGTCTGTTTGAACACTGCTCATTTCTCATTGAACAAATACGCCCCGTGCCATTCAATTTTTGCCCGAAGATCTTCTGAATGCGTTTCTCATAAAACAATTTGTTTTAATTTTCTGATGATGACGACGTCATTGTTGTTATTGTTGTTGCCGCAGTCGTCGTCATTGTCTCTGCTGCGGCTGTTCAATGTTCTTCTCTCCCTCAGCGCAATGAAATAAACACTGCGGAGGGGTAGGATGAGGGTGGTGGATATGATGTACCTGATGTGCGTAAACTTGTGATGAGGGTTTTGTCAGTCGTTGTTGAGCTCATATTGAGTTCGTTTGTTTGTAAAGGTGTATGTGTGTGTGTCGGTGTGCGCGCTCGCTTGTGCTTTTTGAGGCCAAGGTAGCCTGTGTTGAGTGACATTCGTGTTGTTGTTGCTGCTGCCGTTGTTGTTATCTATTTTTGTGGCCGGTGAAGAAACAAAAATCGGCCTTTTCTTTATTTGTTTGTTTATTTGTTGTGTTCATTACGACGTTTGAGGGCGGGCGAGTGTTGGCTGCCGGTCTGATGTTTGCCATGTCAGTGTGTCATACGCATAATTGCAAATATACCTTTGCTATGTCGTTTGAGCATGATCCCCAAAGTTCAAAGAAAAGGGCGTGCTAGGCCACGTTAACATTTGGTCTAAACAATAAATTGAATTTTTGTTGTCACTTATCATTTTCGAAAAATCTCTACGTTGTTGTTGTATGTTGAGTGTTTCATGTCCAAGATTGAATCTTTTTTACCATTGATGTTATCTTTTTCATGGCTTATTTTTGGCTTGGGAGGTTAATATGAAGACCTCTGCATGAATAGCATGCTTTTAAATATAATTTTGGTATTTTAAAGTTCAAATTCCAAAAGTCCGGAATGTTTTAGTTATATCCTATAAAATAAAAATCCCCAATATTTTTGCCACAGCAATTGATGGAGATTTTGTGTGAAGACCTAGCCCTGACTTTTTCTACAATAGTAAAAATGAAAAGAAAATTATTTTATTTACAAAATTTTCATTTAAATTTGTTTTTGCTCTGAAAATATGAATTAAGTTGCTATAATCTAGTATTCCTTAAGAATTGTAGTATGATGTATTGTTGGCGCCTAATAGTATGCACTATGTATTACATAGGTTTACATACTCTTTTTGGATCTTGAACTCTTTACCATTTTTGACTCTTTAAAAATTACGATTATTTAAATTTAATATTTAAGTAATCTTTGTCATTATTTTCTATCAGAGGACCCAGAAATACAGTTACAATGGAGCGTATACTTAATAAAGTAATGGTCAACAACAAACGTATACGTAACATAAATAAATCATACGCTCTCTATTCCATGTAATACAATTTCAAGAAGAGATCTTAATTTAAATATAAAAAGAGGTAAAAAATATAAAAAAGTGGCAAAAACAATTTCAACGGTTCTCAGGTCTCACCATATGTACATGCCTGCATGAATCCTTTCCATCCAATATAAGGAACTTGTCTTCAACTGATACATTATGGTATATTAATGATTTTTTGACATTTATCTCGTGGATTGATTTGGAATATTTTTTAAAAGACTATCGATGATTTTTCAGAACATTTGTAATGAATACGAAGGGGCGGCCTGGGAATCTGGCACACCCTAGTAAATGTTAATATTCAGATATTTTCTTTATTTCTGTGTGGAAAATTTATATTTTTCAAGAATACCTAAGACATGGGAAGCGGCGGCCTGGGTACCATACACACCTTAGTAAATATTAATTTTCAGACATTTTTTTATTTATTTATTTATTTATTTTTTTTTTTTTTTTTTTGGAAAATTCAGTTTGTTTCCAGTTATTGAACCCCTTTTAGGCATTTTAGGCGGTTTTTTTGTTGACTAAAAAATCTACCTAAGAAATATTCTCTGAGGTTCTCATTTTGACAAAATCTCCATAAGCGCTTTAAAGAAATTTTAAATTTAAAATAGACTTGTCAGCTGCTTCACTCGGAGACCATTGATCGATCATGTTAATTCTAGCAAGAATTAGTTTTGATAGCAAAGATATAGGTTGGGAAAGAAAGAAGAGGTAGAGATATCTAGTTATTCGAAGGCTCGCCTAGACATAATTTGCTACCAGCAAACCTGTGGAAGAGGAAAGGGTTCTATGTCTGAGAAGAATGTTAGAATTCCTATCTCCCACCTACCGAAGAGCCAACATCTGCATAGTAGATGTTTAATAGTCTCTATCTTTTCTTCGTCCTCACATAGTCAACAGCTGTCGGGGCAATCGTTACCCCATTAAGAGGTCTGATACTGCAGTGGCCATTCTATATGTCCACCATAGTCTCTATCTCTTCTTCGTCCTCACATAGTCTACATCAGTCGGGATCATCGTTACCCTATAACGAGGTCAGATATCTGATACTGCAGTGGTCATTCAATGTCTACACCATCATTCTAAGAACGGATCTCCAAATTGAAAGGAAGAGAACAGGTTCTTGTTCTAGAGATTTTCAGCAGATACCTTGCGATCAGTTTTCAGTTGCCATCTTCTGCCAGCTTTTTCGATAAGAGCCTAATAGCTCTCTTCGATTGGTAGATTTATGAGCTAATTCGCCTGGGGCCCAAGAAAGCTCTTATGACCTCACATACATCATTGAAGTAAGGATACTTGAGGATTCTACTGCAGGAGACCTTTATAAGTACTCAAGCAATGAATGAATCAAAAGCAAAAAGCCTAAGAAAATACTCAAATAAAATTGGTAGAAGGATTGTAGCCCAAGAGGTTTTAGAAAATACTCACGCAAGACTACGAAAGTATTTTTGATCAAGAGAGCCTTAAAATCTCGCATATAAGGATATAAGAAGGATTCCAAATCAGGAGACCTTAAAAAATTCTCTAGCAGAAATATAAGTACGGAGACGAGAAACAAGAGAAGTCGTCTGCCATCCAGTAAGGAAAGTGAGACATTCAATTTCGCGAGACCCTGAAAAAAGAAGACAACCACAGACATATACAAATTCTACAAGAGTATGTCAAAGGGAATTCTATGGCTATAAAGGATCCATACATCTACTATAAGATTTAGTATGAGACAGGATTATTGGAAGTAACACAAATTGTTTGCGTACATTTTAATGCGAATTGGAATGTAACAATTTTTGTTTAATTTTTTTAATTATTTATTTTTTTATTTTATTTATTTTTCTTAGAAATAATATAGACACTCTACTAGTTGTTTCCATATCAATACCAATAGTTTTCTGTCTCTCCTAGTTTTTATATATTTATTCTTATACTCACAAATTGCCTCATCTCTTGTGTTTTTCATGTCCTGCCTTCGATCTCTTAAATATCGTAATGCTCAAGAAATATATAAATCTACTTGCGGTGGTGTATCTTCTGTAGCGATGATCATTCACTGTTTCATTAAGGTCGCTTAAGAATAAACAATCGCATCGTTTGTGGTCATTTGCAATAAATTTAAAATGATTAGAGAATAGTTTGAAAACCAAGTATCTTCTTGAAAATAAATTGAAAAAGAACCACAGAGTCTGACTAATTCGCCACTAAATAGATAACGTATATTTAGAGAATATTAATTAACCACATTTGTAGTTTTCTTTCAGTAAATTGTTATGAATGAATCTGCAAAGAAATGAATGAATGAATCAATGAATGAGTTTTTCTTCTCTCGTATGAGTCGTATACATTATACACTGGCATTACTCATACGTTATAGGTAAATAATAGAATACTATGGAACTGTTTAGTTTATAATTGAAATAAAGACTGGTTCTTATTACTTTTGGATGCATTGATGACTCAAGAATATTTCAGCTCAATTTTTTTTCAGGCCGAACTTTGAATACCCTCCAACGTTTGGAACGAATTTGGAAATTTTCAAAAAAAATAAAATCTTTTAAAAATTCTTAAAATTAAAATCTTAAAAATAACAAATATACAATTATATATACTATACGAAGACGTAGTCCTGCATACGCAATTTTTTGTCATGGACTGTAGTATCCACTACGAACTCTTAATACGAAATTTCAAACAACTCCGGTGTATAATGTCCCTAATGAACAAAATACCACACATAGGGTGGTACCGATATATGAAGGCAATACGAAGACCTGAACCTGCATAAACAATTTTCTGTCACAGGCTGTAGTATCCAATATGCACTATAAATACGAAATTTGAAACAACTTTGATGAATAACGTTCTTAAAATAATGAAATAAAATCAAAATATTGAATATGGGGAGGTACCGATATATGGGGGCTATACGAAGATCTGGACCTGCATAAAAAATTTCCTGTCACAGGCTGTAGTATCCACTAGGAACTTCAAGTACGAAATGTGAAACAATTCTGGTGAATAATGTCCCTAAAATCATCAAAATACCAAATATCGGGGGTTACCGTTGTATGGGAGCTATACGATATCGTGGACCCATATAGACAAATCTCCCCGATTTTCGGTAAAGTACTCAGAAGGAACCCCTTGTGTGGATTTTCAGACAATTCTATTAACAAATTTGGGTACAATCACCAAAATACCGAATATCGGGGGTACATTTATATGGGGTCTATACGATATCGTGGACTGACATACCCCATCTTCGAACTTGACCTGCCAGCAGACAAAGTTTCCACGGTTAAAAATGCAGCTGATTACATGTCATAGATTTTGATCTTATACACGATCGAAGTAGTGTATAGAATAGAGAGAGAGACTAATTCCTCATCTGTTCCGTGGACTCCAAACGTTAGTATGAAAAAGCTGCGTATGAGTAATATTAAATTTACGAAATCACTCATACGTAGTAGCTGGTGTCGAGGGTTTATAAATCGAGGTTTATACAGGGAGGGTTTCTATATCTTGCTCTTCTTGAAGTCTAGGAATAGAATGGAAGAAATATTCAATACAAAGCAAGTAATAAAAGGTATCAACCGATTTTCTGATAAATATAAACCCTCCGCAAATATATATTTTTGGGCATAAATTCTACGAAAAAATCTTGAAATCTTCTCTATTAGAACAGTGTTTGGCTTGCTTGTTTGGGATACCATAGTATTTTGTTGTTGCAAAATCGTCAGGCAAAATCCCATTATTGTTGTTTTTATAAAAACAACGTTTGTTTATGAGTGGAGAACGATGGTAATGTTTACCAGGGGGTAAGGCAGGGAATACCTAGGTTCCGGAAAGAGCCACCAATCCTCATCAGTTCCCTTGTTTCTTGTCTGGGATATTCTCCCCAGAAGTTATTTTAAAAAATAACTTCTATGACAAAAAACATTTTTTTACCCAAGTGACGAGATCGTAAGCTCAATAGAAGAGGAACAAAAGAATTACATAAAACTAAAATTCTTTTGGAAAATCTTCTAAATCTTACAACCGCACTTATAAACATTTACATCTTTCTCCACTTGTTATGCTTTCGTTCAACCTGAACGAAGTAACATAACCATGTATTTATTTCTATTTTTTATTTCGTTTTGAAAAGAGAATTCTAAACAATCATGATATATTTCTAGGTAGTCTTCGAAATTCCACTATTTTGGTCGAGATATCTTAACGATATTCTTAAAAATTATCGACTTTTACGACCATAAAAATATATTTTTAACCGCCTTTCTGGATCAGAAATTTGAAAAATTAGTCCTTTAGGCAATAGCAACTTGGTCAAATTGGGCTTGCCTTCTGGGCGATATTGGCAACACTTGATAATAAACAGTATACGCAACCTGTTACTGCCCGATGAGAATTTTTATTTTTTCGTTACATTTAAAATCGAAAAATCAATATCTTTTGTCAAATATGCAAAAAATATCACCTATTTTTTTCATAAGAACTCCCCTCTCACCGAAAGAAAACTACAACCATATCATGTACACCTCTTCTCCAAAAACCTTGCTACGTGTGTGTGTGTGTCTAAATGACACATAACAGAATATACTCATTAACGCGACAATAGCGTAAAAGAAAATTTGCAACATACAAAAGAATCCTTACAAGGATACTTGGTATTAGATGTGCTATTCTTAAATGTCTACAACACAACATGCGTGTGAATGTGTGTGTGTGTGTGTGAGTACGCTTATGCCGTGTATATGTGTTAATAGGGAATCTTAGCACTTAGCAGCTTAGAAATGCTGCAAGCAAAGAACAATAACGTTTAACGCTTAACACACAATGACAGGTATGATGAAGGAGTGTTGAGTAGAACACAAATGCACACGCACACCTAACACACACAGCACTAACGCTAAATGAACTAAAAAGGCCCTACAATGGTGGACTTATTCATTCTCCACAGCAACAACAAATGCACAATTTGTTAACGCTTCTTATCCTTTGCCAGCTTTCCTTCTTACCATGGCAACAACAACAACAAGAAGAAAACAAAACTAAAGAAAGAATAAAATAAAGAAAGCAGACATCATCAGTTGCCGATTGTTAGTTGTTGCTGTTAGTTTTCATTGAATTCTCTTTCTTTTATTTCTCTCTAAGCTACTCATCACATAAGCAGTTTGATGTTCAGTTGATGAAGCTGTTGTTGTTTTTGCTGCTGCTGCTGCACATTTTGAACATTAGGACTTCTTGTTATTCGTTATTCGTTAGATGTAAGTGTACTTTGGCTATTATAAAAACTGTCAGTTTGTCTGCTGTTTTCTCCCTTATATTTTCCCTTCAATTCTCCTTTTATTATTTGTATTTAGCTTTCAGCCATTTTCTTCCAAAGGGGAAAAATATTCTGTGTCCTTCTTTGGTTGCAAGTGTTATTTAAGGGATATTTCTGGTATTTAGTGGTAGAATATACCACAGAGAGTTACTCTATTTCCCGCAGGGATTAGAAGGGTATAATGCGGCTTTGAGCAATTTGTAAGGGATATTTGTTTTTGTAGTGTGTGAATGTATCGCATAAAATTAAAGAATATATCAAAATGGCACAAAACCGAACCACAATCCGGATCAAGGAAATATAACTTATATTTCAATATACCCTATTCCGCCATTATCATGGTCTGCAACTATAGTATACAAGTCATTGGTTAGACGACGTATTTTTTCTATTTAGTGAACTTGATGTCCTCCATTTCCTAATATTCCCATTTAAAAGTAGAAGAAAGCTACACTTTAAGTTAAAATTCCAATCCCATTTTTACACCCTCCACCATTCTATGGAGGGTATATTAGCCTTGTCATTCCGTTTGTAACTCCTCGAAATATAATAGACCCTACAAAGAATATATATTCTGGATCAGCGTAAAATTATAAGACGATCTAGCGATGTTCGTCTGTCGAATTGAATTGACGAATTGAGATAGAAGGCTAAAATTGTGCATGTATGCATAGTTTACCAGTAGACAGGTTAAGTTCGTGAATGGGTCATGTCGGTCCACGTTTTCGTATAGTCCCCATATAACGGTTTTCATTTAAGTCGTACTTTTCGGATTTTTTAAATTTTTCAAGTTCCTTCCAAATGGTGGAGGGTATTAAAAGTTCGGCCCGGGTGAACTAAGCTGCTTTTTTACTTGTTTTTTCATTTGCTCCAGTCAGTTCATGGTTGACGACGTATCTTTTCCTGGTATTTTTAAAGTTTCGGTCCGATTTGAATAATGAAATGAGCTGTAATTGCACGTGTCATAATCTCATTTGTCATAAGTCACGTTTCGCATGGTAGAGTATATAAAACTTTGCCTCATCGTAATAATGGTTTAAGATTATATGTGTTTTTAGAAAAAAATCGGTTTCAGGTCATTTGGAGTCAATCTAGAGATGTCCATCCGTCCTAATAAGTAGGGGGAAAGGAATATTCAATTTGGTACAAACGTGACATAACGTAATGTTTCTATCATATTTGGATCTAATTCCAGGACGAGGGCCCCGCTTTCATTATCTCTAACAAAGTTGGTGTTGGTTTTTTTAAGTAATCCATACAAATCGTACATGACGGAAGGAGTATTCGATTTAGTTAAATTCCGCACATGGTAATATTTACACAAAATCTAGAAATTTTCCATGGTTATAACTCACATTATCTGCGAAATAATTGACCGTATCTATTTAAACCATAGATCTAAAATGCTCGCTCGAATTCGAGTAGAGAGTAAAACTCGTACGAATTGGAGCGTTAAAATTCCTTCGAGTAGAAAACAGATATTGAGTATACTCTCATTTTCTATGCCCCTCGAACAAGAACATAATTGGTAATTGGAGTTTATCACTGTCGAGTGAGAGTAAACATTTCTCGAAATAGAGCAGATTTTACTCTTGCAGAGTACTCATCTAGTTTTTGTCAAACCGTTCTTTTGCAGGTAATTATCTGGATTTCTGTACCAACAAAGCAGTTGCTTTTGCAACCGATATTTTGAAAAACATTCTATTTTTCCTCCATGGCTATAATACATGATCTCCCCATCCCCAGCTCCTAGCAAGCTCAAACCTGATTTGTTTGTACAAACACTCACACGCCAAATACATTTGTTTTTACACTCGATTTTACTCTTTCCCTTTTAATCATTTTGACTCCTACTCGTATTCTTCGAACGAGAATGGAGAGTAAACTTTTTTTTTGTAAACCTCGTACACTTCGATTACGCAGTTCATTTCGAGTTCTTTTCACTCGTGAGTAAAAGCGAACAAATCGGAGTTCTGCTTCCTACTATCATTACTCTATATCAAAGGAAACAATGGTGAACACCTTCTGGTACCTTTCCTAAAATGTAATCGTTTGTAGAAGATAAAGTTAGTATCCGAATCTCTTCTAACTTTGCAAATCCTAACATTCTTATCAAAGTAAGATAAAGTGTGAAAATGGTCTACATTGGTGCCCTTCCTTCAAAAGTGAAACATTTTTAAAGAACAAATCAACGAAGTGTTTGTACGATGTAAAAAATTTAAAAAAATAAGTTCGGAATAGGTACTGCAGCCTATGACAAAAAAAAACAAAAAACTTTTGCAGGTTCACGCTTTCGTAGGCCCCACATTCATTTGAATGGTATTTTTGGATGGATTTTTTTTTTTTAATTTTTAAAGTTCCTTCTAAAAGTTCGGCTTGGAAACATGGCTGCTTTTTTATTTATTCTTATTATTTTTTTTTATTTTATTAATTAATAAATAATTAATTTATTTTTTTAATTTCGAAAGAGTTTCACATTTTAATGAAATGCTCGCAAATGTTATTTACTTCAAAAATTAAGGTATTGAAAACTTTCCTCAAGCTACCTAATTTCCACTCATTCAAGCTTCTCATTTTCATACATCTCTCAAGTCACCAAAGCTATTCGGAGAGGTGCTTATAAGCCTCACGCCATCAGAGCTCCACTGAAAATTGGCGACAGACAAAACTAATAGCCCACGGTATGCACATCCGAACAGCACAATAACACATTTTACCCAAGTCAATCAATCAATAGGTCAAACAGTTTGTCATTGAGAACCTTACACATATGAACTCGCACACAAAGGCATTTGTGTGTATGTATGTCGTATAAAACCCAGATGTGTGTTACATATCTCCAACTTATTGTTGGCGCAGAGCAAAGAAGATCATTATGTGGGTGGGTGGGAGTCTGTGTGTGGTATTATATGGCACTGTATTACTAAAGGGTGTGTGTGTGTGTTGCATTGAAGCCCATAACAGCCTGGTGGTTGGCAGCCTGACTTGTTGGGTGCTGAATGGTTTAGTTGTTCTTTGGTCGGCTTGTCGACTCCAACTGATGTTATCATTATCATTTTTTTTATTATTATGATGATGATGATGATGGCGATAGAAAAATATGTATGTGGAACAATATGCTGCTTACATATATGTATGAGTTTGATTATACAGCACCAGTAATGAAAGAGAGCGATGGGAGGGAGTTCTCGGTGTGCTGTAAGTTCAAATGTGTTAGGCCAACATACATAGATGGCATTATGCCTGCACATCGTAGAGAACAAAAGTTTCTATCTCATATATATGTGTGTGTGTGTGTGTGTGAGTATATGTGTGTATTTTTCTGAGTGTCTGGGTACAAGAATGTGGTATACCAATGGATTACATTGCAATCGGTCCATACAGTATCATACTTCAGCATAAGTACAGAAGTAAATATTCGAACATCTAATATTTATGAGTGGTAGAATAATGATAATGTCCCTCTTGCATATTCAAGTTGACCTGATACTATGTGGTATTTATTTTTTGTTTTGTTTTATTCTAAGTATTTTGTTATTGTCTGGTTCTTCGTCTTCTTCTTGCTGTTGTTGTTGTTTTCTGGTAGAAGAGTAAAATATGCAAATATACTTCGAAATGTACACAACAACAGGCACTTATTCACAGACGTTCGATAATAGACAAAAGATTATTCCGATGGACAGAGACCAAGCGAAAACATTTGTCGTTTGGTTTTTATGGATGACCAGTCAATTGTTGAATTGTCGTCGTCCACTTGTACAGATAGTCAGTCAAGTATTTGATTATTATTGTTTTAAGATGATAATTAGCTCTTCGGGGGAAATTCAAGGTTATTCAAGGGGTAACGAAGTATTTTTGCGTGGATTGGATGATCTTTGAATGAATGAAATGTTTTTTCTTCAGCGGGATTATTTGTATTAAAAAAAGATCCCTTTTTAAGAGTTTACTTTGTCTGATGACTCATGGCGTATATATAACGTCATGAAGTATACGCTAAATTTTTTTGAGAAAAGAGGGAATTTATCGGAAAAAATGCGGAAGTGGTTCTGATCTTCGATAAACATAGTACCGAAATACAACATTGATTTTTCTGAAATATTGCCCAGAATGCTGAAAATGGTATAGTAAAAGACAGTCATAAGGCAGACAAAATAAGTAAACGCATTTCTCTTGGAGTGGTCCTTGGAGTGGATGCTATCCCTTCCCTTCTTCATATCAGATTTTGTGTTAGTGAAAATATTTAAATGTGCAAAATGTGAAGATAATCGGACTCTTAGTTCATATTAAATAAGAGTTATAATTATTCAAAATTTTGATCCTTTGAGGGGGAGGTACCGGAAGGAGTTGTCCAATATCTACCATCTTCACACTAGATCTTTTGCTGATAAAAGTATTAAAATGTCCCGAGCTTGTATAAAATCGGATGCTCATTTCGCGTTTCAAAGTTTTGACCCATTGGGGGAAGGTACCTAAAGGTGTGGACCGATGTATCCCATAGTTATACCAGATCTTGCGCATGTGAAAATATAAGAATGTGTGTAATTTGAAAACAATCGGACTCTAATTTTATAAGAGTTATAATTATTCAAAAATTTGACCCTTGGTGGGAGAGGTACTTAATGTACGAACCCAATACCAACCATTATATAAGGATTTGCAAAGTTGGAGAAAAATCGGATGGTACTTTCACTTTCTAAGAAGCAAGATATTTTATTAAAAAATGACCTGTTGTGGGTGGGGTATCAGAAGGAGTGTCCCGATATTGCCCATCTCTCAAATCTATCTAATTTTGATAATAATATTATGATGTACCAAGTTTCGATAAAATCGGATACTACCTTCGAAAATTATCGTACGCAAATGTGCAAAAAAGGATTTTGTCCAAAGAGACCTAAACCCGTTATTTCGATTAGCCATATGGCTGAGAGCATAAAAAACAAGAAAACGTTTTTTTTTTTCAGTCAAAGGCAATTAGAGAGCGCCTAAAAGTATGCTAAAAAATACTTAATGTAAGATAATCCATCATGATCCATAAACTAGCCTTTAGGGGACAAAATGACCTGATCTGCAACGCGATTTTCTAACTCATTTTTTATTTACCGACAAAAATCGGAAACTTTGAAACCAAAAATCTTGATATAAAACATTAGTTAAAGTTGACAACATTGGTATCTATAGCTAGATCTTAGCGACTACTTTGATTTCGTCGCTATCTTACCTAAACATTTGGTAATTACCGAAATTATAAGCATTTTAATTTTACCAACTTTTGTAGGTAACTAAAAAAATGAGTTAGAGAATTCCACTACTGATATCTCAAATGTTTTCCTTTTCCGTTATATTTTTTTTAAATACCTTGGAATGGCCCCATGGCAGTTCCCACACCTGTTTTTCTCCCCCACATCAACTTCACACAAATCTCCCGTTTTCGTCGAAATACCCTATCTTTCACTCTGTATTCTTTTCGCTCTCTCTCTCCGTGTCTAGCTCATTATCTAAATAGCAAGGGGGCCCAACAACAATGAGGCATCCTCATCATTGGCAACGCCATCATCATCATCATTACTTCTTTTATTTATTTTGATTTTAAAAAAACAAGGCTAGAGCATCTTCTTAGGTTTTATGCTTTTAGGCACGTTTATTAGACACTGATGTTATTGTTTTTCTTCTCGTTGTTGTAGTTGTTTTGTTTTCTCTATTTGCTTTGTTCAAGCTTTTGTTCTTGGTTAATGTAATGTTGAATGGCAGTGGTAGTAGTTGGGTTAGCAGTTGATGCCGCTGCTAAAGCCTTCAAAGTCCATTTTGGTCATTTTCCTTGCACTAGACCAAATGGTGGGTTGAGGGGATTTAGGGGAATGAAACAAAAAGAAAGGTTATGGAAAAAGCTTAACGAAGCATATGTTACAATTGTAGCGTCCGTGTGAGTGTGTGTTTGTGCTAATGTTTATTGGTGTTAGTGTTCATTGTTGTAATGGCTTTCTGGCCTTTATTGTTTTTGTTGTGTCATTTTTTTCTTGTATTTTGCTCAGTTATTCTTTTGGTTTGTCTTTACCATGTTTATCTTCTTTTGTTTTTGTTTCTCGTGAATTTCTTTCATTCTTCTTGTTTTATTGTAAAGTAGATTGCTTTGGCAAACCGTTATGCATGTACACGTATACGAAGGACAGCGTGTGTGTGTGTGTGATTTGGCCAAAGCCAATGCATGCTATCTCTTGAAATTGTTCTATTTTTTCGTTTTGTTTTTATTATTTCATTTGCCTATTGTTTATGCACACGTTGTCCTTCAAGTGCTTTTATTATTATCTTCTGTTGCCTTGTCCCTCTCTCTGTGTGTGGTTGGCTCTTCTGTGAATGTGGTCGCTTGTTTGGAGGTTTCTTTGAATCTTTTGGCTTTTTACTCCGCCAAAGAGAATCAAATCATTGTTGGTTTTGGCATATTTTGCATTTCGTCTATCTTTCTTTTATGCTTTGATATTAACACCAGGTTTGGTAAAAATATTGAAAAGTTTTCTTGGTGGAGTATTCCGTAAAGGGATATCCCAGATATATAATATTTTCCAAAAAATTAGAAGAACTTACCGCAAATTGAAACCCAAACTGGAACTATTTATGACCACCTGAAATTAAAAAAAAAAAAAAAATAAAACCCTTAAAAAAGAGGAATGAATAGCAAAAAGTCATGAGAAATGAGTCAACATCAGTATCATATGCTTCCGAACTCCAAAAATCTAAAAGTTTTTACTACGATGACTAATTTTCCATTTATGAAATCGAAAAAAAGCAGAAATACAAAATTCTTATAGGTTCTGGAACAGAAAAGAATAAAGTCACCTGAAAACCGTCTTTGCAAACCCAGTGTTAATTAAGTCAAACGCCATAGTTTTTCCATTTTTTTAAATATTTTATTGAAATAAAAGTCGGAAATAGCATCAAATTTTAGAATAAATTTAGATTTGTTCGAATTGGCAACCTTTGGCACGAATTATGACCTTCAAACGGCCAATGAAACCGTCACACGCTGCCCGAATGTTGCTCTACGGTATTTTGGCCTATTCTCGGCGAAGCGCTTGCTTGAGGTGATCGACACCTTGGTATTTTTTAGTGCCAACCTTGCTTTCCAAAATACTCCAGACACAATAGGCCAACGGATTGGTATCCGGAGATGTTGGTGGCATTGTGCCCTGGAAATGAAGCGAGGAACCTCATTTTGTAACCATACTTGGGTGGCGCGTGCTGAGTGCGAGTCCTGTGCTGAGTTCTGTTGGAATGTCCAAGGTTTGTGGCCAAAATGTTTTGCGTGCCCAAGGCTTTAATACACCCTCCAGAATATTTTCGCGATAATATTCGGCATTTATTCTGATGCCACGGTCGATTAATATGAGCGGAGAGCGACCATCGGCTGCTATGGCGGCCCACACCATCATCATGGCCGCGCTTGAGTTCTGGTGGCCAACCGAAGGTGCACATTTTCCGCTGACCTCTTTGGCAAGTATACATGAACATTTTGTTTCTTTACAAACTGCTGGACAACGAATGTTTTCTCATCGGAGAAAACCAAATTCGGCAGTTCACCACTTTCGGCCAAGCGAAACAACTCTTTAGCTCTTTTGAGTCTATTTTGTATCTGTTGTGGTGTTTTGGAATTTCAATGGTTTTACCCCGAGCTCATTTTTCAGTATTTGCCGAATGGAATATTGCGATAGGTTCAGCTCACGAGCCATTTTTCGGCCACTGTGACGCGGGTTTCGATCAAGTCGCTTCTTTACTTTTCGAATCATTTCTGCTGATGTTGCTGTATTCTTCCGTCCACTTCCTTGACGTCGGGCAACGCTACCAGTATCACGGTAAAGAGCGATGGTAGGAGACACAAACGATTTATTCACATTTAAATGCTGGAGTACTCTAACGATAGCCAGTTGTGGTTTTCCAGCCAAATATAAAGAAATCACACTATGACGCTTAAGTTCCATCACGAATAACTTTTTTTCTGGAAAATTCTCACCAAAATGCCATTCTAGCTTGTAAACAATATAATGAGCTGTCACTGGAATAATTTTAACAGCTTTCGGATGTGTGGCTTAGAAATGACAGCAGTCTGAAGTTGCAGGTTGCAATTTTTTTTGTTTTCATCTCACCCTGTATATATTTTTAATAATAACTAATATTGAGTTTCAGCCATAACAGCATCCATTCTTCTCCAAAAAGCTCTTAACATTATCGCCATTATTTTTGCAAGCCAGCATTGTTCTTGGCTGCCGGGCTGGTTAGTTAGTGTGGTTACCTAACCAGCTATCTATCCAGTCATCCATCTAGCCATCCACATGTCCATAGTGAGTTGAACACCATTGTTGCTGCCGCTACTGTTACCCCTTTACCTAATGGTGGTGCTGCTGGTCTATTGTTATTTCATTTTTTCTCATTCTTTGTTTTGTTTTCGTCTTTTGTGCCAAGAAGAAAACCTTTTTGGTTGTTCCTTGGCAATAATGGACCCCTCTTGTTGTTGGACGATACGTTTTTTTGTTCCGTTATTTTAAGTTATTGTGACTTGTATCTTAATTTCTTTTTCTTGGTTTTTCAAAGAAACAGTAGTGTTTTTTTGTTGGAACTTAACAATGACAACATCAACAACAATGACTAATTGCAATGTCCATGTGATGGTACTTTATATTATTAATAAGACATTTTTTATTTTCATTAATTAAAACTGGTGATATATTGTCAAGAAAGTGAGAGATTCTCTTACATAATCTTAAACACAGATATAGAATTCCATATTAAAGTAGAAGAAATTCCCAAGCTTCTCACAAAAAAAAAACAATAATTTTTTTTAAAGATGACGAATTCTATTGAAGAGAAATTTAATTTCATTTTTCTCCTATAAATTGTCTCTAGAAGACTATTTTCCTTAAAAAATCTACAAAATATTGCATTTTTGAATCAATTTTGCTATTAATGCCTATGTTAATCACTTCAGACCTTTCGATCTAATCTCAGGTGTGGTCAAGTGGGCAGGGCTTATTTTATATATAATATTCATTGTGGATGTTAAATATTTATAAAAACGGAGACGTTATTGATTTTATATATTCTAAAAAATGTTTTTCATTTTATTCCAGTGTACCTTGCAAACATGGCCAAAATACCTATTTAATTATGTAAGTATACAACACCACAGGTATTATTATTTAAAATTTGGAAAAAATAATTGCTAAAAATTAATGGATAAAATAACCCATCACGAAACTGTGATCCCTTAAATGCAAATTGTATTTAAAGCCGATTTTACGTATTTTAATTTTTATTGGTTATTTTTGCATTGACCATAAGTCACCCAAAAATATTATCCTTTGTCAATAAATTCTGACAACTTTCTTGACTGTCTGTGTTTCTCCCTCAGTTAAATTTCTATATATCTATACTTATGTCATTTTCGTCAACACGTTTATGTATATACAGATGTATATTATAATTAAAGTTATTCTATCCTATAAGTATCAAGATGCACCATTGCATAAAAACATAGGGGGAAGGCTAAAAATCAGTTATTTACAGGACGACACATGATGAAAATAAAACTGTTTACAGAGAAGACTACAAAAATAGGGGATGTTAAATTATGCATAGGGGATGTAAAATCGTATGCATGTGTTGCAGTTAGGAAAGAACTCAAACGGAAAACACCATTTTCAAAAAAAAAAAAAAAAATAGTGAAAAAAATAAAAAGTCACTTTAGATATACCCTAAAAAAATATTCATAAAAAATCCTGCGCATATATTTATAGAAAACCCAGAGAAATTTTGATCTATTTAAAATCATTGCTTTGATATTTCCTACATGTCCTACGAAGTAATAAAAAATTGAGACAATAAAAATTCAAGATTATTTCTTTTATACTCCAAGGAGATATTCTCTGAAAAATGTATCACTCTGCCTTGCCGACAATTATATACCATGAGTCATTGCCATTTATTTAAATATATTTTGACTTGTGTTATGATTATTCAAACTATTGACCCTTTATGGAGGAGATACCGAAGGTGTGGACTAATATTGTCCTTTCCATATCTGACATAAGTCTGATAATAATAATTACAACCTGACAGATTTGGACTATATCTACAACTTTCAATTATAATTTTTGGAAAATATCGAAATGTGAGTGAGGTATCAGATATAGTTGAGCGAAATATTATATTTCATCTAATACAAAAAAAATCGAATTGGATTGGGAAATTGGAAATTTGAAGAAAATCAAAAATTTATTTCCTGTTTTTTGAGAAAAATTGTTAATCGAAATGTAAACCTTTTGTGGGGAGGTAATTGATGGTGTGGACCGATATTATTGTGTTAATAGAAATATTGGTATGTGTGAAATTAGAAAAGGTTCGAATACTCACTTCGTCTTTGACGATAGTTTTGGTTACACAAAATTTTGAACCTTCGGGGCGAGGGGCCAGGAGTAGTGTGCTGAAACTTACCATCTTCACAAAAGATCTTGCGTCAATGGAAATATGGTTATTCAAAATGTTGAACCCCTTTTTGGGTTCACACCAGATATTGAGTTCATATAAATATTGGGATGTGTTAAGTTTGAAAGGAGTCGAATGCTCAATTTGCGATTTATGAGCTTTATTCTCATTCAAAATTTTGACCCGATGTGGATGAGATACCAGCAGAAGTGGTCTCTGCCAGATCTTTTGTTGGCAAAGATATTGGGATGTGTGAAGACCATCGAACCCTTTTTCCCATTTTACACGAGCTAGAATTATTCAATATTTTGAACCGATGTGGGGGTGGTACTTGATGAAGTATGCCGATATTGCCCATTTTCTCCTCTAACCTAAAACTTATAAAAATATTAGGATTTGAAAAGTTTTCACAATATTGGATGATTTTGCCTTTTTCTATGAGGTAAATTATTTTCTTAGAAATGGTGAAATAGTAGACAGTTATTTTGATGAGGTACGTTTGAAACGTATCATATGATAAAATATCAAGTATTATTGCTCCTAAAGATTGGAAAATATTTTTAAAAATTCTGAGAAAATAAATGTATTTCAAACAATTCCAATATCTACAGAAAATTAAAAAAAAAATACTTGGAAAATATTAAATCTTAAGAATGCAGAATATTGGGAGTTGCCATTATTTTGGGGTCCATGCGAAAACGTGGATGTTCATAGGCAATTTTTATCATAGCCATTAAAGTATTCGAATACTAAACTTGAAAAAATTCCGGTGAATAATGCCGCAAAAACATCACAATACCGAGTATATGGAGGTACCGTTATATGGGGGCTAAGCCCTGTATCTGCATAAACAATTTACTGGCACAGGCTGTAGCACCTATTAGGAACTTCATATACGAAATTTGAAACAATTCCGGTTAATAATGTCGCTAACATCATCAAAAAAACGAATATAAGGAGATACAGTTTATGCGCACTATACCAAAACGTGATGGGGGATTGAAATAGGATTTTATTCTGATCAAGAATATATGTATAGTTTGTGGGGTCTAAAATTAATATTTCGAGGTGTTACAAACGGAATGACAAACTTAGTATACCCTCCATACTATGGTGGAGGGTATAAAAATACCAAAAATATAGCGTGAAGTGAATATATTCCCACAAAATCCACTCTTATTGCCCTGACATATCCTGAAAATAGTTTTTTTTTTTAAGAAATCCTCGAAAAGTATTTTGATTTATCTTCTGAATATATTCTTAAAAAATTCCTCTAATAATATATGGATTTTTCCTCAAAAAATATTATGGACCTGTCCAGGGAAAATAATTAAAAAATCCAAGAACATGGTACTGTTCGTTCGAATTATTCTGGGAAAATAATATTAAAAAATCGGCAAAATATTGCTTTGATCGATTCTGAGAAAATCTTCCTGAAATATACAAAGTAAAAATAAAAATCCAAGAAAAATCCAGAATTTTTATTCTAACAGATCCCAAAAATGTTAATAAAATATTTCTCTAATTGCCGTTTTGCTTTGATAGATCCAGAAAAATGTTTACAAAATCATCAGAAAAATCCACGATTTTTAATTCGATGGATTAAATATAATGATGATATATTGAATAAATACATAAGAAAATATTCATAAACAGTCCCCGATTATTACTTTGTTTCCAATAAGGAGCCAACTTATAGCTAGAAAATTCCTTTCCAATATTATAAACTCAACCAAATCCATATTTTATTTCCCTCCTTTTGGTTTTTATTTTATTATTTGTAATAAAATGCACATTTCATTAAGAATTGCATAGAACGATGATGAGGATGATGGTGGCGGAGGCAACTTAATCAAGATGTTATCAAGCCTTAAACTACCGCTGAAGGACTACCGCTCAAAGTGGCTGAGGTTGTATAGAGAGCAACAACAACAAAATGTAAGCAACCAAATCCAAAAGCCATTTATTAACACTACTGCTCTTGCCACTGCTGCCATTGCTTCTGTTGGCAATTCTTCTTCTTAACTGTTTCTTCTTCGCCTTTTGCTTTTTACATGACATTGAAAGGAAAAAAGATCCCAATAATAAATCACCCTTCTCTTTTGCCCGCCATACGGTACTTGTTTCGGGTTTTTTCTCATCATTATTATATTTGTTGTTGTCGTTGTTTGCCAACGACGTTTCAACCTGACATCCTTGATGGAGAATCCTTGATGTCAATTTTTATTCTTTTTGCCATGGTACAGCAATGGCAACAGCAACAACGGCAAATAACACCTTGGTCTGCTTGATACTTAAATGAAAAAAAGCCAGGGAAAAAACAAGTAAAATGGTTTTGGGTTCGGCTATGGCGAAATATTGGATGCCCTACATAAAAGAGAGAATCCAAGCATTTGGTGAATAGATAAGGCAATGGTGAAAAGTATTTTGACTCTTTTTGTATGCAGGTCCACGTCTTCTTATAGCGCCCATATAACGGTACCACCCGATAGTCAGCATTTTAATGATTTCAGCAGCATGATTCACCGGAATCGTTTCAAATTTCGTCCTCGAAGATCTTAATGGGTACTACAACCTATATCAACAAAAATTCGTATGCAGGTCCACGTCTTCGTATAGCTCCCATATGGCGGTACCTCCCGATATTCGGTATTTTCATAATTTTAGTCACATTATTTACCGGAATTATTTCAAATTTCGTATTTGAAGTTCATAATGGGTACTGGAGCCAATGATAAAAACTTTCGTAAGCAGGTCCACGTCTTCGTATAGTCCCCATATAACGCTTTCCATTTAAGTGGTATTTTTTCGGAATTTTTTAAAAATGTTTCCAGTTCTTTCCAAATATTGGAGGGTATAAAAAATTCGGTCCGGCTGAACTTAGCTTTTTTTATTTGTTTCAAGTTATTCCGTGCGGAAGTCACATCCTGTAAATTTCAAATACCCAATATCGTAACCAATATTTTTCCTAAATTCCGAAGAATATTACTATGTCGTGTAACATGGAGTATGACATACTAAGTATACTCTGCACACCTGAGCGATGCTCTATGGACATGAAATAAAATACAGAACATGTTTATTTTTGTTTTTTGCTCCTCCAGTTGTCTTGTCTTCTTCATTCGAGGCGACAAGAAACACAATTAAATTGCTGGTAAAACGGCAACAACAACAACAACAGTAAACATTACTGTTGTCTTTCTTGAGAAAAAAAAAATATTCATTTCAATGTCATCAACTTTACTTTTTCCAATTTTATTACCAAAAAAAAAAAAACTCAGCAGCGGCAGAAGCATCATCACAACCGCCACCAAATGCCAGCCACAAAATCTTCCCCTGCAAAAATCCAAAAAAGTCACTGCCAACCACATGAATCCTATCAACAACAACAAGATTACTGGCAACAACAACAATTTTATATTTTTCTCTGCCCCAAAAAAAGCCATTACAGCCACAATCTGCTATCCATGGATGAAGGGAAAGGAGCAGAAGAATGACAAAAATTGTTTGGTGATTTTCCTCCTGTTGCCTTCCCTGTATGGCAAGAATAATTGCAACTTTCCACATCCATTGGCAGCCAACCAGGCAGTCAGATAGTCAGTCAGTCACCTTTGCCGCTAGGGTGAATCTGAGGGTGTATTGGTCTATGGATGTGTGTGTGTGTTTATTTTATTTTTCGGTAACTGGAAAAGTTTTGTGTCCTTGAAAGTTTTGAAAGCCAGCAAGGACTTCAAATAATAGTTTTATGGCCACTCCTGTTTTGTTTTTTGTTGTTGTGGACAAACTTGACCCAAACTGAAAGTCTGAGGAGGATATTAAATGTTTGCCGATTTGCGTATTAAAGGAAAAACTAGAAAATTAAATAAATTTCGGAGAAACTTTTTATTAAATTTAGAAAGATTTTTTTGAACGGTTATGGAAATAATACATGTTCTCACCATATGAGCACCTAAAAGTATGCACCTTGATATTAATTTTTACAACTATTTGCTTATCTCATAGGTTGAGAGAAAAGAGAATTTCGCTCTGAGAATTACTTTTCTCAGAAAAGCCGGAAACGTGATACCTGTGAAAATATGAAAATTAGATAAATCGGAAGCAGAGTATACAAAAAACAATAAAATATTCAGAATAATTCAATTTTAATTCTTCTTAAATCAGGGCCGGCCAGAGAGTCAGTTATGTTTTCTCAATTTTGGTACTCTCTGATTACATTGTTTTTCAATGGTTGTGAGTGAGAGTTACGCTCTTTGAAGGCATGGGTGCCTGCTCTCAGCTTGCCTACCTGAAATTATATATTTCTCTATTTTGCTCAACTCTGGTCTGGTGAGAATATAGTCTAATGAATATACAGATAGAGGAAAACTCCCACAGCCTCTCTTCGAAAAAATTCGAATCAGCAGATGTCGTTTCAGAGGTAAAAATGAAACATTGAAGTCACTCTACTCTAAAATGTTAGAAATATTAACAACTGTAAGGTATTTAAAAAATATTATTCCATAGCAAGATGTAGGTGTATATTAAATGGAAAATCGGAAAATTCGGCATTAATTCAGTGAGAGCCATCTGGATAAAAAGACAAACCAAAATTCCGTCGTCTATATATTCATTAGTCTAAGGCAGCCTTGCTCACAATATTTGTATTAATAGTGGTAAGAGCCTCTCCCGCACTCTCTCTCAGAGGGAAATTAAAATCGAGAGAGAATATGTGTGCTTTATTCATACTTTTTCACAGCGATGCCAACTTAGTGCTTTTCATTTATGGTGCTTTTTAGACCGCCCAAAACGCCAAAATAGTGGGCATAGCGCGTAACGAAAAAAATGCACTGTGCGTACGCTTTTCATCTTTTCTGTTGGTGCATTTAGCGGGTTTTAGATTTTAAAATGTGGCAATGTTTATACATTCGAATATTTTGATATTATGGTAAGTTCTACACAAGTTCTTTACTGCAAATTCTCTAGGTGTCTTTCATTCCTGTCATTGAATTTCTTTTGTTTACATGTAACTCTTTTTTAATAAACCAAAATTAAATGAAGAATTTTGTGTATTATAAACCAATTGAAGGAAAAGTAAAATGAACAAAAAAAAAACGCGGATGTCATTTCTAATATGGAACTAAGATTGACAATAGATAGATATGGATAGAAGTAAATGAGTTCAAAGATTCCATAGGGTAAAATCCCAAGATTTATCAGAATTCGTTATAATACTGGTTAACTTCCCATACTCAAATGCAGAAGTAGAAAGAGCATTCAGAGCTATGAATTTATATAAATCGAAAATCAGAAACAGATTATCCTTTAATTCTGTAAATTCTATTTTACATATTAAATATGGCCTTCGTCGAGAGAATACGTGCTGTGACAAATATGACCTGACGTCAAATGTCTGTAAACAAATTTCTACACAGGAAGTTTACAAAAAGTCAAACTATTTTTTACAAACTGTCTTATGGCAAAATGAAGAAACTGATGCAGACATTCCAACTGCATTTGAAGCTATGGGTTTTATAGGTGAACATAATTGTTTGTAAAAATGTATATGTCTGTAAGTTTTAACCACATGTAAAATGTTCTTAATACAACATTCTTTGCGTCAATTGAATTTTGTACGGGAACAAATGCAAACGCGGTATGTCATTAAGCGATGTGACATCTCTGTCAAAAGTTATCATATTTTTTAAAAATATGTGTGCACTTATATACATGAAATGTTTATAAAAGATGTGAACTAAATTTTTGAATAAAACAGTATTTAGTTAAAAAAAAAATGTTTTATTGACAATTTAGCCATTTTGGTTAGAAAAAAATAAATAGCGCTTTTTACGCTTTTTTAAGGAAAGTTTTTACGCCATTTACGCTTTTCTGGTTTTTAATTACGCTTCTAGCTCTCAAAATGTTGGCAACACTGCTTTTTCATTCGAGGCTGCTCATAGCTGGTCCATGGCGATGAGTTTGTAAAGAGAGCGCACTTTTCCGCCATTTTTATCGTTTTCTCTTAAATTGGTCTTTAAGTTGGACTAGTTATTCGGGTACAGAAACAAGATTTAAGTAAAAAAGTCTATAGCATGGTTAAAGTAATAGATTCTTGCATGTTCTGGAACTGATCTATTGTTGCCATTTCCAAATTATTTTGTCATCCTTTACCAATTGATCTGTCCGAAAGATGATGAAAAACTAATTACCTCTTCCCCTACGCACCTGCCATTCAACATTCGACAACTGACCTCGTATTGCACATGTTTAACCTAGTTTCAGCATGGCATCGTCGTCATCATCATCGCCATCATCAGCACCAGCATCGTCAAAGATCCAACTTATCTAGAAACGCTCTGCCATTGATGAGATAATTTGCCAAAGCATTTTGACATTCTGATGCCGTTGAGAATTCTCAAATGTGTTGAAGTCAATTTGTACCGAAGTATTTTCACAGCATGTGGTGTGAGTATGTGTGTGTGTGTGTATGTTTGGTGGTATATCGTTGTTCGAAACAATTAAAGAAGGCAGGCAACAAAATTGAATTATTAAACTAGACACCAAATGGAAGCGTGGCACAATATGGGGTACAGTAGTTGTGCCAATAGTGGAGAGATGACAGTAGCAATAATTGAAATAAAAGAGGTTTTCCCAAAGATGTCCAATTTATCAGAAGAAGACCGACTTGAAAAACCGGACTTTCTTAGTATGTCGATTAAGTTCTTTCTTATTTAATTTTTTCATTTTTTAATAAAATACACTTAGTAGAACAAGTAAAAAAGCTGTAAGTTCGGCCGGGCCGAACTTTGAATACCCGTGAATACCATGAAAATTAAAGTACAGGGTAAGATGAAAAAACTGCAACCAACTTCAGACTGCTGTCATTTCTAAGCCACTCGTCCGACAGCTGTTAAAACTATTTCAGTGACAGCTCAGCACTCAGCACATTTTGGTGAGAATTTTCCAGTAAAAAAGTTATTCGTGATGGAATTTAAGCGTCATAGTGTGATTTCTTTATATTTGGCTGGAAAACCACAAGTGGCTCTAGCATTTAAATGTGAATGAATATTTTGTGTCTCCTACCATCGCTCGTTACCGTGATACTGGTAGCTTAGCCCGACGTCAAGGAAGTGGACGGAAGAAAACAGCAACATCAGCAGAAACGGTTCGAAAAGTAAAGAAGCGACTTGATCGAAACCCACGTCGCAGTGACCGAAAAATGGCTCGTGAGTTGAAAATATCGCAATATTCCATTCGGCAAATATTGAAAAAATGAGCTCGGGGGTAAAGCCATTGAAAATCCAAAAAGTGCAAGAACCTACACCGCAACTGAAAGAAAATAGACTCAAAAGAGCTAAAGAGTTGTTTTGCTTGACCGAAAGTGGTGAACTGCCGAATTTGGTTTTCTCCGTCTCCGATAAGAAAACATTCGTGGTCCAGCAGTTTGTAAACAAGCCAAATGATCGTGTTTACTTGCCAGCTAAAAATGTGCACCTTCGGTTGGCCACCAGAACTTAAGCGCCAGCCATGGTGATGGTGTGAGCCGCCATAATAGCCGATGGTCGCTCTCCGCTCATATCAATCGACCGTGGCATCAGAATAAATGCCGAATATTATCGCGAAAATATTCTGGAGGGTGTATTAAAGCCTTGGGCACGCAAATATTTTGGCCGCAGACCTTGGACACTCCAACAGGACTCAGCATCGCATCGCACTCAGCCACCCAAGAATGGTTACAAAATGAGGTTCATTTCCAGCGAGGCCACCAAAATCTCCGGATACAAATCCGTTGGACTATTGTGTCTGGTGTATTTTGGGAAAGTAAGGTTGGCACTAAAAAATACGAAAGTGTCGATCACCTCAAGCAAGCGCTTCGCCGGGAATGGGCCAAAATACCGCAGAGCAACATTCATGCAGCGTGTGACGGTTTCATTGGCCGTTTGAAGACCATAATTCGTGCCAAAGGTGACCAATTCGAACAAATCTAAACGTATTCTAAAATTTTATGCTATTTCCGACATTTTTTGCTTTCATTCAATAAAATTTAAAATATATGTAAAAATTATGACTTTTTTAAGTGTTTTTATCTCACCCTGTATAAATGTAAAATCGATTTAACATTAGGCCACATCATTGTACGATTATTAACAAATTGTACAGCTGCTGTTACTTGAACCACTGTTCTCTGCTTAGAATTCACCTTCACAGCATTAGTTGCAACCCCAACCAATTCACAAATATTTCAAAATAATGTTAATGTCAGTTGTGATTTTTTAATGACCACCACCTTAACTACCAACCAACCAACCAACCATGTGATGATAGAGTATTGATGACGAACATTAACGAGGCATCCCGATAGCTCACCCTGCAATGCAATGCAATTCAATGCAACGCACTGAGTGTTGAGTGCCATGAAATTGACACTCAATATTATTTTAAATGTTTTTGCATATTTCACAGCTTGTTTACAGCACCTCATCGCAACCAAACGAAACAAAACAACAACAAAAACTAAATTGCAATTGATGTTGTCATCATCATCATCGTCGTCGTCGTCGCCATCAACAACGTCGTGGTGTTGGTTGGTCGGTTGGATGAGTGCCTGCCTATAGAGAATATTTAAACGAAACAACTCAATTAACCTCGACCTTCGCCAAGAGGCTTGAATAGTAAGTGAGTGATAATGACGTTGACGCCATAGTCACTGTCATTGCTGTTGTTGCTGGCAGTAAACTGCATTGGCAACAATTGAATTGCAGGCACAAAAAAAAACAACAAAAAAGCAAACGAATGAACATGGCCAATCTGACATCATATTGCATGGCCTGAACTCTTTAAAATTCTTCCAAAAAATTTTCCATGACAATGCAGTTCTTGCAGGCACCAAATAAAGCCAGGGTTATCGAAAATGTATGTTGCCATTAACTCAAGGCCAGCCAATTTCAGCGATTTTCAGGTTCAATATTCAACAAAAACAACAGCAAATACATCAATATTCTGTGGGTAACTTCTTTGGCCGATAAAAAAATGCACAACAATTCATAATTCGTTTTTTTTTTTTGTTTATTAAAGTGTAATTAATTATGAATTAAATGCACGCACAAGCATGGTGAACAAACATTTGGCCAACTACCACCACTAGTCATAAAGAAGAGTTCCCCTCTCTCTCTCTCTTTCCCACTTCTTGGTCATAACGTCCGCCAACTAGCCAGCCAGCCATGCAATTCTAAGCCAAAGTCGCCAAAGTCGCCAAAGCCATTTGCGCACATGCGTAACCATTGTCAATGCTAAACGAAGAGCCAAACAACAAAAAAACCCACCAACAACTAAATCGCCTAACATTGATCATGGCTCTTGGAAGCGACAACAAGAAACTGTCATCGTGTGTCGGCCACATGTAATGCCAAGACCAAAAGCCAAACAAAACAACACACCTGCAGCAGGCAAAGCAACACTCACGTAATAACGACAACCATAAGCGGGTCTTTCTCCCTGCCCCTTGTTGGCACAACAGAAACCAGTATTTGCTTTTCTTGGCCTTACCATAACCAGACAACTGGCTGCCACAGCCAACCATGGAGATCTTGCAATTTACTGCTGCTACTGCTGCACTTGGTTGTTGTTGCCGTTGTTGCTGTGATCCAGTCTCGTTTTCATTTCAAGAACCAGGTCAAGGTTATCTACCGCCCCAATATGTAGAAACGTCTTAAAGCATTGTGGTTTTTTGTTTTGTAAGAGAGTATGTGTGTGTGAGAGAGATTCTGATTTTGTTGGCAATAGCAACCAACAATCTGCCTCTCCAGCCAGTCAGCCAACAGCCTCGCTCATGTTGGATGCCTTCAACCAAAGTCAATGTTTAAAGTCATGCCAACAACAGCAACAAGTGACGTTTTAAACTTGGCTTATTGTCATAGCCATAGTCTAGCGCCATAAAGTTAAGATCAAACATGTTGTTCTTGACGGCATGGCTATGTTGTTTGGCTTTTTGCTGGCTGCTCGCTGTCATTGTGTGTTTTGTTTGATAGGCAACATGTTGATCATGGACTGTGAGTAAATTACAATAAAATGTGCTTTTTATGTTGTTGTTGTTTTGTCGATTTACACAAGCACACTCAAAAAAACGTCATTCTCATGAGTCATAGATCAAGAGAAATGAAATTATTTTGTAAAGAGAGATGTGATTGAGAAGAGAGTTAGAGGTTGATGAGAGAAATGTACGTGAAAGCAAATTCATGGAAGAGTGTTTTCTTTGGAAAATAAAGGAAATATAAAAAGTGGAGAAATTATTATTGGATTCATAACTGAATCTGAAACATGTGAAGACCACAGTAGAATTGGAGACCTAATTTCCTCAAAAATTGACGATATACGCGATTATTTTGAAAATGCATATCCTCTAATGTTTGATATTTTTGGTCTGTTCCAGAACAGCAAGAATGTAAAAGTTTTTAATAAGATAACCGATTTTCCCCTTACGATATCGAAAAAAAATTGCAAAACTAGTAGATTCTTGCAGGTGCTGCAACAGGTCATTTAATAGAATAACTTAAACTATCGTTGAAATTTGTCTGTATTTAAAAAAAATAGTCCTACATTTTGGGAGTGTCTTCAGATGCATTAGCACAGATTTGCTCATTGTCTCTCGCGAGAGGGGCTTGCTTGCAAGCGAGAGTGCCCGAAGAGTACGAGTTTCATACGAAAGTTTACTCTTCACTTTTTTGTTTTATGTGGGAATACTCCCCAGTCACCCATGTTTGAAAAAAATTAGAGTGACAGTTGAATTGCTCGAAATAGAGTAAGATTATACTTCAAGGGTGAAATCGAGCGAAAAACGTTGATTTGTTTGCTATTTGGTTTGCTGATCACAGCAAACTGACTGTGATGTTGCAGCGAATTTTGTTTGTATGTGGGAAGAAGGTTTGAAATATTTCAAATCAAAGAAAACACAGCGGAAGCAAGGGTCCGGTGGATTTTGAGTACAAAAAAGATTAAAGCAACATCACTACTAATGATTTATTGCCGAAAATTGGCGACAATGCTCTTTAACTGGTTCGGTATGATATAAACTACAAGAGTACTCGGCAATAGCTGAATCTGCACGATTTCGAACAAAATTTGCTCCCACATTAAAACGAGCAAAACAGGCTCGTTTCTACTCGAACGACATCAAAAAATTGAGTATGGTAGATTTTCTTTTCTACTTCAGAAGAACTGCCAGGAGTATCCCCTATTATTTACTCGAATTTGAGCGCGTATTTTTGAGATCTTAATATATGGGCTTAATATATCAGCGCCAATAGAATGTCTTCAAATCGAGGTCTAAAGAGCGTTTAACAGGGGTAGAATCTGCTCTATTTCCAGCGAATTTTTCTTCCACTCTAAAACGAGCAAACCATACTAAAAATAGAGTATGTTCGATTTTTTCTACTCCCAGCGAAACTGCCAGGGGTTTTATTTTATAATCGAATTTGAGCGAATATTTTAAAGATATAGAAATATATGTCCCTATTTTGAATAGGCTTAGTATACAATGTCTGCTCGACAAGAGTAGAATCTGCTCTATTTCGAGCGAATTTTGCTCCTCACCTAAAAAAAGAGTATGCTCGATTATTTTACTCGAATTTGAGCGAGTATTTTAGAGATCTAGAATATATATGTCCCTATTTTGTTATAGGCTGAATATATCAGTGCCCTTAGAAAGTCTTTAAATGAATGTCTTAAAAGAATGCTCGCAAGAGTAGAATCCGCTCTATCTCGAGCAAAATTTTCTTCTACATTCTCTCGTTTATACGAGAGACATCGAAAAATAGAGTATACTCGATTTTTTTTTCTTCTCTCAGCAGCATTCATGAAAGTTTTATTTCTTACTCGAATTTTAACGTGTATTTTGGAGATCTGGAAAATATATAAAAAATATATACAGTGCTCATTTGGATCATTAGGATGTCTTCAAGTCGAGGTTCTTTCAGTATCGTTCAGGATGGAGAAGTAGGACTGAAAGATTAATTCGTAACAATAACTTTTATGGATATGCCGAATCGCTGTAATTGTGACTGATTGGAAGTTATTTTTTAAATCAAAATCGACTTGCCAACTACAAACGGTACGAAAACCCTCATTATGATGGAATTTCTACTATTTGGTACGTAGTCGATGTGACAAGACTCGTAGATACCAAATAAATTTGCCAAAGAGTTTTCTTTTGTTTAGAATAGTAATTGGTCAGTTGAAATGTGACACAAGGATCTTCTGAATACCAATATCAGGTCAAAGACCAAAACCGCACACTTAACATAGAATATAACAGCGCTCTGTTAACGTTAATAGAGCTACACGAAAATAGTGTAGTATAATAGGGAGTATTCCTGAGCATGGGTCGAATAATCTTTTTTCAAGTTAACATTACAAACTTTGTCTCTTGGTGCAGATAAGGTCTGGAGACAAATAAAAGGCTCAGGAACATTCCCAATAAATCTTGTAATTTTTTTAAAAACCCCATAAACTTTTATATATAGCCTTTAGTTCGATACCTCATAAACAGTCTTATTATTTTTTTGTATTTTTGCGTCTTGTTAATAATTTTGCTAGAGTATGTATTTTTTATGTGAAAAAAAGGTTTCCATTGCCTAAATAATACCAAGAAAATAGAGGAAGTCCCTTTTCCCCCTTTCCAAATATTATTTTTAATTTCCTACAAATTAAGAAAAACATTAGCTCTAACTTCACAATGCAATTAAATATAATGGTTATGACCATAACACAACTAACTTTGGCAAAGGTCTGCCTCTCTCTCTCGCTCGCTGGCTCCCTTGGGGTTATATTTTATGTGTATTTTTTGTTTTTGTTATAACACTTAATTTGTCATCAAGGCAAAGTCTGAAACGTCAACAAGATACATGGCCATATGAATTGTGCAGAAATGGCAGAAGGATAGTTATATATGTGTGAATGTTTGTATGTATGCCGACAACTAACGACACGTCACAACTATCACATCATTGTTGACGCCAACGTGGCCATAACCATTACACCCACACACACACACACATAAAAGACATTCCTACATATATTTCATTGAGAGTGGTAGCAACAACTAAAATAAGGCGGGTAAAAGACTACCACTACACACATTAGGCCTCCGGTTCTAGCCAAACACTTGTTGGCCCTTTTCTGTGAGTTGGTTTGGGCGTTTGGCTATGGTGATGATGATAATTTTCATCATTGTCGTCGTCGTTGATGGTGAAAATATTTTGTTTGTGGGTTAATAGGCAACATGTGTGCGCGGAGGGTTTGCAACAGCTACAAATCTTCAAAAACAAACGAAAATTTACCATAACAAAAAACCAACAGTCCACAATTCATTCATCTAAGTGTTTGCTCAGTGTCTCTCACTTGTTCTCACTGCGTGTAAATCTACTCTTTGTTTGTCTCTGACTGGTTAACAACAAATCCTGAGGCAACATTTGTATTCTTCTTCTTCTTCGTTTGCCATTGTTGTTATTTGTTTTATTTTCAAATATCCTTCTTCGGCAAATATAAATAAATGTGAGTGTGGTAGTTTAAGCACACATATACATACACATATTCTTGAGTTGTTTGTGAATTTTGTAAAAATGTGAATGCCTCCCACTGCTTCTCCTCAAATGTGGCTTTGATGATAATATAACGTCACCAACAAAAGCAATTACATTGGCGCTCTCAGACTAATATACATTTATTCTCTTATATCTCAACCGCAAATGCAAATACAAACAATAACAACAATAAGAGCATAATTGTGGTAGCAAAAGTAGCACTTAATTTAGCCCATACACATATAAAAATTGGCATTTCAAGAAAATAGAATATCTGCGGATTTGAAACATGTAAAAAATTGAGGAATCTACTCTGAGATACCCTATCAGAGATTAGACAAAAATGATGCCTGTGAGATCCGAGACAATAAAGAAGTAACAGTTAACACGAGAACCCTTAATAATTTCACAAAATTAAAAAAAAAGAAAAATTAAAAACTCGTGAGAACCCATTTGGTATTTTGCCCTAAAATTTAAAAGCTGTACAGCAAAATCCGTCACCATATAACTCTTTTGTATGGTGGTGTAATGTTGGACCAATTTGAGAAAATTTCCTCCGATATAATTAATATTTTCGAGAAAAAATTGTGAGGTACGCAAGTCAAATGGGTGATTTATGCTCTGGAAAAGAACGCTTCATATTTTGTTACGTTTTAAGACTAACGCCATCTACATGGAGACATAAAAAACTGCAACAAAGTCAAACGCCATAATTTTTAACTTTTTTTAATTTACTTGAATGAAGGCAAAAAATGTCGGAACTAGCATCAAATTTTAGAATACGTTTAGATTTGTTCGAATTGGTCACCTTTGGCACGAATTATGGCCTTCAAACGGCCAATGAAATCATCACTCGCTGCCCGAATATTGCTCTGCAGTATTTTGGCCCATTCCCGGCAAAGCGCTTGCTTTCCAAATACTCCAGACACAATAGTCCAAGGGATTGATATCCGGAGATTTTGGTGGCCATTGTGCGCTGGAAATGAAGCGAGGAACCTCATTTTTTAACCATTCTTGGGTGGCGAGTGCGATGGTGCTGAGTCCTGTTGGAAAGTCCAAGGTCTGCGGCCAAAACGTTGGCGTGCCCAAGGCTTTAATACACCCTTCAGAATATTTTCTCGATAATAATCGGCATTTATTTTGATGCCACGGTCGATTAATACGAGCGGAAAGCGACCATCGGCTGTTATGGCGGCCCACACCATCACCTTGGCCGGCGCTTGAGTTCTGGTGGCCAACCGCAGGTACACATTTTAAGCTCACCTCTTTGGCAGGTAAACACGATCATTTTGTTTGTTTACAAACTGCTGGACAACGAATGAGCTATCATCGGAGAAAACGAAATTCAGCAGCTCACCTTTTTCGGCCAAGCGAAGCAACTCTTTAGCTTTTTGAGTTTATTTCCTTTCTTTTGCGGTGTAAGTTCTTCCACTTTTTGGAATTTTAATGGTTTTATCCTGAGCTCATTTTTCAATATTTGTCGAATGAAATATTGCGATATGTTCAGCTCACGAGCCACTTTTCGGCCACTGCGACGCGAGTTTCGATCAAGTCGCTTCTTTACTTTTCGAACCATTTCTGCTGGTGTTGCTGTTTTTTTTTTCGTCCACTGCCTTGACGTCGGGCTACGCTACCAGTATCACAGTAACGTGCGATGGAACGAGACGCAAAAGATTTATTCACATTTAAATGCTGGAGTGCTCCACCGATAGCCACTTGTGGTTTTCCAGCTAAATATAGTGAAGTCACACTATCACGCCTGAATTCCATCACGAATAAGCTTTTTCTTCTGGAAAATGCTCACCAAAATGCTTTTGTACGCTTGTAAACAATATAATGACCTGTCACTGGAATAATTTCAACAGCTGCCTGACGGGTGTTTCAGAAATGACAGCAGTGTGACAATACCCAACCTTGATTTCAGCCAGATTTGTTCCATGGGTACATAAAAGTCAGTTCAAACCTCAACAGATCTATTGTTTCATTTTGAGCTGTCCAAAGACTTTTTTCTCCAAGAATTCAATTTAATTTTGGGCTAATGAGCATTGACTTTTCTACCGCTTCCAATACTCCTGGCACCTCTCAAAATCACAATTTATTGTATTTTATTAATTCTCAAAAAAATTACATAACTTCAATATTTGGTATAAAAGCAGTTAAGCTAAAGCCAATTTCAAAAATATCTAAGCTTGACCTAAATCTCGGCACATTTATTTTCAATTCCATTGGTGATAGCCTTAGGTTTGGATGTCAAGATCGACATGATTACATGGCTCGTTGATCAATGAGACAGACGTATGAGTTATATTAATTTTATTTGAAAATGCCGTAGAACTTCCCTCTCTCTCTCTCTCTCTCTCTCTCTCGTCCATCAAACAAGGCTAAACAATTGCTTTTTGTTGTTGCACTGGAAATAGCACAGCAAAATTGCATTTCCATGAAAAGAGATTTGTATCGTCAATGAAAATTGCTTTTAACAGATGTTGTTGACAATGAAATGCAATTGTTTCACACATATGGTGAGGTATGGCGAGGTATGGTTGGTCATTCGGCCGATCGATTCGATTGAGCGGCCAATCGATCGATGATTACTTTGCTAGAATTTGTAATCATTTGTTTGCACTTTTTAGGCACAAACACATACATATATGCTACTGCGAAACTGCGAAAAACTCTCAAAATTCAATTGCATTGTAAAAGCAAAGCATTCCTGCCGCCACAGTATTTAGATGGGAGAGATATGGTGGTGTTTGAGGGAAATCAGTTCTAGCAAAAGTGGTGATCATTTCTATTTTTTTTTTTCACTTTTTTTCTATTGGTGCATTATTTCGTGGTCAAACAGTCGGCAACATCTGTTGCCTGTTGGCTGGCCCCTTAGCCTAAGAATTGTATTCTCTGTAATTGTTGTATTCTCTGTAACAATTGCTGTTGTTGTTGTGTGGTGACATTGCATTTTCTGTTTTTATTGCTGGTGCTGTTGCTGCTTCTACTGCGGCTACTGCCAGTGCTTTGCTTGTTGCCATTCGGCTTTGTCATTTCAATACTATTCGTATTGAATGCCGCCGCCTCAAGTTTTGCTATGTTTAGATCCAATCAGGGTTATTTGCTTGTTTTGTCGATTACCTGATGGTCAACTTTGAAAGATGATAAATTGCAATCACATAAAACTAATGGGGTGAGAGGGAGAGTGTTTGTGTAGAGGGGTTATGGGAGATGGGACAAAAAGTAATGGCTGAGGAGATATTTATGTTTAAGAGGGTATTTTGTGGAATTTTGACAGACAATAAGGAATTCGGTCTTATTTTTCAAAAACCTAAGAAACATTCAGAACATAGTAGGAAATGCCCGCTACTACGTATGCGAAAAAAAGAATCCTAAAAAATCGTTCTTTTGCAATTTACTTTTGTTACACTTATTGTTCGAATTCCCACAAAACCATTGGTTTATTAATCCTACACAATACCATAGATCCTCATTCCAAATTTCAGATTTTTAGCTCTATCCCTTCCTTTAACAGCATTTAGTAATTTTCGTACTTTGTTTAAAATCCATTTCCATGTATCAACCCCACTTCACAAAAATTGGCCCTAATACCAAAATTTCAGATTTCCCATATTATACCTTCCTCATATACCAAATTTAGTACCATTTAGTACTCTTCCAACTATTTGGGACATATTTCCAAAACCAACTTCAAATCTCAACCCTACATACTCCAACATCATAACCCCAATATCAACATTTCAAATTTCCAGAACCATCCCAAATTCCAAGTTGTTATAAATTTAGTACTATTTAGTACGGTTCTCACACTTTGTACACATTTCAAAAATAACCCTCGTTCCCCAACGTAATTCTTATACCAAAAGTCTATACATTAGTTATAGTTCACATAATACCAAATGGTACCAACTATAGGGCTTTTTAGTACATTTTAATTGAAATTTCTAAAAAAACGTTAATGCATCTATCCTACACCTTAACAACAACCTTCATCCCAAATTTAAGAATTCTAACTCTATCCGTTTGACCAATACCATGGACTTCAAATTATAGCTTTTAGTTCACTTACGGAATAAGTAGTACCCAGCGTCCGTCTCCTGGTTCTAAGCAACCTCTTCACAAATTTTCAGCCATATCGGTAAAGCCGTTCTTGAGTTGTAAATGGTAAATATGTGTCGTAGACCCCAAAAAGTATATATAATCATAATCAGCGTACAATTCTACGTCGGTCTAAAGGGGTCGGTCTGTCCGTCTGTCTGTTAAAATCATGATACAGCCCACATTATTTGACGTAGAAGTTTGGCAGAACTATTTGTATTGTGTCCAGAATGGTTGGTGTTGAAAATGATATATCGGTCTACGTTTTATTGTAGCCGCCATGTAACGGTACCTCCGGATATTCGGTATTTTGATGATTTTGCCACATTTTCCCAAGAATTTGTCCAAAAATTGGTATTTGTTGGTAATAATGGGTTCAAGCTCCAGCCGCAAAACATTGAAAATGTAGATCCCCGTTTTTCAATAGGGCATATATAACGATACCCACCGGTACTCGGAATTTCGATAATCCTAGTCACATTTGCCCACGAAATTCGTTTAAATTTGGTACTAAAAAAATTGCTAATTGACAATCTTAAAGTATAAAATTGTCTATAGAGGATCCCGTTTTGATAGGGCCCCCATAAAACAGCCATTTTCTCTACCCAAAGTTGGTGGGTATTAAAAGTTTTTTTTTTATAAATAGACTATTTGATTTATTTTTTCTTGTTTATTTTGTTTCTTAATTAACTTATTTGTTTATTAAGTAATTTTATTATTTTTTTTTTTTCATTTTATTTTTTATTTTTCTTTTTTTCAATTTATTTATTTTTTATTTATTTTAGTTTTTTTATTTGTCGTAATTATTTTTTTATTATTTTAATTCAATTTTTGTTGCCCAGTGTAATTGCCTACTATCGTCTCAATGGCCATCTTCACTTTCGTTAAGATTTTCTTTTTGCCCAATTTTTCCAGTAACTTAATAACGTATCCGTCCATTTCCATTTTATTCTCCAACATCAAAGTATATTCAAGCATTACCTTGCTCTTTAATGTGAAACTCTCTACTCAGCATTTGAGAGCAAACACTCTCTCACATTCAACTAACACAAAAATTTTCCACACTCACTCAATATATCTATGCGAAAGAAAGGTTGCCAAAATAATCACATCAAAAAAGATAAAAACAACAACATATCAATGATATTTAACACAACAACAACACATATCTATTTAAAAAACATAGAAGAGATAAAGAGCAACACTGTTACAGGCAATGTTACAGCAACCCCAAGTAATTCTCTTTCACTCTCTTCTCTTATGTATGCATCATCTCTTTGTGGAGGATGCATGTCGTCATCTGTTAATGCCACCACTGGCTGCTGCCTATGTATTGGTGTTAATGTTGGCCCCCCATGTTGTCCTGTGTTGTGGCTTCATCGTTGGACAATGCTAAACTCAGTTATTGCTGAGCGACAAGAGTGTTAAGTTGTGCCAACGCATTTGGGACCAAAGAAAGTGAAGAAAAGCATTTATTTTTCAAAAAAATCACACAAAAAAATACAAAATCTAATCAAAAAAAATTTTTGTGGCGCAAAATGTCAAAAGAGATAAAATGCAAATAGACCAAAAGCAATAACAACGACAACAACAGCAAGAAGTATATAGCAAAAAAATGAGAGTATGTCTGCCAGAGCAACAGGAGTGGGAGGAGGTAATGCATGAGGCAAGAGAAGACAAATTGTTGTTTCTATGAAACAAAAACAAAAAAGCAGCAACAGTCGTCGTTGCCGTTGTCGTTTCCGTCGAAGTTAAGTCGTTTCAATGAAACGTGTCGGGTTGTCTTCTATGAGATTTAAAAATTAAATGAGTGCTCGTATGTATGTGCATGTGTGTGCGCGTGTGTTTGTGCGAAAAATTAACATTGAAAAGATGTAAGGTGTAACAGTCATTGCATATGTCAAAGGATGCTAACACTCTCACACACACCCAATTTTAAACAATCTAATCTCTAGGTAAAGAAACAAAAAATGTTGAATTAAAGACGGAGAAGCCGTTCGTTCGGTAACTTGGCTTGAGTTTTTGTATTTTTAACATGACAAGTCCTTTGTGTTCGTTTTTTTTTTTTCGTCTTCTTCTCCTTCTGTGGTATGATGTCGGTAAATGCTAAGTGCTAACAAAGCTATTTGAGTGAGTGTTCTTCGGTGTATGTTTGTATGTGTGTTATTGCTGTTGTTGTTGGCATGAAGCAACTGCCTTGAGTAGGTGGCTGTTTGGTTATTCCTTAAAGGTTTTATTTGTAGTCTCTCGTTTTGTTGTTTTCCGTGTTTAGCTTGTGGTCTTCTGATGTCACAAACAAGAGCATTTGTTTTAATATTAGCTACTAAGTCGGAAACGAACTTTAAGGTAAACAATATGTTTGTTGTTGCTGTGAAACAGATAAAGTGCACACCTACACTTACAGACTCGAAAATGTACTCATACCATTAGCCCAAGGCGAATAAGAAGTGTTTCATTCAAAGAAGACTTGGCTTATTAATTATAAAATGAAATCAACTAAATTTTTGAAAGGCTGGGAAAGGTATTTAAAAAGGATTTAACAAAAAATAAGACTTTTTGAATATTATAAAAATGGAATTTAAGGAAAATCCTATACATACAGGGATTTCGGAGGAAGAAAACGGCTGACTAAAATATATTCTAACTCTATTAACTCAATTGAAATTGTGAAATTATGAAACACATTTCGAAATTTATGGAAATGTGTTAGTTGAGGGCCGATGAAATATGTGGATCAGGGAATTACCCAGGAATTTTATAATATAAGATAGGACTTAACTAGGAAACAATTAATTTTTTCATATAAAATAGAAAGCAGAACAGGTCCATGAAAAAAAAAACTAAGAAAAATGCCTTAACATTTAAATTAACACTAAAGTGGTTGTCCTCAAAATCCCTTCAGTTAGTCTAATTTTTAAACTCAAAATACCAGATTTTAGATTATGTAGTTGTTGATGTTGTAGCAGTTCATACTGCTGTGTTCGTTCTTAATTTTCTCAATCAGATTCTGCCTCCAAATCCAATCTCAAAAAGAATTCAACCTGTTCGGGTTGGGTCCACAACGAGCCTGAAGTTAGGTGAATAGGTTTGGATGGACACGAAATAGGTGCAGCGTGTCATGTGGACCTGTGCCACAAGCTGGGCACATCGTTCTGCCAGGCCCAATAGGGATTGAGACGGCTGGACCATGCGGATCTTAACTGAGCCAAAACTATTCAGGTTTTTCAGGGCAGTTCTCGCTCTTCAGCTGCAATGGGAGGGGGATGGTCTCCTAGTACAGTTGATCTAGAGGCTCTCTCTTATACCTCTGTACCTCTCTCTCTTGACCATGAAGGTCTTTCCTTACGTGCCTGGGCAGAGGTTACCTTTCCACCAGATGGAGATTCAGGTGGCTCTGTCTGTAACACCCAAGCAGGTATTGCATTGACAGCATTTTTTTATGCTGTCGCACCGGTAAGACCTTCGCCTCATCATGTAGTTAAGAGGAGGCACCCTGTTGCGGTTCTAAGGGCGGCATTTTGGCAGGACTGAATATTATATAATTGTTGTTGCAACAACTACAAATGATTTGTTTGATTTTCCAATCCTAGATCTAACTTCAGGTTCAAAAATTCGGCTACTTTCGTGGGCTGTAACCAAAGCTGTAACTTGGAGTGAATGGAGTAGTTTTGACAGGACAATTAAAGAGATGCAGCGTATTGTGCGGACCTACGATTGGCAGACGTTTCGCAAATCTTTGTCAATTCGTGGCCAAAACGAATGAAGATGACTGCACCATCCTGAACGTAATTGCACAAAAACTACCCTGATTTGTCTTTGCAGCAGACGTTCTTCAGCTGCTATGGATGGGGGTGAACTCCGATGACGGCATTTATATTGTAATTGTTGATGGCATATGTATAAATGCCACTCAAACCTGTCTAATAACTTCTTGGTCTAGAAGCTATTTCTTATAGCGTTGAACATTCGTCTCCAGATAATATTTGTCCTTCCTGACACGCCTGTTCGGATGATTCACAGAATAACACCCAAACAAATGTGCAAGGACTTTCAAAGCAAAGTGATATACTGACGTACGGGAAGGACCTCCTGAATGCTCTTCTGTAACACTTCTCTGCCAGGTTTGGATAATTTTGTAATGCGTATCATTTGTGTTCGCAGACCAGACTGGGCAGACTGAAAACGAAGGAAAATCTTATACGTTGAGTCTATAGCCACATTGGGATTAGCTGTGCAGAAGTCGACTTTTGGACTGTTCAATTCAGCTCTTCAGTAAAAAAGTCAGCTTTTGTGATCTATGGATTTTCAAATCTTTGCAAACCAAAGTCTGTTTCAACCGATTTTGATTTGTCAACAGAAAAAAAACGAAACAAAAAAAAATAATTTAGATTTTTTGAGTTAAATTAAAGATTGGATTTGAAATTGTATTTTTCTTTTCCATTCACTTTTGTATCGACATGTGGACTGCATTTCCGCTACTATTTAGGATATATCCGTTCCCTAGTAACATTTTATCATTCTAGTTGATTCTGGAACAAAAACATTCAAGTGTTAAAAAAAAAGAAAATGGAAATGAGAAATATAACTGATTCAGGGCTTACCTGCTGTTCAGCGATTGGTGCTTAAGCAAGAAAACTAAGCGCTTATTACAACAATTCCCCTCAAAAACTAAAAGGAAACCATGTAAACTTTTCATCAGCAAATATATTTTAAAGTGTTTTAGTTTCGGTTCAAGGGGAATTCGTTTTAATAACTTGCAAAGAAATGATTTTGGCTTATTTTTTCGGTTAAGAGAAAAGAAAAATTACCCCCCAAAAATATAACAACCATACAATGGGTCTTTCAATATTTATCTGGTTTTCAGAAGAATTGCAAAAAGAAAATGTAAAATGTAATGGCAAAGAACTCGTATTGCTGTGTTGCAGTCCTTCTCTCTTTCTTTCGTTTTTTTCTGGTTTTTTTCCATTTTTTTGAGAATTGTAATTTTATTCTTTCTTAAGGGTGAAAGTACTTTGACTCTGTGTGTGTGTGTGTTTGACCTTAACCCAAAGCCTCAAACATTTGTTTTTGTGGTTTTGTGGGATGGCTGGTTGGTTGGTTGGATGGATGATGGTATATGTCGTATGATGCCATGTAAATGGCAATGCCATGGGGCGTATGATTAACCGAAAAATGTGCATAAGGGTAATTAAGGGGGTGGCGTATGATTGATAAGAATTGGTCTCATTGTACGAATATAATCATGGTACAATAAAAAGGTAAAGGTACCAGATTTTTACAATATTTTCTAAGTCTGCCCGACTTCGGCCAGTTTTGTCTATGATTTTAGTGTTTTAAAAATCAAAACAAAAAATATTTCAAATCAGAGTCTAGACACATTCAAATCAAATCATTTTTCGCCTTTTTATCTCATTTAAAAAATGAGCGAGAGGGCATACCCTGATGACGGTAGCCGTTCTACCTCATCATCATCATGAATGTAATATGTTATTATTCATTTAAAGCAATTCAACTTGGATTAATCAGGATATGACATTGAAATCCTGCTCTGTTGAAGTTTTCAAAAAAAATTGAAATTCTTTTAATTTTTTGTTCCAAATACATATTTCCCTCCCCTTAATTACCGTAATTATGTTTGTAACTGCCCCCTAGCCTCCTGCCAAATTACCTTTTTATTGCCTTGAACATTAATGGCGTTTTAAGAACTTTTTTGCTTTTCCGAACAAATTATATCTCTTTTCCTCATCAATTTTCTTTGGAAAAGAAGGGGGAAAATACTTTTCCTTATTTTTCGTTGTTGTTTTTTTTTTCAAAGAAAACGAAAAAATTTCCTCTTTTGAATAAATATCTCATTCGTCATTGTGTTAAGCATCTGTCGTCAATGCTATGTTAATTGGAAGATATTCAAAAGCATTGTCTGTCGCCTGGATTGGCAGAGATTGAATCCGTACATGTATGTGTGTGTGAGGTAGGGTAAGGTTGCTTGCCTGGCTGATTTTGGCTTATTTAAGTGGGCTGCTGTGCTTTTGTGTTATGACAACGGCAACGACGACGACGACAAATGGGTGTGTGTGGTGTGCTGTTCGCGTTAAGAGAACAACATTGACCCAGAAAAAGAAAGCGAGACAAATAAACAAAACCCTCAACTGGCGAATATTTTAAGTTGAAAATTTGTTTTTAAATGTCACCAGCATCCTAAAATGTGCCAACAACATTAACAACAACAACAACTTGTATGCCATTTAAGTAGTATAGACTCACTGTTTTGATATCCTTCAAAGAAAATTACATGAATTTAAATTAACATTAAAAAAAGGAAATTAGGAAGGTGGGGAGGTATCTGAATGAGTTGTCCATTTTTTAAATTTTGTGGAAAAATAAGTACTTCGTCAAAATTCCTAAAAGGATAAAGCTTTGAAAGAAAAACAGTTAATTTAATAATGATGGCAGTTCTGGGATATATTAAATACCTACCACATACAGAGCTGTGTCAATCTATTTCCTAGTTCAGTACACCAGTTCCTAAACGTACACCCGCTACTTCGTCAGCGAAAAGTCCCCCTTTAAATTTTAGATTCGTTAAACAGTTAAAACATGGCAGGTCTTTTTAGTACCTAAAAATTTCCAATTTTGAATTTCAGATTTTATAAAACCTTAAAAATCTGAAAATTTAGTAGAATGTATGAAGTTTTCATTTACAAATATTATCAAAATGTTACTCAGTTTTTTTCTTTTTCTGAAAGAATGATAGGAAAATGATTACCTTTTACACCAAAAAGTCTTCTATTTTGAAGTTTACCGAGGAGGTTATTAATTAAACCCTTGCACAATGGGCCCACGACAATTTTTTTTGTCTAAACTATTCCCACGTCTCCATAGGCAAACCCTAAGAATCAACAGTGTCCTCAATATCAAATTTTAGCTGTATCCCTTCATACAATACTAAATTTAGTAACAGTTAGTACATATATCCAAAACAATATACCTCTTTCCATTCCAGACACCAACAGAGATCCATATGAGTAACATTTAGTACTTTTCACACTTTTCCAAAACCGCCTCCAAATCTCAACCTAATATATCAACAGAGACCTTAATATCAAATTCGGGATCCCAGCCCTGTAATTTTCCCAAAGCGTAGTTCCATTTAGTACAATTATAGGATGCGTATCCCAAAACCAGATCCTTCTCTCAACCACAGACACCAACAGAGACTTCTATATCAAATTTCGGGATTCCAGCTCAGTGCATTCACTCAATAACAAATTTAGTAACATTTAGTACTTTTCGTAAAATTTTAGTACACATTTGTAAAACTGTTCCTTATCTCAATCCCAGACACCAACAGTAATCGCAACATAAAACCTCATGATTTCAACTCTATCCCTTCACCCAATACTAAATTTTCGTCAATTTAACGTTTCATTCAGCTCCACTTCCAAGTCTCACCACAGACACCAACAGTGACATCTATATCAAATTTCTAGATTTTTGCCCTATTCCTTCATTCAATAGGAAATGTCGTACTATTTAGTACTTTTCGTACAATTATAGTACACGTCTCCTACACCCCCTCCATATTTCAATTCTAGATACAAACAGGCGCTTCAATATCAAATTTGAGCATCCCTTCACCCAATACAAAATTTAGTACCATTTAGTACTTTTTGTACAAATATGGGAAAACCACCTCCATATGTCCAGTCTTCACATGAACAATGACCCTAATACCAAATTTCGTATTTTAAGCAATATCAAATTTGAGGATCCCTTCACCCAATACAAAACTTAGTACCATTTAGTACTTTTTGTACAAATATGGGAAAACCACCTCCATATGTCCAGTATTCACATGAACAATGACCCTAATACCAAATTTCGTATTTTAAGCACCATATGTTCACCTAATACCAAATTGTACCAAATATAGTACTATATAGTACTTCCCGTGCACTTGTAGTACGCATTCTTCATCTCCACTTCGAAGTCTGAAACTCAGATACAAACCTTATCTAAATATCTAATTTCAGAATTATATCTCTATCCCTTCACCCAATACCCAATTTTGTACCATTTAGTAATTAGTTCACATTTGCAAAACGAGCTCCAAATCTCAACCACAGACACCAACAGTGACATCCATATCAAATTTCTGGATTTTAGCTCTATTCCTTCATATAATACAAAATTTAGTACTAATTAGTACTTCTGGTAAATTGTAGTTCACATTTTCAAAACCACCTCCATATCTCAATTCCAAATACGAACTGAGACCTCAATATCAAATTTGAGTATTCCCAACCTATTCCTCCACCCAATACAAAATTTAGTACCATTTAGTACTTTTCGTACAAATGTAGAACATATTTCCAAACACAAATGCCATCTAAATCTCAAATTGTATATGTATCATTTCGGCCAATACAAATAGTACCATTTAGTACTTTTTGTAAAAATATAGAACGCATTTCCGAAACCACCTCCATATGTTCAGCCTACACATGGACAATGATCCTAATACCAAATTACACATTTCAAGGACTATCTGTTCACCCAATACCAAGTTGTACCGAAAATGTATAGTACTATTTAGTACTTTTCGTGCTGCTGTAGTACCCATTTCTAAAACCAACTCTTTATCTCTAAACAAACACCAACAGGGACTCCATTACGAAATTTCAAAATTCCATATTCATCCTAACCATTCTGTTTCAAATTTAGTACCATTTAGTCCCATTTGGTGCAGTTCGCGCACGTAGTACACATTTACAAAATCACATTCATAAAGCAAACTTACTTCCCAACCTTAATTCTCATACCAGATTTTAAGTTTTTAGTTCTATCCGCTCACATAATACTAAATTGTACCATTTTAGAAGTTTAGTGCCATATTAGAACTTTTCGCTAATTTTAAAGTTAGAATTCCCAAAAAGCCTTTGGTACATCTATCCTGCAGTTTATCAGTGGCTTTCATTCAAAATTTCAGAATTCTAGCTTATTAGTAAATTTTATTACTTTTCGTACCCTTTTATTTTGAATTTCCAAAAACCCAGTCACGCCTACGCACCAAGACTGGCCCTCATGCAAAATTTCAATCTTTAGCCCTTTCATCTGGACGTTGATTCTCAGTCAGTTATTCCACTACTCTTTTTTTATATATAGATTACTACACGTTTTTTTTTTCTCGAGTGTAAAACTTAATTTTCCTCATATCCAAGCAACCTTTGGCTAAGCAATTCAAAGAAATCGTATTCTAGCAGTTAGAAGACAACTTCGAAAACCTGAATTACTTCCTTTGAACTTGAAAGAATTGCGAAAAAGAACTTTCCCACTAATCTCTCCTCTTCGTTTCCTCCTATCTCATTGCAGATCATTTTTTACAAGTCCACTTTAAGCGGAACAACAGAAAAACCACGGGTCCAATAACCGCACAAAGCGAACACCAAAAAAAAAAACAACAACAACAAAATCTTTTTGATTTTTCCTTCATCCCCCAAAAATCGCTTTTGTTTATGTTTTGACACGCAATGGAATTGCCTTCCATGGTTCAGAGATCTGGCGACACCCTTATCGTACGCAGTGTAGTCAGTGGCAATCAATTGTATGCGGACCAACAACACAACTCGATTGGACCAGAAGTTTTAAACAATATGAATACCTCAACAGCAACAACAAACAACAATAATAATAACGGAAGTTCCGCTGCCAATGGTGGTGTTGGTGGTGGTCTACAAGTGAATCCCTCCATTTCCAGTAGCCTGATAATGGAACAAATCGAACGTTTGAAACGTTCGCAAGAGGCGGCCCAACAAATCATGCAACAACAACTGCAACAGCAGCAGCAACAACAGCAGGCCCAACAAAATGCCGCCATGGAACTGAAGGAAGAAGGTCTGCCGCAATGCAAAATCAAGCGTAACTACAGCTGCAGCTATTGCACCTATTTCACACAGAATCCTCGCTACCACTTGACCCACTTGCGGGACGTCCATGGCGAGAAAATAGTCATTAATAAGTGTAAACTTTGCCTCTATGCCTCGCGACACTATCAGAAGCTGGTGCGGCACATGAAGATGGTGCACGGCTGTACGGAGGGAGTGACCAGTGGTCATGGCCAGGCACGTGGAAAACGTGGCATGAATCGTGATCGAAAACGTAAGCTGGAGGATAGCATGGCCCAGGCAGGATCGGCGGGGACCATCAAGCTAATGAATCTCGAGGCATTTAATGCGGAACAGGTAAGGTTTCTTTTTTTTTCATTCGAATTATTTTTGGGCATTTATTCAACTCCCCCCTTTTACAGCTCAAGGCCGACATGGAACAGAAACTAAATCGCGACTTGGATTTATTCACACAACAGCAACAACAACTGCAACACGAAGAACAACAAAAATCACAGCAACAACAGCTGAGCATAACGGCAGCCAATGCCTTTTTCGCCGCTGCTGCCTATGAACATCAGCTGCGGGCCCAACGTGATATGGCCGAAAAAGATGCCCTCCGCAAAAACGACCATTCCAATTATGAGCGCCGAGAGTCAACATCACCGCCAGCACCCAATGAGGTGACATCTGATGAAAATTACAACAATGCATCCCATGCACAACAAAAATCCTACGACTACAACCCCTCCTCCTCAACCTCTGCCCTTAATTCCAATGCCACAGCGGGCAACCAACAGGAATCGAAAATTCAAATGCCCCCACAAAGGCTCAGCTATGAATTGACCCCCTCTCCGTCGGGCAGTAATTCCTCACCGCCGCCGGCGGGACAAAGCACAAGTGGCAGCACCACCCCTCTCAGTGTCATGTTACCCACAGATGAGCCCTCCAATAATCGCCTGCTGAAATGCAGTCTCTGTGATTTCACCACGCTGTATCGCAACAATCTGCTGGAGCATGAAATCGAAGATCACTGCGATGCCAAATTCTATCGCTGCGAGAAATGCTCCTATGTGACGCACATCAAGGCCCGCTTTAGCAAACATGTCAAATACCACTCAATGCCCATGATCAAGTGTGTAACGTGTGACTTCCGCACCCCCTACAAATGGAATTTGGATCGCCACATGAAGAATCATGGCGGGGCAGGACCATTCCGATGTGCGGCCTGTGACTTCACAGCCGACATCAAGCAGTCGCTTACGGTCCATGAAATGAATCATCATGTGCCGCCCGTGGGTCATGCGGCCGGCATGACTTTGGCCCGAAGACGCAACAAAGTGGGAGGCACCGATTTGAGTGAAGATTTCTTTAGTGATTCTGCCGAAATGTTGGAGGACCACTTCAACAACAACAACATGGATGACTACGATGAAATGCTAATGACAGCCGGTCCCGTTGAGGGTGTTTACGAATCGAAACGTTTGCGTTATGAGGAGGATGAACCCACAGATCTATCACAAAAAGGCGGGTCCTCCGATACTTCGTCGGTGCACAATCAAGCAGTGTCCACAAAAGCCAAGAAACCATTGCCCAATCTAATACCCATCTCCAAGGAGGGGGAAAATATTTTGAATCTCAGTTCGGACATGGTGGCTGGGGGAAGGTATTTCAATGAAAAACAAACGGGTGGGGATACAGGCGCCACAGCCGCCGCTTCCCAATTGTCACCCACCACCACCATAGCCTCCTCGTCAGCTGCCAGCGGCAAGAGTCTGCTGGCCCGTAAATCCGGTTCATTTTTTGATAAAATCAAATTCTCCACCACCACCAATGAGAACCTTATCTGCCCCTGTGGTCACATGGCCAAATGCCTTTCCGAATCGATTATTCATCGCAAATCCTGTACCTTCGGCCATGATGACATCGATCTGGATGACGAGGATCATGATGAGGATGGTGAAGAGGGCCGTTTGGAAATTGATTTCAATGAAGATGATGAATGTGACAAACAGTCCCAGTCGGCTCTCAATCTAAGCGTAACTGGATCGACACGCTGCCAACATTGTCGCCATCGTTGTAAATCCTCGGCTGATCTGTTGAATCATTTGAAAATCTGTTCAGAGGCCAATAGTCGTTGTGGCGATTCGTTGTCAGGGGAAAGTAGTATTGGCGGTGGTGGTAGTGGCCGTCTAATGATGGGTGATGTGGATCACCAGCAACAGTCGCATCATCCCATGGAGAATCGTGTCTTTGTTTGGAATAAAATACCTCGCAATCAAGGTTCGGAGGGTTCGCAAAGTTTCGATGGCAGCCGGGGAATGCATCCAAATGCCCACGGGAATAATGGTGGAGGTTCGGGCGGTATGGGCCCCGGAGGTATCCTGAGTGCCAACAATGATGAGAATAGTTATTATGGTGTCGAAACCGCTCCAGGCTATGGGGAGGTAAGTTTGAATTTGATTGTAAGGGTAGCATTTAAAAGGGTTTAAAAAATGAGGAATATTTAAAATTTTTTACTGAACAATGTTCAGTACAAAATTTAGTACCATTTAGTACTTTTAGCACATTTTTAGTTCGAATTTTCAAAAACAAAAAAAAAACATGTGGTATATCTTTCCTACACCCCATATAAGAACCTTATTCTAAATTTCAGAGATCTAGCTCTACCTGATTGCCCAATACAATGGATTAAATTTTTAGTACCACTTGGTACTTTTAGTGTACTTTTAGTTCGAAATCCTAAAACTCCCCATTTTATACCTACACATCTAAATTTTCAAGATTCTAGCTTCATCCGTTTCGCCTGGGCATTAATTAATTAGTCAATCAATCACTCACTAAAATATTTTCAAAATAAATGTTTCAAAATGTTCGGAATATTCACTAAAATAGCTCATGAACCAATACACATACAGAGACCTTTTATACATAAAAACCTTGGTAGTGACCTCCCCTTTCATATGAAGTTTGCAGAATTGCATCCTTGTTCACACATTCCAGAAAACATCTATTACTAACACAATAAGTTGCATTGTGTTAGTAATGGATGTTCTTTGGAACCCGTGGACCGGAATGCGATTCCACAATTTTCATATGAAACGTGACGTCAATACCAAGGTTTTTATGTACAAATGGTCATAAATTTCAATTTCTTTCAATGTTTAAAATAAAACTTTTTAAAAAAATTAATTATAAAACATTTTCAAAAAAAATACCCATCCCCCCTTTACACTGTGCCAAATGAAATTTGAAACTTTCACTGTTTCCAGGTAACTAAAAAGATGACACCCGAAGAAGAGGCAGCCAATTCGTCGCTAAAGAAAGTCTACAAATGTCCGCACTGCTCGTTTTGGGCCTCCACGGCATCCCGCTTCCATGTACACATTGTCGGCCATCTGAATAAGAAACCGTTCGAATGTTCCCTGTGCTCGTATCGTTCCAATTGGCGTTGGGACATTACCAAGCACATACGCCTAAAGACCATACGCGATCCCAGCCATAAAAATGCCCGTGTCCTGATGAACGATGAGACAGGGCGTAGGAATTACACCAAATATAATAAATATATTACCCTGATGAAGGTAACCGAGGAGGATGGCGATCCGAAGCTAATGAAATCTGGTGAAATGACACCAAATCAGGTGGCTTCGCTGGCCTTCATCAATGATTACAATCAGAAACAGCAGCAGCAACAACAACAGGGTTCTGTTGCCTCATCCGGCTCCACATCTTTGAGCAACATTTTAAATGGTGTACGGGAAGATATTACCCTAGAGCCAATACCATCGAAAAATTCTCTAGGAATGGTTGGCGATGACAATATGGCCGATAACTTTATACGTTTGCCGCTCTTGGCCTCAATGATGAATGCCGCCATGGCCCAGCAACAACATCAGAAGGGGCAACAGGCCAACACGGATCATGAAAATGCCACATTGATTACACCCTCGGTAACCATATCGGCCGTTAAGAAGAATCCACAAACATCGTCATCATCTTTCAAGCCAAGCGATGAAATCATTTTGGAAGTGCGGCCGGACAGCAGTGAGAAGAACTATAAGTGTCGTAAATGTAACTTTAGGTGAGTCCAGGGGAATCTCTCTCAAAATGTATTCTCTTAACTCAAATTTCTCTCTCTCTGTCTCTCCCACTCCAGACACATGAACCGTGATGCCGTTTTGGCCCACGTCAAGGTACATTTCCCCGATCCCAATGCCCCCATTGTAACAGCCACTGCTACAACATCGCCCAACAAATCCAGCCAACTGCAGGCCACGGGTCCTCTGCAAATCACAGCAAATTCAAATTTGTACATGAACAAAGTATTGGCTGCCATGTGTCTGACACAGCAGCCCAACAGCTCGGCCAATGCCCAGGCTCAATTGTCCAATCTGGTCGCAGCCGGTCTTCTCGATCAGTCGGGCAATTCCGCGCTTAGCGGTCTGGCACTGGCCTTGGCCGGCAAGAGTCCCCTCAAAGCATCACAGCTAAATGCCGCTACTGCTGCCGCTAATATCATTGAGCACGGTGAGCAGAAAGCGATTCTAAATGACCAGGCAAGTGCCGAGAACACTATGACGTCGCCAAATCAATTAACACTAGTTAAGGCGCTTCAACACAATTCACAACAACAACAACAGTTACAAGCGACGTCGTCGTTGTCGTCTACATCAAATTGTGGTTATGGGCCGGCGACGGCAAAGAGTCCCTCATCCTCATCTTCATTGCAAAATCTATTAACATCGCCCAGGGGCGGCAGACAGAGTAGTAACACAGCCAGTCTGGATGGTGGTTTAAATGACACAACAATGGTTATGGGTTCATCTAAAACAACAACAACCACCGCCACCACAAATACAACGGCAACAACACTCACAAACAAGCCTGGCACAATGGCTATAACTGCGACAGCAAATCCACCTCCTCCTCCCTCACCACAAGCAATTGTAACTACTACTAGTACTCCTATATCTTCTCCATGTACTTTCAATCTAACACAGGCTGCAATGCCAACAACGCCGCCGCCACCACCGCCACCTCCCTTTGGCTCTTCCGCCTCCACCTTAAACAGCAAACATTTTGGTGATGGTCATCATTTCACGGAGTCGGATCTTTTAACTGCCGCTACGGCAAGTGGGTGCGGCGTTGGCGGCTTGTTGGCCTCCAATGGTGTTGTGGGTTTGCAAGATCTAATGATGGTGGTTATGGGTGCTTCATCTGATCATCATTTGCCAAATGTCGGAATCAAGTCATCATTATCATTGTCGTCCAATCCGAATCCGATTCAAACGAATCAAAATCAAAATTCTTCCACCTCCAATTCGTCTTCAGCTACTTCTATTCAAAATCATACCTCCTCATCCTCCCCCAGTAACAGTAATAATACAAATAATGCTAGTAATAATAATTTGGGTCATGTGTCCTCTGGTAATGGTTCAAATAATTCTCATAACAATAACAACAACAATAATAGTGGTAATGGTGGTAACGGTAACGGTAACAACAACAATAACAATAATTTATTAACGCACGAAACAGCAACGGGCGATCGACGCGATCCATCGCCATATCGTTGTGGTCATTGTCATCAAGTATCCAATTGGAAGCATGTCATACAGGTATATTTCTAAAAAAAAACCCAAAAGAAAAAAAATCCCCATTTTATTCTAAATTTGTGTGTTAGTGTGTGAGTGTGCGTGTGATGAATGCTTTTTTTAAGTGGTGTGAGTGTGTGTGTATTTTTGTCAAAGAGGTCGAGTAATAATTAGAATGAGGGGAACTCAATAGGAATAATAAGGATATATATAGCGTTTAGGATATGCGATTTGTATTTTTTCGTTTTTTTTTTTTTCGTAAGTTTGTCATTCCGTTTGTAACACCTCGAAATATACATTTTAAACCCCACAAATTATATATATTCTTGATCAACATAAAATTCTATGTCGATTTATCAATGTCCGTCCATCTCCGTCCATATCCGTCTGTGGAAATCACTCTAGCTTCCGAACGAAATGAAGTAGGTTGATAAAATTTTACTCAAATGTGTATTATGTCTGCAGGACCTTTGGTATTGAAAATGGGCCATGTAGGTCTACGTCTTCGTATAGCCCCAACATAACGGTAACTCCCGATATTCGGTATTTTGATGATTGGAGCGACATTATTTACCGAAATTGTTTCAAATTTGGTATTTGAAGTTCGTAATGGATTCTACATCCTAAGACAGAAAATGAACCATGTAGGTCCACGTCTACGTATAGCCGCCATATAACGGTACCTCCCGATATTGGGTATTCTGATGATTTTAGCGACATTATTTACCGACATTATTTATTTCAAATTTTGTACTTGAAGTTCGTAATGGATACTACAGCCTATGACAGAAAATTTTCTGTGCAGGTCCACGTTTTATAAACCCCATAGAACCTCCCTATATTCGGTATTTTGATGATTTTAGCTACATTTGAATATTGTAATATTGAATATTGTTGCCTATGCAGGTGCACTTCGTTATATAGACCCTAATATACGGCTACAGTCGTTATTATTTAAATTTTAACAGAATTTTAAACGGATTTTATATTTTTGAAAATTTTTAAATTTGTACCAAATGGTGAAGGGTATTATTTATTGAATGAAAGTAACAAATATCGGAAATAACATCAAATTTTAGAATAAGTTTAGATTTGTTCGAATTGGTCACCTTTGGCACGAATTATGACCTTCAAATGGCCAATGAAACCGTCACACGCTGCCCGAATGTTGCTTGCCCATTCCCCGTGAAGCGCTTGCATGAGGTGATCGACACTTTGGTATTTTTTAGTGCCAATCTTGCTTTCCAAAAATAGTTCAATGGACTGGTATTCGGAAATTTTGGTGGCAATTGTGCGCTGGAAATGAAGCGAGGAACCTCATTTTGTAACCATGGTGCTGAGTTCTGTTGGAATGTCCAAGATCTGCGTCCAAAATATTTGCGTGCCCATGGCTTAAATACACCCTCTAGAATATTTTCACGATAATATTCGGCATTCTGATGCCATGGTCGGTTAATACGAACGGAGAGCGACCATTGGCTGTTATGGCGGCCCACACCATCACCATGGCCGGTGCTTGAGTTCTGGTGGCCAACTGAAGGTGTACCTTTTCAGCTGACCTCTTTGGCAAGTGAACACGTTCATTTTGTTTGTTTACAAACTGCTGGAAAACGAAAATTTTCTCATCTGGGACTGAGAAAACCAAATTCGGCAGTTCACCACTTTCGGCCAAGCGAAGCAACTCTTTAGCTCTTTTGAGTCCATTTTCTTTCTATTGCGGTGTAAGTTCTTGCACTTTTTGGAATTTCGATGGCTTTACCCCGAGTTCATTTTTCAATATTTGCCGAATGGAATATTGCGATATGTTCACCTCATGAAACATTTTTCGGCCACTGCAACACGGGTTTCGATCAAGTCGCTTCTTTACTTTTCGAACCATTTCTGCTGATGTTGCTGTTTTCTGCCGTCCACTTCCTTGACGTTGGGCTAGTATCACGGTAACGGGCAATGGTACTAGACACAAAAGATTTATTCTCATTTAAATGCTGGGGTGCTCTAACGATAGCCACTTGTGGTTTTCCAGCCAAATATAAAGAAATTCAACTTTCACGCTTGAATTCCATCACGAATAACCTGTTTTCTGGAAAATTCTCATCAAAATGCTTTTGTACGCTTGTAAACAATATAATGAGCTGTCACTGGAATAATTTTACCAGCTATCGGACGAGAGGCTTAGAAATGACAACAGTCTGAAGTTGATTGCAGTTTTTTCATCTCACCTTGTATTATGTCTGCAAAACTCTTGGTATTGAAAAATGGGCTATATATGTCCATGTAGTTGGTATAGCTCCCATATAACGGTACCTCCCAATGTTCGGTATTATTATGGTTTAGGAGACATTATTTACCGGAATTATTTCAAAATTTCGTAATTGAGTTCATAATAAGAGAGAAGTATCTATGCAGCTCCACGTCTTCGCATATTTACCGTTATAATATCAAATTTCGAAGTTACCCAGAAAAACCTATCGAATATTCGTCATCTGGGGACACCCACAAACCGGAATTGCAACATTAGAAGAAGTGTGTATTTTTTTTAAGATTTGTGTGTAACTTAATTTCAGTATTTTAAAGAAGATTTAATTTTTTTTTTTTTTTTGAAAAATTTTTAAATTATCAACCTGCTCTCCTTCGTTCAAAATCTGGTGGTATTGTGACTAAATTAAAAAAAAAAATACCAAGGTTAGGCGACCCGCTTTAAATTAATTTTTCTAATTATTTTAAATTAAAATTAAAAAGGTTCTTCTTGTGGAGCATTTCCCCCAATCCTTTTCGCCAGGGAAACTTAAGAAAGGTAACATATTTTTATGTATTTGCAAAAAAAAACTTTGGATTTGGATTGTAAATTTCAATATTTTTTTACATAACTTGAAAACATACAAAAAAAAAAAAAAAAAAATCGTGGTGTTTGGTATCTTATTTGACTTTGGTATCCATATATACTTAATTTTTGGTTCATTATTATTAAGGCTTTATTACTATAAATATATGGTTATGTATGTGTGTGTTTCATTATGGTGTTGGTGTGGTGTTTGTGTTTATCACTTTGTCATTTTTTTTATAAAATTATAAAACGTTTTGTTTCTCAATTTTTAATTTAAACTCTTCTGCCTCTTCAAATTATAGCGACACTGTCGTTTGAAACACGCTGGCGCCATCAACATCGAAACCCTTGATCGCGCTGCAACCGGTGATCGTCACATGGCTCCAGTGTACAAGCCCTTGGTGAATGGAGCCTCGATCAGTGATCAGCTGCAACAACAACAACACCAATCAAGCAATAACAATCTTAGCACCAATGGCCAATACAGCTTGACCTTAAAGGCTTTGCAACAGCAAAACAATAATAACAACAGCAACAACAACACCAACACGAACCACAATAACAACTCTGTACTTATAGACAATAATACCACCAAAATGGGTATGACAAATTTGCCAAAATCCGAGACGCCACAATCTCTGTTGAGCTCATCGTTACCCCTGACCGGCAACTCGGCAGATTTACAAGCTGCAACTGTGGCTTATTTGGCAGCCGCTTACAAGGCGGCCCACAGCCAAAATGGCATTAACAATGCCACATTGGCCAACATTACCAATATGGCTGAGGAGTTGTTGTTACAACAACAACTGCAAAAGAATGATCAAATCGAAATCACCCGTGTTTCTTCGTCGTCAAATGGCCAGCAGCAACATCATTTGGGGCTATTGAATGGTCAAAGCTCCAATTTGGCCCAATTGTTGGAATCCAATAACAATAATGCAATGAATGCTCCAACTCCAACAAATAGTGGCAACAACAACAAATCGAAACAACAAAAGTGTCCCCTCTGCACCTACATTTGTGACAGTAAATCCCAGATGAACTATCACATCTCGCTGCACAAGCCCACCCAGTATGAGTGTCATTTGTGTACCTTTGTCTGTGCCAAGAAACAGCATTTGAGCTCGCATATGCGTAGCGTGCATCAAATGTTGCCACAACAACAACAGCAGCAGCTTCAGCAACAACAGGCATTTGCTGCCGCATCCTCAGCTGCCCTGAATATGGATTTCAGTTTGGCTCTTAAAGTGGCTGCGGCCAAAAATCAACAGGTAAGTTGAGAGGCCACATGGGGAGCGAAATATTTTGGGGAGGAATATATTTGACCTAGAAATAGGGGTCTATATTTTTAATCTTTTAAATACAACAAAATTTAAACATTTTATTTCATTGCTCTTCCAGGACTCTCCCTTGGCCATTGATTTATCGGGTATGAAACACAATATTGCCGCCCTGAACTCGCCAGCCCAACGTTCTTCGGTGGGTGGTACAAATACCGCAGCCAAGGCCACCTCCGCAGCATCCACTCAACATTTACCACCCGAATATCAATACCGTTTAATTTATTACTGCAACAGATGTCCGGCTCGTTATGCCCAGAAACACAATGATCCGTTGACGGCGAAAAATGATCTAGACGAACATCTGAGGCAACATGAACCCTTCCCCAACAATCCAGATGATCCACGTAAATGTCTATGTGACTACTGCGATTATAGGGCGGCCCATGAGAATTTGATACAGGCCCATCGTCATGTCCATACCAGCCAATATCAGGAGAAATGCAATGAGCTGTATAAAAACTGCAAAGATGACACCGTCTATCGGGCTCCCAAGCTAATGCACATAACCGCTACCCGCAAGCAGCATCAACATGAAACCATATGGGTGGTGGATCAGGATCTAAATGAGGGACACATAATAAAAATGGGTGGCCAAAATTCGAGTATTACATCCAGTTCGGCCAATGCTGGCTTTGAGGTTGGGAATTCTTTGCTTAAGAAACAATTGGAATCGAAGCAAAGTTCGCCGCAAAATGTCAACGAAATGACACACAAAGATGACAAAGAAGAGTCAAATGCGCCAGCCTCCATGTCACCGGACATCAGTGAGATGGAGAATAGTTTGGAAAAACCCTCTGGCCGGGAAAGCAATTCCCCAAGCCATGTTTCGGACAATGTAGAGAAGTGTCAACACTGTCCATTTGAAAGCTCCTTGAGGTCAGAGTTCAAAACCCACATACAACAACATATCTGTGTTTCACAACTACCTTTGGCCTACACCTGTGAGCATTGTGACTACACGGCCGAGGAGCAGGATCACATTGATGAACATACACGCATACATTTCAATAGCATGGAAAAATTAAAAGATGTTGCCTTCTTTACCAGCTATGATAAATTGGAGTTGAGCATGGAACAGCCACTCAACGAGGAGGAGGAGGATAAGGATGCAGAGAATGAGGAAAATAATCAAAATGAGAAGGCAAAGGAGACAGGGAATGAAAATAATTTGGAATTGAATATTAAAAAGGAAATAACGGCAAATAACAATAATGATGAGGATCGTGTAAATGAAAATCTGAAGCAAGCTTCCAACCCCAATACCAACACCACAACCAATAATGAGGCCTCCACATCAACGAACCCCGATGAAAATAAATCCCAAAAATGTGCAAAAATAATTCTATACAAAAATGATGGCTGTTTGAGTATTAAAAAGGAAAACAACAGCAACAACAACGAAACGGAGCACCAAGACCAACAACAACAACAGAATAGCTCTTCGTCTTCCAATAGCCAAAACATAAGTGAACGTCTAAGGAGGCGTATCAGTCGCCCAAGTGGAAATGCAATTTCAAGCAGCAGCGCCAACAATAACAACAACTCAACATCTGATGACCAACAACAACAACAACAGTCCACAACAACTACAAGCCATAAAACTATATTAGTTAATGCCAAAACTGGTCAAGTTATCAGCAGGAATTAAATTCTTATATAACTTTATATATACATATACATATGTATATATGAAAAAATATATATATATTTATGTAAAAAAATTATATATACAGTACAAACATACATTATGCAAAGGAGAAAATGATGGGAAAATTAGTTTTAGTTGGAGTCGTCTTGAAAATAGAAATTCCCAAGAAAAATAACAAAAAATTAAAAAAAAAATCGGAAAATTCCAATTGAAATCAAAATGTATGAAATATTTATAAAGAAATGTAATTATTTTTTTTTTTCAGAGCCAAAAAATTTAGATTCAATTTTTTAAATCTATAGCCAAAACTATGAAAAAAAATTAATATAAATATAATTTTTTTATTTCTTTTTTTCGTTGAAATCACAATTTTTTTAATTTTATTTTAAAAATTTAAAGCATTAATGAGTTTTATTTAATAATGGCATTTAAGAATTTCCATGCAGTTGGAAGACAAATAGAAAATATTTTTATAAATTTTTTTAGTGTCCAGCACGTTTTAAAACCAAAAAATTTCTTCTAAAAAAAAATATTTTAAATCTGAATATTTTCTTTCTCAGTGCACATCCAATTTAATTTGAATTAATAATTATTATAATTATTATTATTTTTTTAATTTTTCTCCTTTTGGGGCAATTTTTTATATTCTCAGTCAAATCGCTATAGAGGATATATATAATTTCAATTGGAATTAATATCTTGCATCGACATGCTCTTAAATATTTAAAAAAAAAATTGTTCCACTACAAAAAAAAAATTGTTCTTTAAAAAAATAAAACTTATTAAATTTTCCATTTTTTTAATTTGTTAAAAATTAATTGAATTAACTTTATTCGAATTAAATATTAATCATTTTTTGATTTTTTTTTTTTTTTTTTTTGATGGCATAATTTTTATTTTTGGTAGAAAAAATTATTTTTCATAGAAAGGCTCTTAAATATTTAAAATGAAACAGAATTTGGGTGTAAACAAAAACATGCCACTAACGAAATTTTGAAATTACTTTAAAAAAATCAATTTTTCATTTTTTAGAAATTAATTAGTTTTAATTAAATTTTTTTATTAATATTTTTTTATTTTTCAGCAAAAAAATATTTTTTCCTTAAAAAGGCATAAAAAATCAGTTTGTACTGTATATGGACCCTATTTTATAAATTAATACTAATATTAATTAATTCTAATTTAAGCATATTATTTTTAATTTTTTTTTTGTTGTTTTTTATTTTATTTCCTAAAAAAACCAACCCCCACCCTGAAGATAGGTTATTTTGTTTTAATTGTTAAAAAAAATTGTTTGTTACTAACTTTTAAATAATTTTAATTTTTAATAATAACTAATATTAAGTTTTGTTTTTTCTAATTTAAATAATAATATTATATAAAACATTTCCATATGAAAATAAATAATCAAAAATTTAAGAGGGGCAGCAAAAAAAATCATAAGAAATTACTTTAATTTAAATTAAATAACTAAAACAATACAAAATTTTAATTACAAAAAAAAAACAAAATAAATACTGTGATGTTCAAAATAAAACTAAAAAATATATATACAAAAAAAAAAAAGAAATAAATTGTTGGAAACTTTATTAATTCTAAAAATTATACGAGAAACAAAAAATGCATTTGCTGGACCCCCAAACATTATTTTTACAAAAAAAGTAGCAACAAATATAAGGAAAATCAAATCAGGATTATGAAACCATACATACATAGATATTAACTTTTAATATATATTTTCTTATAATTATTATTGTTATGTTCCACACCGGGTTTTATTATTTCATTTTTATTTTGTTAAGTTTATGGTTAATCACATTTTCTCCCCTGCTACCCCACATTTATTATAGTTTTAAAAATCTAAAAAAAAAATAAGTTTCAATTGTTTTTGTTCTTGTCCTTAAACACCTTTAATTTTTAAGATATTTTGTTTCTATTATTTATAGTTATTTTTTGTTCTAATTTTATTGGTAAACACATATACACACGCAGAAAAAAAATGAGTAGCATTATAGTCATTTATCTTATACACGTAAAATGATGCAAAATGAAAATAATATTTAATTATAAAAACAAACAAAAAATGTGTATTTACATATTGAAGAAAAATTAAATAAATAAATTTAGTGTTTTAGTTTATATAAAGCAAACAAAAATACCTAACTATATACAAAACAAAAATGAAGAAACAAACACACACATGCATACCTTTATTATCTAATCTTAAATTTAGCGTATAGTTTAATTTAAAATGCAAAAACAAAAAAAAGAAACAAAAATGAAAACAAAATACAAAACATAAGCATATTTTTACACAATTGCACACAACTTACAAGTTAAAGTTTGGTTCTATATTAAAAATTTTTGGATTTTTTAAGAATATTTAGTTTTTTGTTTTAATTTAATTTTTTCATTTGTGGGAGTTTTGAATTTGAGAAAATATATATTTAAGTGTCATGGCTATGAAAAATGAGGTATTCTGTTAGGTTAGGAACTGAGTTATAGCGAACTCCCCTACTATGGACTGTGAGTACATAAACTCTGAAACTATTTCCAAAAATTATGGGGAATTTTCTCTCCGAAAAATGTTAGCACAAGTCCACACATTGTTAAATGAATAATAAAACAAGTAAAAAACATTAAGTTCGGCCGGGCCGAACTTTTGATACCCTCCACCTTTGGGTAAAGGAAAACACTTTTATTTAAAAGTATCTGAATTTAATCATGTTCCACTCTAAACTACAAATACTGATAAGACCGTTTGGGTAATGCTGTTAATCTTAAAAAAAAACATAAAGTGAGTGAAGCCGTTATATGGGGGCCAGACAAAACGGGAACCTCTATAGACAATTTTATACTTCAAGGATTGTCATCTACCAAATCTCCTTAAATACCAAATTTGAAACAATTAAATGGAATTACAATTACCAATTTTTAGACAAATTCGTGAAAAAGTGTAGGGAAATCATCAAGATACCGAATATCGGGTGGTACCGTTATATGGGGGGCTATACAAAAACGTGGACCTATATATACAATGTTTCGCCACTTGAGCTAGTAACAATTATGACCTACAAATACCAATTTTTAGAGAAATCCGTGAAAAATGTATCAAAAACATGGACCGATATATCCCATTTTCAATACCGACCTTCCTAGACAAAATACAAATTGTTCTGCTAAATTTTGAAGCACTACGTCAAATAATGTGGTCTATATCGTGATTTCAACAGACAAACAGACGGACATCGGTAATTCGACTTAGAATTTTATGCTGATCATGAATATATACACTTTATGGGGTATACCATGTGCCTCATCGATTTAACGTTTTAGACCCTTGGTCTCTTTGAACCAAATCCATTTCAGGACATTTGGAGTCTATCTAGCGATGTTCGTCCGTCCGTCCGTCTGTCTGTCTGATGGCTGGTGCGCACGATATCTCTCGAGCGGAGTATCCGATTTGATCCAACCTTGGTACATCGTCATATTATTATCAAACCTAGATCGAGTTCGGAGATGGACAATAACAGTCCATTTCTTCAGGTACCTCCCCAACAAAATGTCAAAATTTAAAAAATATTTGACAGCACAGAAAGAGAGAGGATAATCCAATTTTGCTCCAACTTTGCAAATCCTGATATTTGCATCAGTGCTCGATCAGGTAAAAAAATGGACAATATCGGTACACTTCACCAAGTACTTCCCCCACAAAGGGTCAACATTTAAAGCATCCATGAAACTCATAAAACGCTAAATTAACATCCTATTCCATTCCATACTTGGCACATTTCAATATTTCCATCAAAACAAGATTTGTTATAAAGATGGTTAAGATCGGACCATTTCTTCTGGTACCTCCCCGACGTAGGGTCCAAGATTTGAAAAACAAAAAAGCTCAAAAAAGCGAAATAAACATCCAACTCTCCTCAAATTTCACACATACAAACATGTTTGCTAACTCAAGATCATACATTTGCGAACTCCTTCTGCTATCTCTCCCAATTTTATGACATAAATGTTCGATTTTCTTGTAATTTTGCCCATTCCAATATTATTATCTCATATAAAGTGAAGAAAGTAACCAATATAGTCCAAAAAGATATGATATGGACAATATTGGCCAATTACTTCGGAACCTACTGCATAGAGGCTCAACAATTTGAACAATAATAACCGAAGTCAAATATATTTAAATAATCGAACATTGGCTGAAGGTATACATCTGTCCGCAAAACCGACTGATATTTTTTTAATTTGTTGACAACACTTTTGATTATTCCGTAACTAATATGGTATTCCGTAACGGCGCCGACTGATTATTTGTAGGGGAGAGAGAGGGGGAGCTTCAGTATTGAGTAGGAATTGAAGAGTTAATACAAGAGATTTCCTCCGTCATGTAGATCTTAATCCGATAACTAATAGAACCACGTATACAGATTTTAGATTAACCGGCTTTTAGTGTTTGAAAGCCTAAAAATCGAAGTCAACTTCCGATTTTAGAATTTACTTTTTTGATCAACTTTGCAACAAAAACCAAAAAGATATGCAACAAAAACTTCAATTCTTCAATATGTTGGCGATAAAAGAGAAAACGGCCTTGTTTGACGACTTTGGTTTGAAGATTTTTCAAATCAAAAATTCGAATTTTTAGTGGAATGTAATAAGATTAAAGGTACAAAGAGGATATTCATATGGCACGATCTTCCACTGAATCCCACACCTGATGATTGCTTGACTCACCACCACACACCGCTTGAGGACACTAGTATAGGAGGCAGGTACAATGATCTTTCGGTCTTCATTTCATCGATTAAGAGTCGCAGTCCCTAGTCCCTTACTAGTCTAGTGTTAAATGCTTAGTTAGTGCTTTATCAAAAATTCGAGCTACATTGAATATTTTTGTGAGTAGTAAGTCCTCCTTATGGAAACTCGAAATGTAAAATTAAACCGATATATATATATATACACCTAAGTCTGTTTTTACACGGTAGATTGTTTCCAGAAGAAGCCGTGTAAAAAAAAACGTGTAAAAAAGACATTGATCTTATACAAAAATGGGTGATTTGTTCCTAATCTCTAAAACCTATTAAAATTAGTGAAAAACAAGAATTTTTATTTTTTTTTACCAAACACGTCTTATTGCATTAACAGTTCACAAAATATTAACACGTTTCAATTGCTCTGACCAGTAAATTTTATTGTATGCACATAGTGCTATTCACATTTGCTTTGACCAGTAAAATTTTTTTGTACGCGCTAAAGGGGAATTCACTTAAATCTTTAAGCTAGTGTTCGCAAACTATCGATGGTTTCAGACTTTTTTCTTTCATAAATACTTTTTTGTGATATGAACATACTTCGCAAAAATTAAATTTGACAAAAAAATTTAAGTACATAAAATTTCAAATCGTGCTAAATGGAGTAAAATCGTGTAAATAAATTAAAAATATTCAATTTTCAAACCGTGTTATATCAAAACCGTGTACAAAAAGACCGTGTAAAAACAGACTTAGGTGTATATATATTGTAATAATACATTGTTTTACCTACTAGTAATGCCGAAGCCAGGTTGTTACATTATATTTCGTTCAATTTTTGCTGGGTGCTAAATCGACATAGAATTCTACACTGAACAGTAATGTGTAAAGACTATAGAATCTTCGGCGAATATTTCATAGAGCTACAAATAAAATTACAAAATTAATATTTCTTGCATTTATTGATGGAGGGCTTTAAAATCGTTAAGCGGACTTTCGCTAATGGATTGTTCGATGTTCAGATCACGGGATTTTGGAAGATTTTTCATTTTTATTACCATTAATCTGTTAGCAAAAAAAGGCTAAATCGAGACCGACTTTGGTAGTGGACAGGGAAGTCGACTTTTTCCATTTCACTTTCCAACTTCACTTCTTAACTGCATGAGCTTAGTTATGTATTATATAAGGCGCATTTCCCATTTTATTGAATTACAATTCGACCAACGACCATTTTTTTAGATCTGCCAGCCGAAGTGCTTACAATCTTGTAGTTGAAGTCTTAATAGCTGAAACACCTCCATTCGAAAATTGTTTCATGTAGATCTAGATTTTAAAAAGGGTTCCCCATATAAATGTAACCAATCATTGGTATTTTTAAGGGTCATGTCACATTTATCAAAATTATAGTGATTTTAAGGACAACCGACTTGACCAAAATTTATATTTAAGGGTCCGACAAAGGTAACGAAAAAAGTTTGATCTGGACATAGTAGAGAGTGTCTAAGGTTTTCTAATTGCTACTATTGTCGTCCATTTCTGATACAGGCGGCCATATTTTACTGACTGTTTTAGATTGTACTTCAATATTTAGAACGTGAAAATGCCGTTGAAGGTGGGAAACATTCTCATCATTTTAGTTTATGGCTCTTCTATCGTCACCATTTCTATTTCTAGGTTAGAATTGATTCTGCATGATTTCAACAATTTTTGCAAGGCTACAATTTTATGGTTCAGTTTATTTGTATTTTGAGGTTTGCTCTTTAACTTACGATCATGTATTCTGGTTCATATATTTTTAAGTATTGGGAATTGAAAAACCTCAATCTTAAAAATCCTGCAGAAGAAAATTTTAGGTCTGCGATATAATTTTCCCCGTAAAAAAATTATTGCATATTCTCGATTTATAACTAAAAATGTGTTTTACACTTCCTTTAACATTTATTCAGAAGAGTAAATAAGATTTGTATCTTACGATTCTTGTAGAGTAAGCAGTAGCTAACCATAAAACAATTGATTGAAACAACAAACTCAAGCTCAATAGTGCAAATTTGAATACTTAGAATTTTTCTTTCATGTCGCTCTATTTACAGGACTTCTGGGTAACTTTTCAACATGAAACAATTTATCAAGAAACATAATATCAAAAAAAATAGCGCTCCCCCATAAATCTATGGCCATGTTTCAAAGCTTTAAAGAAAGACAAAACTGGGATTATAATCTGAAAAAATAGAAATTTTTAAAATTCTCCGCAAAACACATATTGGATTAGCACCAATATTTAAAATTGAATATAACAAACATTAACTTGTAACCTTGCTGCGACACTGAAAAGCCAAACAGACAACACACAATATTTTATTAAAGAGTTCTAAACTTTTCAATAAAAACAAAGCGAAACAATTTTGAAAATCAAATAGATCCAAAAAAAAAAACAAAAGAACTTGTGGAATAGCGGGGCCATACTTATTGAATGTATTGAATAATATTAAAAGTAACGTAAATTAAATACATATATATAAAACTAAGTAACAAGCCTAGTTATAAAAACTTGTAAATGTAATCTACATACATATATAAAATTACTAAAATTCACGAAATATAAAATGCAACAACACAAAATTGTTTTATAAAAATTATAATAAAAAAAAACAAACAACTCATTGGTGTACAAAAATCAAATTTCATTTAGTTAAGAATTTTAAGCATTTAAGTAGAACAAAGTAAAAAATACCTACATATACACACACATATATTGGTGCAAATTAAATTTAAAAATTAAAAACTATATAAAATAATAATAAAATCACATCATTAGAAAACAAACCAAAACTGTCTTGTTTGCATTATTCTCACAACCATGGTACCATGGTACAATTAAGAGAAGGTAGGCCAACTTTGAAAAAATTGCAAGTATAGAGATATCAAAAAAAAAAAAATAAAAAAATCAAACAACTTGCATTTATTTTGAATAAATAATTGAAAACCGCGATAACTGAATGAAAGGTTAACACTTCTTTTCAAAATCATGTCCTATATATCTCTAAAGGATTATTTCGCTGCATACGTTGAAATAAACATTTTGAAAACACCCGAATTTGAATATTTTCTGAACAATTTTTTTGTTATTGAAAAGAAAACAAATACATAAACAAATAAAGATGACATATTAAGCCAAGAAAATAAAAAAAATTAAAATCATATGGTAGCATAGCCCTACCATGAAATCATTGTACCATGCATGGTACAATAAATTCAAAGTAGGGCAGAACTACCCATGGTACAATGAATACAAAGTAGGCTAACTTTGAAAAAATTGCAAGTATAGAGGTTTACCTGTTTGGCTTGTAATGTCAGAATTACTATCAAAACAATAAAAAAGCAAACAACTTGTTGCATTGATTTTGAATAAATAATTTAAAACCGCGAAAACTGAATGAAAGGTCAGAATTTCTTTTCAAAATCATGTTCTACATATCTCTTATGGTTTATTTCGCGACAAAAACTGTACTTTTTGTCGATACATACGGCGCAATAAGAATTTTGAAACACCCGAAGTTGAATATTTTGTGAACAACTTTTTTTTATTATTGAAAAGAATACACACACATAAACAAATAAAGTTGACATATTAAGCCAGAAAAATAAAATGAAAGAATGGAATGAAAGAAAAATGTCGGAAATAGAAATAGAATAGAAATGTAAATTTTAGAACAAGTTTAGATTTGTTCGAATTGGTCACCTTTGGCACGAATTATGGTCATCAAACGGCCAATGAACGCTGCCCGAATGTTGTTCTGCGGTATTTGGCCTATTCCCGGCGAAGCGCTTGCTTGAGGTGATCGACAAATTGGTATTTTTTAGTGCCAACCTTGCAAAATACTCCAGACACAATAGTCCAACGTATTGGTATCCGGAGATTTTGGTGGCCATTGTGCGCTGGAAATGAAGCGAGGAACCTCATTTTGTTACCATTCTTGGTGGACGCGTGCTGAGTACGATGGTGCGGAGTCCTGTTGGAATGTCCAAGGTCGCGGCCAAATGTTTGTGTGCCCAAGGCTTTATTACACCCTCCAGAATATTTTCGCAATAATATACGGCATTTATTCTGATGCCACGGTCGATTAATACGAGCGGAGAGCGACCATCGGCTGTTATGGTGGCCCACAACATCACCATAGCCGGCGCTTGAGTTCTGGTGGCAAACCGAAGGTGGCCTAACCTCTTTGGCAAGTAAACACGATCATTTTGTTTGTTTACAAACTGCTGGACAACAAATGTTTTCTCATCGGAGAAAACCAAATTCGGCAGTTCACCACTTTCGGCCAAGAGAATCAACTCTTTAGCTCTTTTGAGTCTATTTTCTTTCTGTTGCAGTGTAAGTTCTTGCACTTTTTGGAATTTCAATGGCTTCACCCCGAGCTCATTTTTCAATATTTGCCGAATGGAATATTGCGATATGTTCAGCTCACGAGCCATTTTTGGACACTGAGACGCGGGTTTCGATCAAGTCGCTTCTCTACTTTTCGAATCATTTCTGCTGATGTTGTTGTTTTCTTTCGTCCACTTCCTTGACGTCGGGCTACGCTACCAGTATCACGGTAACGAGCCATGGTACGAGACACAAAAGATTTTTTCCAGCCAAATATAAAAAAATCACACTATCACGCTTGAATTCCATCACGGATAAAATTTTTTCTGGAAAATTCTCACCAAAATGCTTTTGTATGCTTGTAAAAAATCTAATTAGCTGTCACTAGAAAAATTTTAACAGCAGTCGGACGAGTGGCATATGACAGCAGTCTGAAGTTGGTTGCAGTTTTTTCATCTCACCCATAACCTCATATCTATACATAAATCTTCAAATCTGAATTTATAATCAGGTATTTGTACAGTTTTTCAGTTAAACTTTTTCTAATGCCAAACAACCAATCAATCCTTCTATAATTGCATTTTCAGCGAAACTGAAAAGAAAAATCGATTCATCCATCCATTATACTGATTGTAACCAGTTGAGTCCTTGACGAATAGCGTAAATATTCCAACGTTATTTTAAAGAGGTTTCCAAGATGTTTTACCTAATCCAAAAAATTATTATTGTCCGGCGTAAGGACATTTTTCTTATTTACTAAGGACTTTCCGAATGTAAACAGCATGTGTCCCAAGGATTTTTATGACATCACAAACAACAACAAACGCGTGTTACTGTAGGTAATAAGATTTAAGGTTAACTAATTGTCTCTATACTTCATTTCTTTGAAGCGCCTATACATTATGACGCGTGATGTCCTGCCGATGCTAAACGCCGCCGTGACGATGAAAATCTTTGTGCATGTGTGACATCGCATAAGCATGAGAAGTCGGTATCTAAGTTCATAAAGGATAATTTCGTGATCAAATTAATAACAAGCATTGAAAATGCTGAGTTTTGAGAGAGAATGTTGAATGCCGTAAGTTTTATTCCAAAATCGGAAGAGATTGGAAACAGTTATCCTTAGAACTGTTATCTTTATAATATTGATGAATTAACTTGTAAAACATTAGGGTTTACGAACGAACTTGTTCGATTGAACGAGCGCTGGTTCATATGCTCAGCCCACCTAGTTCATACCAATTCACCAAACTGAGATCAGTGTAAAAGAGATTGCGAATCTCGTTCGACATTTCATTCACTTATACAGCGAATTTTTAGGTTAGTTAAGGTGAGGGTACATAAGCAGCATGGCATCATGGCTAGGCATATTAATGTTAAATTACAACGGGAAACGACGGCAGAATTTAAGTGGGACTCTGGCATTCCTTTATGATATATCACAAAATAGGCCATGCAGAGACTTCATGCTGTTTATGTACTCTCACTTTTAAGGTTAGAATAAAAGCCTATTCTACCAGGCGGAGGTGATCGCAACCGAGTTTTGTGTGAAAATTTCCAATTGTTCATTAAACCGGGAATATTTTTAATGCAGAAAGTCGCTTCCCGGCGAAATCACGAGTGATTGAAGGGGCCACATTTAACTTTTACATTGATGCTGATTTTGGTGTCGTATATTTGGGAAAACGATGGCAGGATTTTAATGCGGCTCTGTAATTCCTTTATGAAATGTGACAAAATATGCCTAGCCATGACTTCAAGCTTCTTATGTATTTGTACCCTTAAGCTGCAAGTACATAAGAAGCTTGAAGTCATGGCTAGGCATATTTTGTAACATTTCATAAGGGGAGTACAGAGCCGCGCTAAAATCCTGCCGTCGTTATCCATTATAACTTGACATTAATATGCCTAGCCTCAGTCTTCTGTCTATTCTTCCTTGACTTTTATACCCTACCAGCTATACGCCCTTATTTAAGGAAGAACTACAAAGTATAAATTTGACAATGATAGCTTGAGATTACCTTGGTAATTGCTCCACGGTATGGATATAAGAAGTTTATAAGCAAACAACTAAAAATTTACATACATTTTAAGCGGTGTAAGATTAGCAAAAACTTCAATTTGGGTATTGTATTGCGCGCATCTTTCCGACATCGACGGCCCTAGCGAACGCATGCATTAGTAGCTCAGATTAATGATCAGCATGAAATTAGATGACTCATTTCCTCGACTGACTACAGGCATATAACAAAATATTTATATTTTTCCAATTCTCATCTTATTTCTTCATAAAAGATATTAATTCCAGTCGAACTATTAAAGAACAATGCATTGTAGGCCCCCAGTTCGGAAAACATGAACATTCCAGAACAAATTATAGAATAAAGAGTTCTGATTTTACGTTGTTAAAAATCCAAGTAAAAATAGCCCAGAAACGAGCACAACATAAATCTCAAGACATAATCTACCATTCTGTCTACCTAGATGCCAAAATTGCGTTTATTTTTCTTAGAATTGGGGAAAATAAATAAATAATTGTTTTAATTGTCATTTTTCTTATTTTCTTTTTCTCTTCTGCTTCTTTAGTGTAACATTGGCAGCACTTTATCGATTAGTCAAAAGTCGACCTAGTGATCCCTTAGAATAAAAGTCAATACATTCGAAAACAGTCACTGCACGCGTCGGTTTGTTAATTTTGACAAATTCTCAAAGAAAAGCGGATTTAATAACGAAGAGTTTTATACTTTTAATATTTTAAAGTGAATTTAGTTAAATGTAAGTGAATTATTGTGTTTATTTAGACAAATGTACAGTGTGGCAGCAAAGTCAGCTTCGATGTTTTTCTTGTTGCTTCCAGAGTTTCTTTTTTCCATTATCTGACCAGCATTTTTTTTCTTTTTCTCCCCCTCTCGCAATTCTAAAAAAACAACGCTCTTTGCACAAACACCGGCTGGGTTGTCATTTTACATTTTGTTTGAACGAAAAAAAAAAACAGAATCAGCAACTAATTAACACAGCAGCCACCACATCAGAGTTCTTGTCGCCTTTACCCAGTACTAAGTTGGAAACAAATTTTTCAAAATGAAATCCAAGAAAAATGAAACTGATGCTTCTGGCAGTGGCTCCTCGGACAACAAACGCGTGTTACTGTAGGTAATAAGATTTAAGGTTAACTAATTGTCTCTATACTTCATTTCTTTGAAGCGCCTATACATTATGACGCGTGATGTCCTGCCGATGCTAAACGCCGCCGTGACGATGAAAATCTTTGTGCATGTGTGACATCGCATAAGCATGAGAAGTCGGTATCTAAGTTCATAAAGGATAATTTCGTGATCAAATTAATAACAAGCATTGAAAATGCTGAGTTTTGAGAGAGAATGTTGAATGCCGTAAGTTTTATTCCAAAATCGGAAGAGATTGGAAACAGTTATCCTTAGAACTGTTATCTTTATAATATTGATGAATTAACTTGTAAAACATTAGGGTTTACGAACGAACTTGTTCGATTGAACGAGCGCTGGTTCATATGCTCAGCCCACCTAGTTCATACCAATTCACCAAACTGAGATCAGTGTAAAAGAGATTGCGAATCTCGTTCGACATTTCATTCACTTATACAGCGAATTTTTAGGTTAGTTAAGGTGAGGGTACATAAGCAGCATGGCATCATGGCTAGGCATATTAATGTTAAATTACAACGGGAAACGACGGCAGAATTTAAGTGGGACTCTGGCATTCCTTTATGATATATCACAAAATAGGCCATGCAGAGACTTCATGCTGTTTATGTACTCTCACTTTTAAGGTTAGAATAAAAGCCTATTCTACCAGGCGGAGGTGATCGCAACCGAGTTTTGTGTGAAAATTTCCAATTGTTCATTAAACCGGGAATATTTTTAATGCAGAAAGTCGCTTCCCGGCGAAATCACGAGTGATTGAAGGGGCCACATTTAACTTTTACATTGATGCTGATTTTGGTGTCGTATATTTGGGAAAACGATGGCAGGATTTTAATGCGGCTCTGTAATTCCTTTATGAAATGTGACAAAATATGCCTAGCCATGACTTCAAGCTTCTTATGTATTTGTACCCTTAAGCTGCAAGTACATAAGAAGCTTGAAGTCATGGCTAGGCATATTTTGTAACATTTCATAAGGGGAGTACAGAGCCGCGCTAAAATCCTGCCGTCGTTATCCATTATAACTTGACATTAATATGCCTAGCCTCAGTCTTCTGTCTATTCTTCCTTGACTTTTATACCCTACCAGCTATACGCCCTTATTTAAGGAAGAACTACAAAGTATAAATTTGACAATGATAGCTTGAGATTACCTTGGTAATTGCTCCACGGTATGGATATAAGAAGTTTATAAGCAAACAACTAAAAATTTACATACATTTTAAGCGGTGTAAGATTAGCAAAAACTTCAATTTGGGTATTGTATTGCGCGCATCTTTCCGACATCGACGGCCCTAGCGAACGCATGCATTAGTAGCTCAGATTAATGATCAGCATGAAATTAGATGACTCATTTCCTCGACTGACTACAGGCATATAACAAAATATTTATATTTTTCCAATTCTCATCTTATTTCTTCATAAAAGATATTAATTCCAGTCGAACTATTAAAGAACAATGCATTGTAGGCCCCCAGTTCGGAAAACATGAACATTCCAGAACAAATTATAGAATAAAGAGTTCTGATTTTACGTTGTTAAAAATCCAAGTAAAAATAGCCCAGAAACGAGCACAACATAAATCTCAAGACATAATCTACCATTCTGTCTACCTAGATGCCAAAATTGCGTTTATTTTTCTTAGAATTGGGGAAAATAAATAAATAATTGTTTTAATTGTCATTTTTCTTATTTTCTTTTTCTCTTCTGCTTCTTTAGTGTAACATTGGCAGCACTTTATCGATTAGTCAAAAGTCGACCTAGTGATCCCTTAGAATAAAAGTCAATACATTCGAAAACAGTCACTGCACGCGTCGGTTTGTTAATTTTGACAAATTCTCAAAGAAAAGCGGATTTAATAACGAAGAGTTTTATACTTTTAATATTTTAAAGTGAATTTAGTTAAATGTAAGTGAATTATTGTGTTTATTTAGACAAATGTACAGTGTGGCAGCAAAGTCAGCTTCGATGTTTTTCTTGTTGCTTCCAGAGTTTCTTTTTTCCATTATCTGACCAGCATTTTTTTTCTTTTTCTCCCCCTCTCGCAATTCTAAAAAAACAACGCTCTTTGCACAAACACCGGCTGGGTTGTCATTTTACATTTTGTTTGAACGAAAAAAAAAACAGAATCAGCAACTAATTAACACAGCAGCCACCACATCAGAGTTCTTGTCGCCTTTACCCAGTACTAAGTTGGAAACAAATTTTTCAAAATGAAATCCAAGAAAAATGAAACTGATGCTTCTGGCAGTGGCTCCTCGGACGAAGAGGCAGAGTATGTTGTGGAAAAAATTTGTGCACGTCGTGTACGCAAGGGAAAGGTAAGTAGAACGCAATTCAATTTGCATGACCATGTATAACAACACATCGATTTCGTTCTTCCATCCCAGATCGAATATTTTCTGAAATGGAAGGGTTATCCAGAATCTGAAAATACTTGGGAACCAGAAGAAAATCTCGATTGTCAAGATTTAATTCAAGCCTTCGAAGAGGAAAGAACCAAGGAAGAGGTGAGAATTGGAAGAAAAATTGAAAAAATTATTTTCCATTTTTAGCATTTATGCACAGAATGTTGTTGCGTGTGTGTGTGTTTGTACAGGCTGTGTATGGGCATGTACGTTATGAAAGAATTTACATTTATTACCCTGCTGTTGCCATCGGTTTGGGTTCGTGTTGTTGTTTTGTATATGTTTTGGCGGGATATTGTATGAAGTTTGGTTTCGGAATAACAGGGTGACGCCTAAATCGCTTGTTGCTGGTTTCATATTACAGATCTCAAATTTGGATCAGTGGCGTAAAAAAAACATTTCACAGAGAAGATAGCCTATCCATATTTGTTATTTATAGTTATTTTAGCTTTGTTTACAATAATAACTGTAATATAGTGCCTTCATTTAGAGCTAAATGAACGAAAGTATTCAAACACATTTTAAGTTTGAAAATTAGACTTATTTAATATGACCGCTGTGTTCACGACAGATCAATTGAGGTAGCATTATTCAAAAATTCGGCAATAGCAACCTTATTTTTTTGTTAATAACTCATCTATCATTTTCAAATTAATGAAAGAATAATTCCATATCAGTTTTCATTTTTAATTATAACGGCATCTACAGTTGCCCAATAAAGTCTACGTACACGTAAAAAAACCCGGTTATTTCAATGAAACGATATTTTTAAATTGAAAAATTGGTTTAATTGAATAAGTACAGCTTTAAAAGCTTATACACGTCATAAAAGTAATGAAGTTTTTATACATTAAGTAATAACATAAACGAAAACTTGCTTCAATGCCTAAAAAAAAAACAAAAAAGTGTACATACAGTTAAATAAAGCTATAGTTTTTCTAAACTATTTAAACGACTAAAGTAAGTTAATATTTTGTTGGACCGCCTTTAGCATCTAATACAGCTTGTATTCTTCTGGGCATAGAGGAAACTAAATTTTGTGTGATATTTGGCGGTATTTTGTTCCACTCCTCAAGTAAAGCCCTTTTCAGGTCCTCTGCTCGATATCTTGTTTTTTTTTCGCACACGCTCGTCTAAATAATCCCACAGATTTTCTATTGGATTAATATCCGGTGATTGAGGAGGCGAATGCAATTGTTTGGGGACTTTGTATAGCAGCCACTCTCTTACGATCTGAGCTGTGTGTTTCGGATCGTTGTCTTGTTGAAAGATCCAATTTGAAGAAAGTCCCAATTTAGTGGCAGAACTCTTCAGATTGGCTTTCAACATATTCAAATACACATGTCGATCCATTGTGGTCTCAATAAACACAAGGTTGCCCACTCCTGCAGCTGACATGCACCCCCACACCATTACAGATCCGCCTCCATGTTTCACTGTAGGTAACAAATTCTGCATATCCATCGCTGTATTTGGTTTCCGCCATACCCTTTGCTTACCATCGTATCCAAATATATTAAATTTAGACTCATCACTAAAAATAACGTTTTCCAGTAATCAAAATCGTCATTTTGATGCAGTTTTGCGAAGTCGAGTCGTTTTGCCATATTCACTTTACTTATGAAAGGTTTCTTCCTTGGGATTCGGCTGTGGAAATCGTTTGCTCTTAAAACATTTCGAACAGTTTCAGAATGTATGGAGACTTCATTCAATTTTTCGAGGTATTTCGCAATATCAACTGCACTGGTTTTTGGATTAGCGGTAACAATGCGGATCACATCTCGTTTATCGCGGTCGGTCAACTTGCTTGGTCTGCCAGAACGATGACGATTTTCAGTTGTTTGGTACTTATTATAATTTTTTTACAACAGTTTGTATTGAAGACCGACTCAGATTAACAATTTTTGCGTAAGTGAAATTTCGCTTCGTTTTTTTACGTTTTCTGACATTTTTACAACAAAAAGGAGAATTAATCTAAAAATTTTCAGTCGTTTATTAAACACACACTTGAAACTAAACAACTTAAAAAAATACAGTTATTTTGTGGTGGCACTTTGTTGAAAGTTAGGGATGTGCTTATCCTGTATGTACACTTTTTTGGGCACCAAATTTGACATATTACGAAGTGTACTGCATATCGGTTATGAGTATGACCTCTTTTATTATTTGTTTTAAATATTTTTGGAATTGCTATAAGCTAGATAAATAAAAATTTTTGAAACGGGTTTAGTTTTATTAAAAATGCATGTTATATGACTGTATGTAGACTTTATTGGGCAACTGTAGTTATAAGGTATAATTCATTTTCTTCGGAAGCAAAGTCATAACCTAAATAACTACCAAAAGGCCTTTAATATTTCAAACGTAAGTGTTTTGGACACCATTCAATATTCCTGAAAATATACCAAAATCATTCTGATCTTTGTGATCAAATCAAAAAGTAATGTTCGGGAGGGTACTTCAAAACATTATCATAGAATACAGAAAAAATCTCAAAAAATTCAAAAATTGCGTACGGAATAGATAAGCAAAGCAACCGACCACATGTTGCAGGCAATGTTATTTAGTCAAAATTGATGTTATTTTTATTACATGGTATGGAGGGAGGGTATATAAAGTTTGTCATTCCGTTTGGAACACCGTTTTATCAGCATAATATTCGAGGCCAATTTAGACATCCGTCCGTCTGTTTTAATCACGCTAGAGTCCACACGGGATTTGATAGAAAGCTAAAATTTGACACTGAGTTGTCTGCAGTCGGGTCAAGTTCGAAGATGAGTTACATCGCTTCAGGTTTTCGTATAGCCCCCATATATCAACCCTTTAACAGAATATTCAATATTTTGACGATTTTATTTATTTATTTATTTATATCTTCACTTGTAACACAGAAGCCTTCATGGCCTAAAATAAAGTATTACAAAGCATTACAATAATCCTGATAATGTAAACTAATTTAATGATATTGGCTCCCCAGCCTGATCTACTAAATAAAGCACATGTTGATGAAAGAAAGGTTGTATGGTCCATTAGCAACAAAATATAAAAATATTAAATTACAGAAAAATGTTCACTTAATTTTAACCGAAAGGCATTGTTTGAGAGTGAAAATATACGCAGAATAATTGGGAGGTAGTTCCAACATCGCGCAACACGCACGACATATGATTTCTCAAATAAGGAATTATGAATTAGAGGTATATTGATCTGCGGGCTCCTACAAGATTGCGAAAAAGTAAACAACGTGCATAACGAAAAGGGTATACCTGTCTTAATAACCCTGTAAAAATATAGTCACATAGTTTTAGTCACACTCTAACATAATAGTCTATGTATGTGCATGTTATCCTATAGCCCGCATATAATTGAACCTTCCCATGTTCCGTACTTTGATGAGTTTAGCCTTTCTAGAGGAATAGCTTATTTGGCATTTATAATTCAAAGTGGAGTCTATCTTCTGTAACAAAACATTGTCCATACAAGTCTACGTTTTCGTAATGCCCCAATATAATTTTACCTCCCGTTATTCGGAGTTTTGACGATTTTAGCCACATTTCCTTAGGGAATATTTTTTAATTCGGTATTTTGAGTTTATAACGGTTTCTATTCCATGTGACAGCATTATGTCTATATAACTCCACGTTTTCGTATAGCTCCCATATAAAGGTGCTTCTCGATATTCGATATTTTGACGATTTTCAACACTTTTTTTACGGAAATTACTTAAGATTCAGTATTTGGATTCCTTGATGGGTTCTTCTGCTAATATAGAACAATTTCTATATAAGTCACGGTTATTTTATAGTCACCCAATATTCAGTATTTTGATGATTGTGGCCAACTTTTTTACAGAATGGTTTAATTTTTTTTATTGTTTGTTTAATACACCACATTCACCACATTCCATTATCTATAAGTAGTTCCTTTGTTAGATAATTAAGTCCCATATAAAACCAGATTGCATAAGATCGAAATTTATACACACATTTTGAACATTTAAAACTTTTTCACAACTAACACTTCATACCTACTACTTTTTATTTCAGGCTGCTTCAACATCTAGCACCAAAACAACTGAAAAGAGCAAAAAAGAACCTTCCAGCGGACGATCCAGCGTTGCTGGTGGTAAACGTAAAAATGAGGACTCAAAATCTTCAGGTAACACGAATACGAACAATCTTTCCATATTCCAGTAATTTACCTACCACTTTTCTGATTTCAGGAAGCAAAAAGAAACGCACAGATTCCGGCAAAGATGAAACGGATAATGAATCTGTTTCGGATGCCTCAACAAGACACTCAGAATTGACGGGCTTCGATAAAGGTCTTGAAGCTGAAAAAATTCTTGGAGCCTCCGATTCGAATGGAGGCCTATATTTCCTTATACAGTTCAAAGGTGTGGATCAAGCTGAAATGGTGGCCGCCTCGGTAGCAAATGTAAAAATACCCCAAATGGTTATTAAATTCTATGAAGAACGTTTATCATGGTATTCGGACAACGAAGAGTGAGCAATCCATGCAGTTCGGCACAGGATGTGTTGATTTCTCTTTTAACAATAACACAAAAACATAACTTTACGTTAACTTTTCGTATTAATTTAACCTATATTGTAATGCAAAAGCAAACAACAACAAAAACAAAATATTGAAGAAACCTCCACTTTTCTTTTTCTTAAAACAACTTATCATTTTGAAAATCGTTATTATGCCTTCATGAGAAACATAACTAAAAGAGCTAAGCCCTGTACTCATTCTCCAAGTCAATGTTTGAATACTTCGTTGACCTTTTTCTTTTTCTATTTTAGCATTTTATCTTAAATCCGCTTACAAAGTATACTTATTCACATATAAGATACATATACAATATATATAAATGTCGCTAACCACAAGTGGAAGAAAATAATAATAAAAAAAAAACAAATTAGAATAATACACATTTTTGTTTAAGAGTCCAGGGAAACTTGCTATATACTATTGACGGAAAATTAAAAGAAAAGACCACGAAAATATGAAGATGTGGCTTTTAAAAAATAAATACAAATATACATGTAAAAAATTCAAATATTTGTTTGATTGGATTCATTTACAAAAAATGTTTCTAACCTCGACGTAGCCGGTCATGTTAGACTAAGAAATAGCGGCACAATATGAACCGCATACATATGAACTTTTGCTTGAAAACTATTTCGTATTTTAATTTGAATTGTGAATGTTGGAGAAAGATGTCGAAATCTTAATGGGAAGACTACGTCCTTATTAATTTTTTTCGAAGAAATAACCTCAATTATTTGTATTTTGAAAGTCCTACAAAAATTGTTAACTAAATGGATTACGATTAGATATTCTGGCTACGTATTGGCAAAAGAAGAAAATTAGATTCGGGCGATTTAAGCACCGAATTTACACCCTCCCCTATACTGTGGGGGGTACATTAAGTTATATACTCTTTTTGAAATCGAGTCATAAAGATCCTCATGTTTTTTATACCCCTCACCATTCTATGGAGGGTATATTAGCTTTGTCATTCCGTTTGTAACTCCTCGAAATATTCACAATAGACCCTACAAAGTATATATATTCTGAATCAGCGTAAAATTCTAAGACGGTCTAGCAATGTCCGTCTGTCTGTTGTAATCTCGTTATCTTTCGAACGTATTGAGATAGAAGGCTAAAATTTTGCTTAAATGCATAGTTTGCCAGTTAGGCAAAGGCAGGTTAAGTTCGTAAATGGGCCATGTCGGTCCACGTTTTCGTATAGCCCCCATGTAACAGCACCTCCCAATATTCGGTATTTTTATGATTTTAGCGACTGTTACCGGAATTATTTAAAGTTCGCAATGGGTGCTACAGCCTATGACAAGATTTTTTGTATGCAGTCTACGTCTTCGTATAACCCCCATATAACGGTACCACCCGATAGTCGGTATTTCAGCAACATTATTCACCGGAGTCGTTTCAAATTTCGTATTGGAAGATCTTAATGTGTACTACAACCTGTGACAAAAGATTTTCTATGCAGGTCCAGGTCTTCGTATAGTCCCCATATAACGGTACCTGCCGATATTCTGTATATTCATGATTTTAGCGACATTTTTCACCGGAATTGTTTCAAATTTGGTATTTGAAGTTCGTAATGGATACTACAGCCAAAGACAGAAAATTGGCTGTGCCGGTCCACGTCTTCGTATAGCCCCCATTTAACGGTACCTCCCGATATAATATAACAGCTACATTCGATATTTTTAAGATTTTAACAGAATTTTTAACGGATTTTATTGTTTTTTTTTTTTTTTTGAGAATTGCCAAATTCGTTCCAAATGGTGGAAGATATTCAAAGTTTGGCCTGGCCGAACTTACAACTTTTTTACTTGTTTTTGTATTATATTATATATTTTTCAACGGAATTGTTTCAAAGTTGGGGTTTTGCAGTACTCAATAGAAAATTATGTATGTTTTCTATATAGACCAAATATTTAGTATTGCAACTTCCAAACACAAGAATGTGTGTCGGCACCTATAGACTTTTTAAATTGTGAGGGATACTCAATGTTTGGGGGAACCAAACTGATTTATACCCATTTTTCCGGAAAATATCTACTTCATGTTCCAAAAAAATTCCTTCTGCGGCACATTGTAGAGTGAATTAAGATCTATATTAAAATTTTGAATTTTTAATCTATAAAAAACTCATTATTTCATAAAAATCGCCATATTAATAAAATATTTTGGTGTGTTATGCATATGATTAGGATATTTGAAGAAATGGGGAAAATTGTTAAGATGTCTATGGTCATGTTTGCATTTAGGGCATTTAACGTAATAATGTGCCGTAGCATGATTAACTTGGCAAAAAATCTACTTACATTTTTGTAAACTTACCTTCATAAGCAGAGAATCAATCGAGGAAACGTCGCATCGTTTATGGTTTCCACAAAGAATGATAAAAATTAGATTAAATGAATGATCTTTAATTATTTTGGCCATTTATGTATATTTTTTAAATTAACTTTCGCCATCTATACTACCAGTAAAATATTTCCACAAACACAAAATGCACATTTTTTTCATACGATTTTATAAACAAACGCACGGAAAAAAAACTAACGACCAGCAACACACAAACACTAATACAATTGCAATTTCACGCAACGGCACACACACACGACTTGTTGATACACGAATATTAACGATGGAAATGCAAGCAAAGTAGGAAACACTTGATTCCTTAGATAAAAACAACTTTAAACACAATTATTTAACACTAATTTAGCTTTTTGCTAATTATTTTATTAAAATTTGCACTTTTTCTATGATTTTTTAGGGAAAAATTGCATTAATTTAATGATTTGCAATTGGGGAGCACAGCGTACGCGACCGATCACCGTTGAAAGAAATTGACAACTGAAAAGGAAGTTGCAGTGTTGCCAATAATGTTAATGAAAAAAAAATCGTTAAGGGGGTAAGCAATACAACTGGCATGAAATTATTGATTAAATTTGCTAATGACCAACAGTTACTAAGAACTTATATATGACATTATTGTTTAAAATGAGATTTAATTCTCACAAAAAAAAAAAAACAAAAAAAAAAATTAATTGAGGTTGAAATAACCTTTTAAAAATGTTAAATTGTCAGGACAATAATCACAAATTCAAAGAAGTATCAAGATTGTCTGCTTTAATTTATAAAACTTGTCCACCCATTTATATGATTGCATAAAGAATGGATCGGTAAAAAATGAGGGATTCCTGTTCCATAAAAATAAAAACATATATTATGTTTCCTTATTTTTATTTTATTTATTTATCTTTTGAAATTTTTTGTGTCATATTTTCATAATAACAATTGATCCCCAGGTGAAATATGGAATTATTTTTTATCAAGGATTTTCTGCAAATGGAAAATATTTTTCTATTTCGATTTTTTTTGGTCCAATACGTCCATTTTATTGTTAAAAGTGCAGCAATGCCATCTGTACCAAAAGCAGTAAAATTCACATGGTGTTGGTCAAGACTAGCTAGTCTGTATAAATTGATAAAAGATGTCGATGGCAGCATGGTATTGCCAGATGAAATCACAAGCTATCTCATGTATTGAAAGCGACATGTGTAATATTAATTGTCTGTCAGAGGTCGCTTTAACAGTTTCGAGAACTCAGATAAGAAAGGAAAGTGGACTAAATTAATACTAGTTATAATAATATTGGAGAAAAAGTTGGAATGCTCGACAAAAAATTGAAATGCTAAAAACGGCAACAAAGTCAAACACCATAATTTTTACATTTTTTTTTTTTAATTGTATTGAATGAAGGCACAATATTTCGGAAATAGCATCAAATTTTAGAATAAGTTTAGATTTGTTCGAATTGGTCGCCTTTGGCACGAATTATGATCTTAAAACGGCCAATGAAACCGTCACACGCTGCCCGAGTGTTGCTCGGCGCTATTTTGGCAAATTCCCGGCGAAGCGCTTGCTTGAGGTGATCGACACTTTGGTATTTTTTTAGTGCCAACCTTGCTTTCCAAAATACTCCAGACACAATAGTCCAACGGATTGGTTTTGGACTTTGGTGGCCATTGTGCGTTTGCACGTGCTCAGTGCGATGTTACGGAGCTGTTGGAATGTCCAAGGTCTGCGGCCAAAATGTTTGCGTGTCCAAGGCTTTAATACACCCTCCAGAATATTTTTGCGATAATATTCGGCATTTATTCTGATGCCACGGTCGATTAATACGAGAGGAGAGCAACCATCGGCTGTTATGCCGGAATTCAGCTGGCCTCTTTGGTAAGTAAAACACGATCATTTTGTTTGTTTACAAACTGCTGGACAAAGAATGTTTTCTCATCGGAGAAAACCAACTTCGGCAGTTCATCACTTTTGGCCAAGCGAAGCACCTCTTTAGCTCTTTTGAGCCTATTTTCTTTCTGTTGCGGTGTAAGTACACTTGTGGTTTTCCAGCCAAATATAAAGAAATCGCATTATTACGCTTGAATTCCATCACAAATAGCTTTTTATACCCTCCACCATACTATGGAGGTTATATTAATTTTTTCATTCCGTTTGTAACTCTTCGAAATACTCATGTAAGACCCAATAAAGTATATATATTCTTGATCAGCGTAAAATTCTATTTCGATTTAGCGATTTCCGTCCGTCTGTCTATCTGTTGTAATCACGCTATCTTTCGAACGAATCGAGATAGAAGGCTAAAATTTCGCAGACATGTTTATTTTGCCAGTTGGCAGGTTAAGTTCGTAAGTGGGCCATGTAGGTCCACGTTTTCATATAGCCCCCATACAACGGTACCTCCCAATTTTCGATATTTTCGCGATTTTAGCGGTTTTTTTCGAATTTCGTATTTAAAGTTCGTAATGGGTACTACAGCCTATGACAACCATTTTTGTATGCAGGCCAACGTCTTCGTATAGCCTCCATATAACGGTACCTCCCGATATTCGATATTTTGACGATTTCAGCAACTTTATTCACCGGAATCGTTTCAAATTTCTTACTGGAAGATCCCAATGGGTACTATAACCTATGGAAAAAAAATTCGTATGCTGGCCGACGTCTTCGTATAGCCCTCATATAATGGTACCTCCCGATATTCGGTATTTTCATGATTTCAGCGACATTATTTACCGGAATTGTTTCGAATTTCGTATTTGAAGTTCGTAATGGGCACTACAGCCTATGACAAAAATGTTTGTATGCAGGCCAACGTCTTCTAATTACCCCCATATATTTGACTATATTACACCTAGCATGACAACCCTAAAACCTAATGCACTTTCATTTAAGTGGTAGTTTTCGGAATTTTTTCAAGTTCCTTCGAAATGATGGAGAGTATTAAAAGTTCGGCCCGGCCGAACTTAGCTGCTTTTTTACTTGTTTTTCTGTAAAATACTCACCAAAATGCTTTTGTACGCTTATAAACAATATAATGAGCTGTGACTGAAATAATTTTAACAGCTGTCGGACGATCGGCTTTGAAATGACAGCAGTCTGAAGTTGGATGCAGTTTTTTCATCTCACCCTGTATTAATCCAATCATCCAGGAATGGAATATTCGTATATTTTCCCAAAATTAAAAAAAAGGAAATCCTAGTATTCTTTCTCTAAAGCTCTCTCCAATGTGTTAGGGAGACTTCACAACATTCCAATGGATATAATTATTTTTATTTGAAGGCAACATTTCAACTAATTCCTTCCACTACCATATGTTTTTCGACCCCTAAAAATAATACCAGCCCATTGATACAAAACATATACATCACCACAAACTAAGAAAAAAATTGAAAACATTCAGTTTCTTTTCTTCCAATTACGCCTTAATTGCCGTTGTTTATTCCCAATGTATGTTTGCCGGTCTGTTTTCCAAAAACCAAAAATTAAAAAGAAACCAATTCATTGTCTTCTTCATTTTATTTATAAAAAAAATATGCAATAACCGCCAATAGGTTAATTGCGTTTTATGATTGAAAACAACAACAACAACAACAAACCGAAAAAAAACTGCTCTAAATTTTGTTTTGAAATTTCATTTAGCGTATATTTCACTTGAGTATTGGCGTGAATTGACGAGTTGAGTTGATCACCCTCCGCGACGAACGCCGTTATCCATCTTTCAATCCTAGAAACGCAACATCTGTCAGCGAATAATTTGGCGTCGTCTGTGTCAATGGGTTTTCTTGCCGGCCATTTGCATTTCATATTGGAGATGACCAGTTTGAGACTTTCTTTCGTTTTTTTTTTTCGACGACGTCAATTTAATGCCATCCAAAATTTGGACGACAACAACAAATGAGCCATAACATGGGTATTAGGCTGTCATGGGAAGATGTCTTACTGCTTGGATCCACTAGAATAGGTGTTGTTTGGGACACAATATAAAAATTTTATAGGTGGGAATTCTGAATAAATATAAGTCGGTGGAAAATGATCTCCTTCTATCCTTAGACAACATTTGGCCCCTCAAGGAAATATCCTAAGCAAGTCTCATAAAGGATGTTTACAGCTGTTTCAAAAGACTTGAATTTGGTGCCCCCAAAGGATATCGCCATGCTAAATAGTTTTGTGGGTATAAATTCACATACACATGTACACATCTAACGCCAGCTATGGTTTTGTTTTCATTAAAAAAATATTTGTTGAAATATAAAAGGTAATAAATCAAGTTGATTTGTTTTTTGTGTGTGTTTTCTGAAATAAATAAGATTTAGTGAGAACATTTATAATACATAATGATATCTATGAGATCGTACATACATAAGTCCTTACATCCATGGTTATTTAAATAGCACTAATAATTAAGATTTTTTTTTAATTTGCTGAAAAATTGATACAGAAATCGAGTACTTGCAAATTGGTATGTTGGGGGGTAGGGGTGAGATAAGGCTGGGTTCAGGAAAATTCTTACTAGAAGGGTACTTAAAGTACAAAAATAACCAAATTACGTACCTTTTGGTATTTTGTTATCGGATACAGCTAAAATCTTGACATATGGTATAAAAATTAAGTTTAGGAAGTTTGTGTTGATCATGAACGTGAACCTAGAGTTTTTGACAGAAACGTTGAATACAAATACATATAATAAGAAAGTCTATTCCATTGCTTCATTGATTCAATACAGGATAAGATGAAAATACTGCAATCAACTTCATACTGCTGTCATTTCCAAGCCACTCGTCCGACAGCTGTTAAAATTATTCCAGTGTCAGATCATTATATTGCTTACAAGCGTACAAAAGCATTTTGGTGAGAATTTTCAAGAAAAAAAATTATTCGCGATTGAATTCAAGCGTGATAGTGTGATTTCTTTATATTTGGCTGGAAAACCACAAGTGGTTAGAGAACTCCATCATTTAAATGTGAATAAATCTTTTGTGTCTCGTACCTATCGATCGTTACCGTGATACTGGTAGCGTGGCTCGACGTCAAGGAAGTGGACGGAAGAAAACATCAACATCAGCAGAAATGGTTCGAAAAGTAAAGAAGCGACTTGATCGAAACACGCGTCGCAGTGGCCGAAAAATGACGCGTGAGCTGAACATATCGCAATATTCCATTCGGCAAAATTTTAAAAAATGAGGTCGGGGTAAATCCATTGAAATTCCAAAAAGTGCAAGAACTTACACCGCAACATGAAGAAAATAGACTCAAAGAGCTAAAGAGTTGCTTCGCTTGGCCGAAAGTGCTGAACTGCCGAATTTGGTTTTCTCCGTCTCCGATAAGAAAACATTCGTTGTCCAGCAGTTTGTACACAAACAAAATGATCGTCAAAGAGGTCAGCTGAAAATGTGCACGTTCGGTTGGCCACCAGAACTCAAGCGCCGGCCATGGTGATGGAGTGGGCCGCCATAAAAGCTGATGGTCGCTCTCCGCTTGTATTAATCGACCGCGGCATCAGAATAAATGCCGCATAGTATAGCGATATATTTTGGAGGGCGTATTAAAGCATTGTGCACGCAAGCATTTTGGCCACAGACCTTGGACATTCCAACAACCATTCCAACAAAATCAGGTTCCTCGCTTCATTTCCAGTGCACAATGGCCACCAGAATCTCCGGATACCAATCTGTTGGACTATTGTATCTAGAGTATTTTGGAAAGCAATGTTGGCACTAAAATACACCAAAGTGTCGATCACCTCAAGCAAGCGCTTCGCCGGGAATGGGCCAAAATACCGCAGAGCAACATTCGGTGTGACGGTTTAATTGGCCGTTTGAAGGCCATAATTCGTACCAAAGGTGAACAATTCGAACAAATCTAAACTTATTCTTAAATTTGATGCTATTTCCGACATTTTTTGCTTTCATTCAATAAAATTAAAAAAAAAAAAAAATGTAAAAATAATGGCGTTTGACTTTGTTGCAGTTTTTTATCTCACCGTGTAGAGATTGTTTTGAAAATGACTGTACTGGACTGAACGAAAATAACAAACTTTTAAAATTTTCAAAAAAAAAAAAAAAAATCCGTAAAAAATACCTCCCAATGAAACCCCCATAATTTGGGGCTATGCGAAGAAGTGGTCTTTCATAAGTAATGTTTTGTTATAGTACCGATTCCGAACATACGAATACGAAATTTAAAAGGATTCCGGTATATAATACCGCTAAATTCATCAAAATACCGAATATAGGGAGGTACCGTTATATGCGGGCTATACGAAGACGTGGACTTGTATAGGCAATTTTTTATTATGAGCTGTAGTATCCATTACGAACTTCAAACTTCAAGTTAATTGGTCTCTTGGTCATTTAAAAAGATATTCTTTAAAAATCCTAGCTTAATGGTCTGTTGATCCTTGAAAAATATTCTTTAAAAATCCATGTTAAGTGGTCTGTTGGTCATTTAAAAAATATTCTTTAAAATCCTCGCTTAATGCTCTGTTGGTCCTTGAAAAACTATTCTTTAAAAATCCGCGTTAATTGGTCTGTTGGTCCTTGAAAAAATATTCTTTAAAAAACCACTCTGTGGGTATAATAGGCTTTACATGAACTTTCGGAACCAATTGAAAATTTTAATGTGTAACTAAATTTGTGTTGATCTGCTTTTCAATTGCGCACGACTGTATGATTAGAAAATATGTCACAACAAACATCATGGTTTTGGACTAAGGAGAATTATCGTGTCTATTTCATTTAAAGAGAACATTTCGAAGTAGTGGCCGATGGATGCGTGTGAGGGTGGTCCTCCTTTAATGTGTTTTTCTTGTTGATGTTTGGAAGCAATGGATAGATAGACGGATGGATTAACACATGTTTGTCACCACTTTCCCAAATAATCTATGTACATACATACATACATATATCCGTTGGCACACACACACCTCTACACACATATATTAGTATATACTTATGTAAATATGTATTTTGAGTGATTTTCGTTTTGCAATTTTTCGAAAAAGAACTATGGAAAATGAAGAGATCTTTGTTTAATTTTTATTTTTGGACTTATTTTCAAATTGCTAAATATTGAAATACTCAGTTAAGTCCAATACTTGCTGCAGTTAATAGCCAAAAAGTAAATTTTTGTGAATTTAAAAGAAACCAAACGAAAAAAAAGGTTCGTTATATTCCGATTTTAGAAGGATTATTGGATTTTGTGCTGTGATTTATGTCCCTGCAAGCGAAACGAAATAGTTAAGAAGTGTTCTGCGAAATCAAGGGCATAACGAAAATGAATAAAAAAACCGAAATATGTGCCGCAAAATTCACACCGAGCTATTTGGAAATCAGCGACAAATCAAAATGACTGAATTCTACAATTTTTATGAGATTATTAAAAAAGAATTTGGCCGGCCGCCAATCAAAAATTTTAATTTGTTGTGCTTTAATGTTTTGTTTTTGTTTTGGTCCAATGCTTGGAAAAATCATAACTTAATTTAAGTAATTCCATCGAGAATTTGATTTTCGAAATATTCGAAGCATTTACGGTGGCGGTTCAGAAATTGGCAGAGAATATTTGTACCCTACCTCACGTTGGGGGCATTATCAGTTAGTGTTTTTTCAAAATGTTATACAATTTCAATTAAATTTTGTTATTAAATTTTTATATTTTAAGAATGGTGGTGATAGTCCGACTATATTAAAATTGTCTTCATGCTTCATGCTTCGGATTATATTTTAGATTTTATCGCCAACTCCATGTTGATCTTTAAGATACACAAGCTTCTTCTATTCCGTGCAGATTGGTTTCATAATTAGAGATTGAAACGAAATTTGCAAAAACGTATCCAATTTCTTCTACCAAAGATGAGGCTGATTTAGAAGTTCGTGCGTATTATGAATGAAACACTAGCAAAATAGATATCCTACTCAGGCTTGAGACCTTTTTCGTAGATGTGTTTTTATACCCTCAGTCATATGACTAGAGAGGGTATATATCATTTGATAGGGCCAAAACGTGCCTCATCGAAAGAACGGTTATAGATCCTAAGTCTCTTTGGTCCAAATCCGTTTCAGGACATTTGGAGTCGATCTAGCGATGTCCGTCCGTCCATCTGGCTGGTGCGCAAATCCTAATATTTGCATCAAAGCTAGGTCAGGTGCTAAAATTGATAATATCTGTCCAATCCATCAAGTACCTCCCCCACAAAGGGTCAACATTTTGAATATTTTTCAACTCTTATAAAATGTGATGTAAGAGTCCGATTGTCTTCATATTACACACATGACAATATTTTTATTAACCCAAGGTTTGGTGTGAAGATGGAATATATCGGTCCACTCCTTCTGGTACCTCCCCCACAAAGGGTAAACATTTTGAATAGTCATGAGGCTTAAAAACACGAAATAAGTATCCGATTCTATTCAGATTTGGCATATCTTTATATTTCCATCAACACAACATCTTTTGTTAAGATGGTAGAGATCGGGGCCTTGCTTCTATTACCTCCCCCACAAAGGATCAAACTTTTGAATGACCTAAACGATTACAAAATCCGAAATAAGCATCCGGTACTCTTCATATTTCACACATCTTTTTATTTATACTAGCATCAGATCTGCTTTGAAGATGGGATATATCGGTCCTCTGCCTGGTACCTTCCCCACAAAGGGTCAGAATTTGGAATAGCCATAAAGAACGTAAAACGAGAAAAAAAGCATCTGATTCTCTTCAAACTTCACACATCTCAATACTTCTACTATCAAAACATCTGCTGTGAAGATGAGTTATTTCGGCCCACTCCTTCTGGTACCTTCCCCACAAAGGGTACAATTTTTGAATATCCATGAAACTCCTAAAATGCGAAATTAGCATCCGATTCCATACAAACTTGGTACATCTCAATATTTCCATCAACACAAGATGTGTTGTAAAGATGGTACAGATCGGACGATTTCTTCTGGTGCCCTCCGCCTAAAGAGCTCAAAATTTTGAACAACAAAACGCTAATAAAACGCGTAGTAATCATTTGCCAACACAAGACTGTTGTGAAGATGATGTATATCTACAAACCCCTTCTGGTACCTCACCCACAAAGGGTCACAATTTTCAATACATTTATCTGTCATAGCTTGCGAATCAAGTCAGCGATTATTTACAAACTTGCTATATCTAAATATTTCTTTCAACCAGAAATCTGAGATTAATATGGAAATTATGATTTCGATTTTCTTGTAATTTTTTCTTTCCAAGCCAATATGTAGTAGTCTGCCATTATTTCGGATTTTGAGTAGATACATGTAGCTATTAACAATTTTTGGCATAATCGAAACAATATTTGGTTGAGTCTTCCCAAAGATTGATTGTAGGTATTTTAGGGTAACAGCCACATTTGCTTCGTTATACATTCCACTAAAAATTGAGGGTATGGAGGTGGTGGTATTGTGTTCTGAAGAGCTTTTAACGAAGGGGATTTAAATATCAGCCCAAACTTTTTGTTGACCCTTTATCTGTGTAAATTTAGATAGTAAATAAAAAATTTTAAATTTTGATAGAGACAATTCTAAAAAATTACGGTAATGAGTATGGGACCTATAGGTCCATGTTTTTTCATATAAGGGAGAAAAAAGAGTTAATTTACCAACATTTTATTGATATAAATAATTCCTGAAGTAATACAAATGATTTTATAACATTTCCAACATCCAACCTGATTATTGTAAAGTCTAGCGCAAAATATTGGGGACACCTTTTTGGTTTTGTGCTGCCGATCAAACCATCCCTTCCAATTAAATTACCGCATCTCAGACTTAATATTTTACAGAAAACCACCATGAAATTATGTAGAGCATCTAAAGTCGTCTTGACAACCCCCTTGTGTGACTGCTGGATTCTATATCTACAAAATAGCAATTTGTTTTTGGAAAATTTATGACCATAAAACTTATATTTATTTATTTATATTTTTTCTCTAATATAATTTTTATTTTTTTTCTATTTTCAGCACCAACACCAAAAATGAGTGAGGGACAAAATTTAATGACCACCTTCTTGATTTTGTTCTTTTTGTTGCTCGTCTTGTGGATGCTTTACGCAATGTTCTAAATCAGAGGATTAACACCCCCCACCAACTGCCAGGCATTGATGAGGAAATCACCCACAAATATGTTGACTAAATAAATAAATAACCGTTGTTAATTAATTTCCATTCAAATGTGAGTAATTGAAACAATGTTTAAATAGGATTTTAAACAAGTAAATTGCAAGAAATTTCCATTGGAATAATTAATAATCGGAAAATTATTTGGATCGTATTAGAATGTGCCGAAAGTGAGGAGAGTGAGTATATAGAAAATATATGAATATCCACTTTTCTTAAACTATATCAAGTAAAAAAGTATCGGTCGGTTTTGTCGACAGATGTATACCCTCAGCCAATGTTCGATTATTTAAAAATATTTTGACTTCTGTTATGAATTTTCAAACTCTTTACTCTCTATGGAGTGGGTTTTGAAAGAATGGGTCAATATTGTCCATTTCGTATCGGACCTAAATAAATATGATATAAATATCATTATAAATATGCAAGAAAATCGAACACTTATATCCAATTTATGGGAAATCATAAATTCCATATTCATCTCAGGATTTTGGTTGAGAGACATATATTTAGATATAGCAAGTTGTAAAGAATCGCTGATAAATAAAAGTATTGAAATTGTGTCCCTTTGTGGGTGAGGTACCAGAAGGGGATTGCAGAAAAATAACATCATCACAAGAGATCTTGTATGAGCAAAAATGAGATGGATGCCTATTTCGCTTCCTTTGACCGTTTGTTTTTCAAAATCTTGAACTCTATGTGGAGCAGGTAGCAGAAAAATTTTCCGATCTCTACCATCTTTATAACAGATATATTATGTTGATATATTTATATGTGCCATGTCTGGAATGGAGTCGGATGTTGATTTCGCTTTTTATGAGCTTCATGGATATTCAAAATTTTGAGCCTTTGTTGGAAAGGTACCAGAAGGAGTGAATCATCTTCATACCAGACCTTGGGTTAATATTAATATTAGGATGTGTGAAATTTGAAGACAATCGGACTCTTACATCACATTTTATAAGAGTTGTAATTATTTAAAATTTTGACCCTTTGTGGGGAAGGCACCAGAAGGAGTGGACCGATATTTTCCATTTTCGCACCAGACCTAGCACTGACGCAAATATTAGGATTTACAAAGTTGGAGCAAAATCGGATTATCGCTTTTTTCTGTATAATTTTTTTGTTGAAAATTTCGAATATTTGTGGGGAGGTACCAGAAAGAGTGGACCGACATATTCCATATTAACACCTGATCTTGGGTTAATATTAATATTAGGATGTGTGAAATTGTGAAATATTACATCACATTTTACGACCATTTGTGGGGGAGCTACCAGAAGGAGTGGACCGATATACTCCATCTTCATACCAGACTTTGGGTTAATATTAATATTAGGATGTTTGAAATTTGAAGACAATCGGACTATTACATCACATTTTATAGGAGTTGTAATTATTTAAAATTTTGACCCTTTGTGGGGAAGGTACCAGAAGGAGTGGACTGATATTGTCCATTTTCGCACCAGACCTAGCAATGACGCAAATATTAGGATTTGCAAAGTTGGAGCAAAATCGGATTATCGTTTCTCTACCTGTGCAAAAAATATATTTTTTGAAAATTTCGACCATTTGTGGGGGAGCTATCAGAAGGAGCGACATATATTTTCCATCTTAACACCAAACCTTGGGTTAATATAAATATTGGGATGTGTGAAATTTGAAGACAATCGGACTCTTACATCACATTCAATGAGAGTTGTAATTGTTCAAAATTTTGACCCTTTGTGGGGAAGGTACCCGAAGGAGTTGACTGATATTGTCCATTTTCGCACCAGACCTAGCAATGACGCAAATATTAGGATTTGCAAAGTTGGAGCAAAATCGGATTATCGTTTCTCTACCTGTGCAAAAAATATATTTTTTGAACATTTCGACATTTTGTGGGGAAGGACCAGAAGGAGCGGACCGATATTGCCCATCTCCGAACTCGATCTAAGTTTGACAAAAATATTACGATGTACCAAGTTTGGACCAAATCGGATACTCTCTTCGAGAGTTATCGTGCGCACCAGCCAGACCGACAGACGGACATCGCTAGATCGACTCCAAATGTTCTTAAACGGATTTGGTCCATAGAGATCTAGGGTCTAAAACCGTTATTTCGATTAGGCACGTTTTGAACGTATCAAATGATATATACCCTCTCTAGCAATATGGCTAAGGGTATAAAAAGTGTATACCTATTGTATAGCAAGAAATCGAATCAAATCACAAAATTAAATTTTAAACTAATTCTACTATAGAGGCAAATTAGCTGGGGTTTGTTGTTGCTTGTAATAATTATACCATCGGTTGAGGGTGTTTTCCTACCCTTTGTGAAAATAAACAATTTTCCGAATTCGCTGCAAATTTTCTTAAAATTTCACTGTGTAACATCCTGGGGTGTGAGAATTTCCACTGGAATTTTAATAGTATTCAATTTGTAAATCAAAACCTCATGGCAAAACATTGCATGGAACTTTGATAATTGGTAGAGATCCTTGGTACAAAATATGGATCATATCGGACGACTATTTCATATAGCACTAATATAGTGGCATATTCCATTTTAAAATATTTTTATGATTTTTTTTTTTTTTTAGTTTTTTAGTTTGATTTTATTTTTTTTTTTGAACATATGAGCGTCTGAAATTCTTTAGGAATCGTTTATTTGAATTTATATTGCATAAAATATGTATTGGAATTGATAGTGCGGTCCATACAATTTAATGTTTGAAGTTTATTTCATGCTAATGTTGGCCGCGACTGCCCCGCGAATTGTCCATCACTTAGTCACATTTCCCACACTCTCTCCAACATTTCGGCCGGTATATTATGAATAAATGCTTCCATATTACCTGCCAATGCGTCAATTGAGGCGGGCTCGTCTGTATAGACATAAGCTTTAACACACCAACAATAAAGAAAAACAGTTCAAAGATCAAATAATAAAAGATCAAACTAAAGATATTTGACAGTGAAACAAAACACGCTACGTACGTGAGCTGTTTAAACCAGAGTTGCCAAAGAGATAATAACTAAAAAAATTAGCCTTTATTATTTTTAATAATTCCACTTATACATATTAATATTTAAGTGTGACACCGCAGAAATTAGATATTTATAAAGATATCTCTTAATTTGGAAGACATATTTGATCTTACTATTCGAGTAATAGTTTCAGAAAATTGTGGAAGGGACTAAACTATATAGCCCTGACATATTTATTTATGGATATGTTTCATATGATTAATAATCCTTTTTTTGCTGTCATGTTAACGATTTGGAATTTTTCAAATATTAGAAAAATAAATATTTTTTATAATATTTTTTATAATCTTTTCAAAATTTTTATAATTTATTTCCATTAATATTTCAGAAAATTGTTTATATTTTCAAACCGACAATAATTAGGATTTCCTCTTTTTCACGTACCTCCAAAATAATTGAAGCTTGTGTTTATTTTTCTTTCTGCCAAAATTATAGTTCCTTTTCATATTGAAATAAGCTATTAAACAATATATGCAAACATATGTAGGCAACAGTGGTGGAATAAAATAATAAAAAAACCTGTACTCTATTTTCAAATAATGATATTTCACTAGATATGGTAGAAATGTCAACTTGTCAGTTTTTGGCATTAAATTTTAAATATATAAAGTTAACTACATTAAGAAACTAGACGAAAATTCTCATGCAAACCATTTGTGGTTTTGGCCATTAAACAAATGGCTATTTCATTGAAAACTAAAATGTTGCCCGCCATAACAATTTAAGTGTTCAACATTATGTTTACTCAACTACAAATTACCGAATAAATCATTTGAATAGCTTAATTGCCGAAAACTAATTGTGAAGAATTAATTTGGGGAATAAAAAACTGTTTCAATTGTTTCCCGCTATTTTTTGTGGATGTTATTTTTAAGTGTGAAATATATTTCATTCGAAGAAATGTTCGTTTTCAAAATTTTTCTTTGACGAGTGCCATACCTCTAGGAAATACATACATATAAATGTACGTGACAGCTATTCCTTAAAGAGTCATCCATATAATTTTAGATTTAGTAAGCTATATTTAATTTGTTTTTGCCCCCTTTTTCCGAGGGAGCGAGAGATTAAACAAATATAGAATGCCCCGACACCTTTTCGAATGAACGAAAGAAAGAAAAAAGTTCATTTGATTCATAGCTTTGGAAAAAATATTGCATTTCTTGTACATATGTATGTTTTCTGTGTATATATGTAGGTATATGTATATGTAGAATAATATATGTCGACTAGAGAACAACAAAATTATTATGGTATTTTTTATTTGGAAAAAATAATTCGTAACGAATGAAGAACAACAACAAAAAAATAGACCACTGATGTGCACCCACCTAGACAACGAAAAGAAAAATATACAAAGATGACCGACAGAGCGAGCGACGAACAATACGCATGGAATTAAATACACAAGAAAAATAGGCAATTGAAGCAAGGAAAAATTTAGTGATGGGTATGGAGAGGTTAGTCGGTTAATTAATTTAAAATAAGAATATTTTTTATGATTTTCTGTAGGTAGATCAACTCTTCTATATACAAAAGACATTTAAATCGCAGAAAATCTGCTGTATAAAAATATGTAAGACACATTCTATAGGTTGGGAAGCTTCTACAAATTTTCCATGAATAGAACCTCTTCAATGAGTATTATATTAATAGCATACCTAGAACAGGTCTTCAGAAATCCTTCTATGGATAGAATAGATTCAACAGGTCTTTTATGGATAAATTACGTTCCATGGATAGAGACCTTCAACATGTCTTCTATGGATTGAAAACCTTACTTAGGTTATCTATGGGTGGAGGTTTTCAAAAAATAGTTCTAGAGGTTTTCAATAGATAGAAGGCCTACAAATTGGTCTTCCATGGTTAGAAGACCGTCAACAGATTCTCTATGCAAGAACGGTCCCCGATAGGTCGTTTAAAAAATAATTTAAAGCATTCTTCAGAAAGATAACATATTTTTTAAAAATCCGTATTTAGCAGTCTTTCTACACGCCTTCTCAAGCATCGTCGTAGTTTCATAGCCTAAATAACCTCAACAGGTCTTCTAAACTTAGCCGGTGTTCACAACCCTTTTTTATACCCTCAGTCATATGGCTACAGAGGGTGTATATCATTTGAGAGGCCAACACATGCCTCATCGAAAAAACGGCTTTAGACCCTAGGTCCCTTTACACCAAATCCGTTACAGGATATTTGGAGTCGTCCGTCCGATAACTCTCGAAGGAAGTATCCGATTTGGTTCAAACTTGGCACATAGTAAAATTATTATTAGACTTAGATTGAGTTCGGAGATGGGCATCATCGGTCCACTCCTTCTGGTACCTCCCCCACAAAACGTCAAAATTTTCACCGAAAATAATTTACCTTATTGGACAAGAAAGGATCATTCAATTTGGTGCAAACTTTTGCACATTCTAATATTTTTTATCAGTTACAGGCCAGGTGCGAAACATACGATTCTTCTCACATTTTACTCATTCCAATATTTTTGAAAATACAAAATCTGCTGTGAAGTTGGGATATATCAGCCCACTCCTTTCGGTACCTCCCTCCTAAATGGGGTTAAAATTGTTAATAACAAAACGCTTATCATTTGCGAAACAAGCATCCAATTTTCTTCAAATTTCACACATTCCAATATTTTTACTAACGGTAGATCTGGTGTGATTATGATGATATCGGCCCCCACCTTCGGACTCTTCCCCCAAAAAGGGTCTCTTAAATTTAGAAGCAAGTCAGAGATTTTTTCAAACTCGTATGTATAAATTTTTCTCTCAACCTGAGATCTGATGTATTCTGAATTATTAGCATAAAATTGGAAATACATGTGGACTTTTTATAAATTGTGCATATCCTAATATATTTATCAGTACTAGATCAATTGGAATACTTCGGTCCAAAATATCAAAATAGCACATTTCACAAACACATATCACATATCTGATATAAAGTGAGTAGAAATCTGCCACATTGTAATATTTATATAAGACTCAAGTCGGATACGAAATGGACGATATTGACCCATTGCTTCGGAATTTTAAGAAGTTTTTTTTAAGAACCTTAGGAAGTTTTAATAATCGAAACACAAGTCAAACCGACTGATACTTTTTAACTTGTTTTAGATATGGAACAGGCAAAAGATAGAAGACTCTCTGCTGCTCTCCCCATATTGACATTTTAAAGAATAAAAGTCCTTTTAATGGCCTCCCACAAAAAATAAAACAGCTTCCATATGGCCCCCTCTGGCAAACGAATAAATTTCCAAAAAACCGAATATTGAACATCACTATGACACATGCACAGCGGAGTTCGCTGTCAGTATGGATTTTTTGTACAATAACAAACACCAGACCACAAATAACAATAACAACAAAACAACAACATCAACAATCGATGATGCTTTTTTTAATAACTTGTTCTCTCTGCTTTCTTCAAGAATATTAAAATGTGAACACAGAATTTTCTTTTTTTATTTAATTTATTTGCTGTTGTTGTTGTTGTTGTCGGTGTGTTGGTAATTTTGGAATTTATTTGATTGTGTTTCCAACCATTCTGCCAGCCAGCCATCAGAAGAAGAATTTTCCAACGAATCCCAAATATTCAGTTTGAACGTGTCAATCGCTTCGAACGGGTTTTCGAACAAACCAGCCAGAAATACTTTCCTGTGAAAAGTGCGTTGATAAAAAAAAAAAATAAAAAATTTTTCAATTAAAAAAATTAAAATTAAAAAAAGCTTAAAAATTTAAAATAAAAAATTCAAAAACTAAAATTCATAAAAAATAAGAAGGGCAAATAAGACAGTTTATTTAAAAAAGTTATAATACAAATTATGTTTCAAAAAAGTTATAGAAAATAAAATATTTGATTTTCAAATAAAAAACAACAAAAACTAAATTTAAAAAAATACTATTTTTAATTTTTAAAATACAGTTACAAAACTTTATACTCATTTACTCAAATAATGTCGCACCTCAAAATTTCAGTTTCAAAAAGAATGCATTTTAAGTTGTCGATTGAAATGTGACTTTCCGAATTAAAAAGATTATTACACAAAACACAGACAAAACACAGACAATTATTTGCAAAGACAACACCTGATATCAGTGCTAAATTTTTGTGCAAGATCAAGCATGGTTTGGAATACTTAAGAGCATTATAAACTCAAATTACTTTTGTTGCGTTATGTCCAATTCCAAGTAAAAGTGATGAAATATAAGCAGCTTAGCATCAGGGCATGGCATATTATTGACAAATTAAAAGGAAAAACGACGGAAGGATTTAAATTCGCCTCTGACTTCCTTTTATGATAAGCCATGCCATGAACATCGCCTTAAGTCCTTGAGTTCTACATAAATATTTAATAAAAATATATAGTATTCAAAGAAAAATTCGAAATTGCTAACTCAAATACGTATTTTTTGAGTTGTGCCACATTTTAAGTAAATGAGCGATACGTTATTTTTAGTTCGATAATGAATAAAAAAAAGAAAATAAAAGTGATTTTAATAAAAATAATTTCCATTTTTTGTTGCAGAATCACCCACCCAAAAACAAAATCAAAATGAGTGAGGCCCACAACTTGATGACCACCTTCCTCATCCTTGCCTTCTTGTTGACCATCATGTACGTCCTCTACGAAGTCGTTTTCTAAATTCAATCCCAAGACCCAATATGAATCCTGATTACATCGCATAATTATCACTGGCGTCGTCGAGTTGTGTTGTTATGATTAATGGCATTTACGTCGTCGTCGCCGTTGCTAATCATCGCCCCCTCATCACCATGAAGACCCCCACCCATCCATCATTCTCGTTTGTACTTAAAAACCGTTGCCTTTTCTATTAAGAAGAAAATCGAAATTCCAAAATTAAGATGCAGTACTTTAAGCAGCTAGTATCTAAAAGGATAAATTTATATTATTTTTCGTCATAGTTCAATAAGGATAACAAAAGGTGAGTGAAGTTATTAATTACATTTTAAATATAAGAATAATGTGGCAATGCTTATCCAATACAAAAAAGGTTAAAACAAAGGAACATTTAATTTTCCAAAACACCTTTTCTGTAAAAGCCTCAGAACTGGCTAAGTTGTCAGAGTAGAGTATTTCAGAGGGTACGTTAAGATCCTAATCCAAAATATATGAAATTATGAGCTATGTAAAGCTGCGACTCCTTTCATTCGATGAAAACTTTGGCGTCATAAAAACCATTGGAAATTGTTACGATTGGCCTCTAATGTCTTAATTACAGCCAAAAATATCGGAAGTTTACTTCTGCGCCACCTTGTACATGCATATGTTCTTGACAGACATTCCAATGTTTTTTGACCGTAATCGTAAAAACTATAGCATTTTCTGATGGGAGGATTACTTTTGCACCACATGTACCGGGTGAGATAAAAAAATGCAACAAAGCCAAACGCCATAATTTTTACATTTTTTTAAAATTTTATTGAATAAAAGCAAAAAATGTCGGAAATAGCATCAAATTTTAGAATAAGTTTAGATTTGTTCGAACTGTTCACCTTTGGCGCGATTTATGACCTTCAAACGGACAATGAAACCGTCACACGCTGCCCGAATGTTGCTTTGCGGTATTTCGGTCCATTCTCGGAGAAGCGCTTGCTTGAGGTGATCGCCACTTTGGTATTTTTTAGTGCCAACCTTGCTTTATACTACTATACTTCAATAATCCAACGGATTGGTATCCGTAGATTTTGGGTGGATTTTGATGGCCATTGTGCGCTGAAAATGAAGCGAGGAACCTCATTTTGTAACCATGCTTAGGTGGCGCGTGCTGGTGCGATGGTGCTGAGTCCTGTTGGAAGGTTTGCGGCCAAAATGTTTGCGTGCCCAAGGCTTTAATACACCCTCCAGAACATTTTCGCGATAATATTCGGCATTTATTCTGATGCCACTGTCGATTAATACGAGCGGAGAGTGTTAAGGCGTTCTGGTGGTCAACCGAAGGTGAACATTTTCAGCTGACCTCTTTGGCAAGTAAACACGATCATTTTGTTTGTTTACAAACTGCTGGCCAACAAATTTTTTCTCATCGGAGAAAACCAAATTCGGCCAAGCGAAGCAACTCTTTAGCTCTTTTGAGTCTATTTTCTTTCTGTTGCGGTGTAAATTCTTGCAGTTTTTGGAACTTCATTGGCTTTACCCCGAGCTCATTTTTCAATATTTGCCGAATGGAATATTGCGATATGTTCAGCTATCGAGCCATTTTTCGGCCAATGCGACGCGGGTTTCGATCAAGTCGTTTCTTTACTTTTCGAACAATTTCTGCTGATGTTGCTGTTTTCTTCAGTCCACTTCCTTGACGTCGGGCTACGCTACCAGTATCACGGTGAAGAGCGATGGTAGGAGACACAAAAGATTTATTCACATTTAAATGCTGGAGTGCTCTAACGATAGCCATTTGTGGGTTTCCAGTCAAATATAAAGAAATCACACTATCACGCCTAAATTCCATCACGAATAACTTTTTTTCTGAACAATTCTAACCAAAATGCTTTTGTACGCTTGTAAACAATATAATGAGCTGTCACTGGAATAATTTTAACAGCTGTCGGACGAGTGGCTTTGAAATGACAGCAGTCTGAAGTTGGTTGCAGTTTTTTCATCTCATCCTGTATGGGAGATATTCTCAACAATTTCAATGGGTTTTGTGCTTGGGCCAAATAAATGATTTGTGGAATATTTCGTCGCAATCCGACAATAAATGCGACCTCTTCTTTGTTTAAAATATAACATGGACAGACGGACGGACATGCATTAATCGACTTGGAATGTCATTTTACATATGCAGATCATTAAATTGAACTATGGTCCCATTTCATCTCCTTTGAATGCTACAAACAAATGCACAAAGACATAATACCCTGTAACACAGTGTAGCGTAGGACTAGTTATCTAGCTGGTCCAGAGGACCAACGGTCTTTCGGTACTTTTTTATGTGCTTTGAAATATTCGAAGTAAAATTGAAAACATTCTGAGGCTTATAACTTGCTGATATTTAGAATCCTTTCAAGTCAGTTCACCGGACCCATTTTTGCATTTTGTACTTGGGCGCCAGAATAAAATTACATGATTTCGGGAAAGTAGACCACAGCTCTTAGACCACAGCTCCAAGTTTTCCTTATCGTGCAGAACTGTGTTCGTTTAAATCAGGACAACGTCTCGCTCTAGTTAAATAAAAAATGCCCATGTGTTCTCGTTGTATTATCAAGAATTTTGTTATAAACATTTTTTCACAACACCCTAGTGTACATACATAAAATAAAGCACTCAGTATTGGCCATTCATTAAAAATAATTTACGAAATATACAATTTAAATTACAATGGAATTTTAAAATTATAAATGGAATGATTTAAAACGATATGTGGCCCCTTGAACTAAATTTTAGCCAAAAACTGAAAAAAACTCAACTACATTACTGGCTACTGGCCGAATGAAATTTATTTAAATAATTTTTCTTGATTGACGTAAAACAAATGTTTATTAAATGTACCGGCAGGCCCACAAAACTACATGCGTATATATGTATGAATGAATGTGTGTTCAAGTAATACACCAGACATTTGTGTCTTGTGTTGAAGCAATATTTGAAAAAAAAAGTTTGCAGAAGACTTTTCCTTAAGAAAAAAAAAAAAAAAAACTACTGAAAAGCAAATTATCCAGATCAACTAATTGTGCGGCCAGCCAGAGAACACTTGAATCCATCCGCAGTGTATTGAAATTGAGCGGTGCCGCTAAATGGTATACATTAACCTTCTGTTTCGCTTTTTATTATTTGGAACAGACATTTCGAAATGTTTTCTTTTTTCATGACATTGTTGGATACGTATCCGTTTATATGTACATGTATGTATGCATGTATGTTTTTTCTCCCATTCTACCTATTGAGGCATACGTGCCAATAGACATCAATCCCCAACACCCCCACCACAAGCTACACATGTATGTTTTTTTTTAAATAGCAATACATACATATATTGAGAATTTATGTTTGCCCGTCAATCTTTTTGGGGTTGAGAAAAAAAATATAGAAAAAATTTGTCAACTGCTGATATGAAATTTTTTTGAGTGAAACGTGCGCAACTTTTCCATCATTTTCGTTGGCTCGTTATTTTATCCATCGGATTGCCGGGAAAAACATAATGAAACATATATATGTATATGTGCAACTTACACTGTGCTACAGTAACGGTTTTATTGAAAATTGGGATTTTCAAAAATTCTAACATAAGTAGATAATACGATTAAACATTTTATCATTGCATTTGCAGTATGTTCGTATGTTTTCGTATAGCTGTCCAATATTACAATACCTCCCGAAATTCGGTATTTTGATGACATTATTCACCGAAATTGTTTAAAATTTCGTAATGGGAACTAGAACCTATGACGGAAAATTGTCTATGCAGGTCCTTCCGTCTTCTTATAGCCCACATATAACGGTTCCTACCGTTTGGGTGGTATTTTTAGATGGATTTTTTTTTGAAAATTTCCAAGGTATTAAAAGTTCGACCCCGCCGAGCTTAGCAGATTTTTTAATTGTTTCTACCCAAATCGGAACAACCACACACTACGGCTGTCGTACTAATTTGTCTTTTTTTATTACAAAACGATATAACTTAATTTTCTCATTACCATGTAATGAATAACATAATTTTAAAATATAAATTGCATAACTTGTACTAAATTTTCAGATTTTCAAAGTTTTATATTTTTATTATTCAAGTTTTTTCTCTTTTGGGAAAGAATATTAGAAAAATGTTTATCTTTTACACCAAAAGGTGTTCACAATCTTCCTTCTTTAAGTTTACCGATTAGAATATTACTAAAAAACATTGTACAATGGACCACATCGGCTTTTGCTGTCAAAACTATTTAAAAGTCTCCACATGTTTACTTTAGAAACCAACAGTGACCTCAATATCACATTTCAGTATTGCAGATCTATCCCATCACCAAAAAATATGAAATTTTGTATATTTTGGTACGAATATCCCAAATAATCTGCACCTGTCCTTCTAGATCTCAACAGTGGTATCTGTATCAAATTACAAGATTTCAGTTCTATTCTTTTACCCAATACCAAAATTTTAGGCTATTTCCAAACACACTTTCATATCTAAATTCCAGATACCAACAGAAACCTCAATACCAAATCTCAAGGACAGACACCATCAGTAATCTAAATAAATTAAATAAATTAACACCACAAACCCCCACCCCCCCAACCAAAAAAAACAAAATACCAATTAAAGTACATATTTACAAACTCACTTCCATTTCTCAATTCCAGACACCAACAGAGACCTCAATATCAAATTTGAAGATTCAAGACCTATCCCTTCACCTGATACCAAATTGAGTACCATTTAGTACATTTCGTATAAATATGGGACGCATTTCCAAACCATCTTCAAATCTCAAACACAGATACCATCAGTAATCTAAATATCAAATTCCAAGTTTTTATCTCTACCCTTCACCCAATACCCAAATGAGTACTGTTTAGTACTTTTCGTACAATACCCATTTGGGAAACCACTTCCATTTTCAATTCCAGATACCAACAGAAACTGACTTTAATATCAAATTTGAGCATATCAAGGATTCATTTTCAAAGCAACGTCAAATCTCAAGCACTGATACCAAAATCAAATTTCAGAATTGTATCTCTATTGCTTCACCCAATACCAATTATAGTACAATTTAGTACGTACAATTAGAGTACACATTCCCGAAACAACCACCATATATCCCGGCTACATATGAACAGTGGCCCTACGACAAAATTTCAGATTTCAGGCACTATCTGTTCACCAAGTACCTAATTGTACCAAATATATTACTGTTTAGTAATTTTCGTGCACTTGTCGAACATATTTTCAAAAGTACCACTTTATCACAAACCTACCACCAATTGGAACCCCAATACAACATTTCAACATTTCTTCCTAATCGGTTCACCCTAAACCAAACTTTTCCTAATTTAGTAGCATGTAGTACAGTTCGCACACTCAGAACGCATTTCCAAAACCATCTTCACGTATCAAACTTACTTTCAAACCAAAATTCTCAAAGGAAATTTCAAGTTGTAAGCCGTTTCTGTTCACAAATGGTACAATTTCAGAAGATTAGTACAATTTTAGATTTTTTCATAGCCTTAGAGTTCGAATTTCCAAAAACCCTGTGGTAAAACCAAATTCCTAGGTCATTCCGTTTGTCTAATTCAAAGTATTTAACTTTTGGTACTTTTCGTACCCTTTTAGTACGGATTTCCCAAAAGCCAGCCTTATCACACGCCTACGCACCAAGACTGATCCTCGTCCAGTTTTCCAGTTTTAAATCCTTACCGTTCACATAATACTAAATGGTACCATTTCAGAAGTTTAGTACCATTTTAGAACTTTTCGTAAAAGTTCGAATTTAAAAAAACCCTGTAGTACCTTTATCCCTCACTTTATCAGTGAATCTCATATTGATCAATTTTGAAACTCAATTTTAAGTTTAAAAATTCGAAAGCACAATTGAAAATTAACAAATCGATTAATAACGATTTTAGATTTTTATATGTGTTTTTAACCAAATATATAAGTAGATCAAATGTTTGACTTCCGAATCGAAAATGAATAATTCAACTTTTTTACAAAATCAAAGATCATTTCAGATGTTGCGGTGAGGCTACTGAATTCCTTGCATTTTTTACTCTTTTTTACTTTAATGTCCCTGTAATGAGATTTTTCTCTCTAAAGAATGGTTTAATTTTTCAACACCTTTTTTCGAGATTATCTGCTGTTGAAAATACCAATTCACTTTATAGCTATACAAATTTCCAAACATTTCAGCGCAGTGTTTTTATAGAAACGTTCAGAATTTTTTCTCCCAGGGCTTTCATAATCCACAAGAATTGAAACGTGTCGAGTTTTATTTTCATTGGTTTGTTGTTGTGATGTTTCACAATGAAATATTAACAATTTATTGCTGGATTGTATTTTTAACAAAAAAATAAGAACAATAAGAAAGGAAAGGCCAAAATAAACAAATAGCGCCGGCCAAGAAGTTGACTAATTTTAAAGAAAATAGGCATAAACAAATATATAAAACAAGAAGCACTGCCAAGAAAAATTATGTTCTTCAAATAACATGCATATATCTTAAACAAATAAACAGCAATAATTTTAACAGCAACAAGAATATATAATAATAAATATTTATGCAGTAGAAAAAAAAACATATTAATTAAATTGTATTTTTATTGCATTTTTCCAGTTGACGTCATGTAACCGCATATCATCTACAGCAGCAGCTCTTTGGCGGTCTCTTTCCTTTTTTTTTTGGGTGCCACCCACAAAGGTAAGTAGAAAAAAATTGTTTTCAAAACAAAATAATTAATTACGTATTTTGTTTCTTTTTATTCCGTTGCAGGATTATGTCAACTTTTGTATTTTCTTTTTTTTTTCAATTTTTTATTATTAAAAATAATAATTATTGTTTATAAGTAACTTAACATTTTTACTGTAGCTTTTGACTTTTGTTAAAGTCGCACTTCTTTTTGTTTCTAATTTACTAGTCACTAGTATTAACATTTATATATTTTACATTTATGTATATTTTTTATGAAAAACCCAAAAGAACAAGACCATCTTTTCAACAATCGGAAACCAGGAACTGTAATTTTGTTTTAGCATCAATTTCGTTGAAAAGTGTTCGAAGTGAAAATGTCATCTCCTCACCCTGGAAAGAATAAAATTTTCTGAAAAACAAATGGTATCTGTGTAAAAAAATTAACATCTTAATTTTATTCTGACCTCTTGACACTTTTTGTATGGCGAAATGAAATAAAATTACATTAAAAAAAAATTGGAATTGTGTTTTATTTAAAATGAACTTGGAGCAGAGTAAAAAACAAAAGGTACTGAAAGTGGGAAATTTATAGAAAAGAAATCCGATTTTATAATCTGGAATTTTAAATTTTGAAAATTCCCAGCAAAAACTTGGGATTCGTATCAGTCGAAGAACCCATTTCTAGTAGGAAGAAAATACTTAGTCAGTTCTCAAAAACCTACAAAGTAAACAAACTTACTTATCTCATTACTAGGAAATGAGTAACGTCGAAATAGTGTGCCCGTCTGAACACGAAACCAAAGGCGTGGGCAACCGCAGAACTCTATATTAATACAAGAGTAAAGTAATTGACTGAATTTTGGTAGAGGGTCACTGTTGGTCCAAAGGGGTCAGATAAGGCTGGGAATTCGTACTAGAAGAGTAAGAAAGATAAGTATAAAAAGGGAAGGGCTAGTGGGTCACCGATGGAGTGCATGACAGATGTACCAAAGAGTTTTTGAGGATTTGCACCATAAGTGTACAAAAAATACTAAAATGTACTACATTTGGTACCATTTCGTATCATGTGTACGGGTGGAGCTAAAAACTTGAAATTTGGAATGGGAATCAATGTTAAGGAATAGAGTCGATGTAAGGAGGTTGTTTTGAAAGTATGTACTCGAAAAGTGCACACTTCAAAAACTAAAAGTACTGAACGGTCCTAAATTTAGTACAATTTGAATTTGGAAGCTGGAATCCTGAAATTAATCCTTACATATTTGTACGAAAATTACTCTAAATTTGGTACAATTACGATTTGAGTGAACCGACAGAGATGAAATTCTGAAATTTCAAAATAAGATTACTATTGCATTGTAGGACTGAGGAATGTAGGTATTTTTGGAAATTCGTACATATGTGTACTCAATGATATATTTTGGTTGAACCGATAGCATTGGAATTCTGAAATTTGGAAATAAGATTTCTCTTGAACTGTATAATGTAGACAGTTATGAAAATTTGTACATTTGCTCTCAAAGGTACTAAATTTGGGTATGGGTGAACCAATAGAGCTAGTTTCAGGAAAATTGGAAATAAGATTTCTGCCACAATGTCAAATTTGTACTAAAATGTACTGATTTAGGTACAATTTGTATTTGGGCGAACCAACAGGGGTGGAATCTTAAAGTACTTAAAGTACGCTATTCATGTGTAACCTGAAAATATGGGGGAGTTTTCGGAAATGTGTACTATAATTGTACGAAAAGTACTGAATGGTACTATATTTGGTATTGTGTGATGGCATAGAGATAAAATTCTGAAATCTTATATTAAGATTACTGATGGTATCTGTTGTGCGAAAATTACTATATGGTACTAAATTTGGTATTGGGTGAAGCTATATAGGCTAGAATCCTCAAAATTTGATATTGAGGTCTCAGTGGGTATCCGGGATTGAGATATGGAGGTAGTTTTGGACATTTGGTATATAATTATATGAAAAATACAAATGAAAAATACAATAGGTGAAGGGGTTAGGGGTTTATATCTGGATTTGAAATATGGAAGTGGTTGTGGAAATGTGTACTATAATTGCTCGAAAAGTACTTAGTGTTACTGAATTGGGTATTGGATGAGGTCTCTGTGCTATCTGAAATTGATGAATGAAGGCGTTTTTGAAAAAGGAAATGTGTACTATAATTGTACGCAAGTTCTAAATAGTACTAAATTTGGCATTGGATGAAGGGATAGGATAAAATATTGAAATTTAATATTTAAATTACTGATGTACCTGTTTTCGGGATTTGGTGGTGGTTTGGAAATGCGTTCTGTATTTGTACGAAAAGTACTAAATTTCATATTGGACGAAAGGATAGAACTGAACTCCTGAATAACTGCTTCTGGATATGCGTATTATTATTATTGCCTAAATGGTAACAAATTTGGTAATGGGGGAAATTAAAGAGCTTACATTCCGAAATCTGACATTTAGGTCACTGTTGATTTTTAGAGTTTACATATGGAGACAATTAAATAGTTTTGGACGAAAAAAATGGAGCACTGTGAAATGGTTTTACTAACATCCTCCTCGGTAAACTTCAAGAAAGATTTTGGAGACTTTTTCGTATAAAAAGTAGACATTTGCCTATTATTGTGTCCGAAAAAGGAAGCACTCGAATAATCAATACAAAACCTTGAAAGTCTAAAAATTTAGTACGAAGAATGAAAACTGTTGCCAAACTGAACATATTGTGAATTTTGAGTACTAAAAAGGCCTAAAACTAAATATTGGAAGGAATCTAAAATTTTAAGGTGGACTTTTCGCTGAAGAAGCAGCGGGCACTTGCTAATGTGATATAATGTAATAATTATTATAAATATACATTAAGGAATGCCAGGTATCGAAAACTGTCCTCTTTTATGAATTACTGGCTATATAATGGTACCTTCCACTTCAGGGTTCTAAGTCATATATTCGAATACATACTACACCTCCTCCCAAAAATGTCGATATTGGACAATATTTTCCTTTGCTGAAATTAAACTAAAATCTCTTTTCAATAACTTCAGATATCACTTCCTTTTTAATTATTTTCGAAACACATATACCATATGTTCCGCTCATAAACATTTCTGAAAAAAAAAAATGAATTTTATTTATTACCGCAATTACAACAAGTATCTGCTGCCCAAGGTCGTTTTATTAAATAACCTTTGATTTATGATGACGTTCAACAACCGTAGCAATGGAAGGAGAAAAAAACATTAATTGTGTCAATAGCTAGCTACCACAACGAAATAACCTCATTTAACACTATTCGGTTAACGTTTACAATGGAGGGCTTAAGTGAAACTTTTTACCAAAAAAAAAGACTCAAAAGATACAGATACCAAAAAAAAAAAAAAAAAAAAAAAAACATTACTCCATGTGTATGTCTGTTCATGTACAAATCGCAATACCGGCTTAAACCTCATACGCGACTACTTCAATGGTAACAAAAACATGTTTCTTGTAAGGTTATGTTGTTTTTACCAAAAAAAAAATAATATTACTTGTTTTTTTTTTCTTGGTGGAAAATTTTTTGAACACAGCAAAGATTCGGAGTTCCAAATCACACAACAACAACATTCAAGGGCATTAAACACTAAGTACAGAACCACCGAATAATGTTCGATGCTAAGTTCTGTTGGCCAAAAGTTTTTAATGGTTGAGTTCACTCAGCAATGTAAGCATATAATGTGTCTTAAAATGTAATTACACAATCATTATGTTTGGCAGGCAGGTATGAACGAACACACGGCGTATATGCTCCAACCACATACATCATTGCCGAGACAACAATCACAGCTGCATGCTAGATGTGAATGCAATCAAGCGTCAATCGATGCCAATTGCTTCCTCCGGCTTGAAGTCGTTGCATCGACAAACCGACCGGCGGACCACCACATGGAAGTTTAACGGTCAACGACTTTATTGCCATTGTTGATTTTTTCTTACAGATATTTTTGATTTTTTTTACATAAAAACTGGTTACATACGAAATCGAAAGTTTAACAGAAAATTATGCAACAGTCAGGTTGAGGCTTTTGTTGTTGTCTGTTTCAGGTGATAAAAATGCAATGATGAAGCTGGTCTTGCATTTTTTGGCTATGTCAGTGGATTTCAGTACTGTAGAAAAATAAATAATGAGTTGTTATCAAAATTATTTGAAAATGTGTTCTGAAATATTTCATAATATCCGTAATTCGCATGCTGAAGGAGTTTCAATATCTTTGGGCACGGGTTTCGGAATCATAATAAGGTTTAAATATTTCAGTGGTATATGCTTGCCTCATTATAATGGGTTTCAGATCTATGTTTGACGGAAGCGCAGAAAATTTTTCTTAGATGCATAATGTTCCAATACATAAGATATGAATCCTAACTCCAAACCGTCTCTTTGGTCTCTTTGGACAACATTTTTATACATATCTTTGATACGGCAAAATGAGCCTCATCGAAATAATGGTTTTAGACCCTAGGTCTTTTTGGACATACTCCGTTTCCGGACATTTGGAGTCGATCTTGGGACGTCCGTCTGTCTGTATGGCTGGGGCGCACGATAACTCTCGAAGGGAGTATCCGACTTGGTACAAACTTGTTACATCCTAATAATATTTTAAACATAGACCGAGTTTGGAGATGGGCAAAACCGGTCCTCTCCTTCTGGTACCTCCCCCATAAAAGATCGACATTTTGAAATAAAACAGTTTACTGCAAAGAAAGAGAATGGATAATACGTTTTTGTTCCAATTTTGCAAATCCTTATATTTGCATCAATGCTAGGTCAGGTGCGTAAATAAACAATGTCGGTCCACTCCATCAAATACCTCTCCACAAAAGGGTCAAACTTTTGAATAATTAAAACTCCTATAAAATGTGATGTAAGAGTTCGATTATCTACAAATTACACACATCATAATATTTTTATTAGCCCCAAGGTCTGGTGTGAAGATGGAATATATCGGTCCACTCCTTCAGGTACCTCACCCACAAATAATAATACTTTGAATATTCGTGAAGCTCATAAAAGACGAAATTAACTTGGTACATTTACATTCAGACTTGGTACATCTCAATATTTCTAGAGATCGGACCATTCCTTCTGGTACCTTCCCCACAAACGGTCAAAGTTTTGATTAACCAATTCGATTATAAAATCCGAAATAAGAATGCGATTCTCTTTATATTTCAAACATAATATTAGTTCTACTAACACAAGATATGCTGTGAAGATGGTACCTTCTGGTACCTCTTCCACCAAGGGTTAAAAATTTTAAATATCCATGAAGGTCATAAAACGCGAAATTTACACCCGATTCCATTCAGACTTGGTACTTCTCAATACTAACATCAACACAAGATCTGTTATAAATACAGCGTGAGATGACAAAAACTGCAACCAACTTCAGACTGCTGTCATTTCTAAGCCACAAGTCCGACAGCTGTTTAAATTATTCCAGTGACAGCTCATTATATTGTTTACAAGCTTACAAAAGCATTTTGTAGAGAATTTTACAGAAAAAAAATTATTCGTGATGGAATTAAAGCGTAATAGTGTGATTTCTTCATATTTGGCTGAAAAACGACAAGTGACTATCGTTAGAGCATTTCAATGTGAATAAATCTTTTGTGTCTCGTATCATCGCTCGTTACCGTGATACTGATACTGGTAGCGTAGACCGACGTCAAGGAAGTGGACGGAAGAAAACAGCAACATCAGCAGAAATGGTTCAAAAAGTAAAGAGCGTCTTGGTCGAAACCCGCCTCGCAGTGGCCGAAAAAGTGAATCTTGAGCTGAACATATCGCAATATTCCATTCGGCAAATATTAAAAAATGAGCTCGGGGTAAAGCCATTGAAGTTCCAAAAAATGCAAGAACATACACCGCACAGAAAGAAAATAGACTCAAAAGAGCTAAAGAGTTGTTTCGCTTGGTTTTCTCCGTCTCCCATGAGAAAACATTCGTTGTCCAGCAGTTTGTAAACAAACAAAATGATCGTGTTTACTTGCCAAAGAGGTCAGCTGAAAATGTGCACCTTCGGTTGGCCACCAGAACTCAAGCACCGGCCATGGTGATGGTGTGGGCCGCCATAACAGCCTATGGGAGTCGTTTTAATCGACTGTGTCATCAGAATAAATGCCGAATATTATCATAAAAATTTTCTGGAGGTTGTATTAAAGCCTTGGGCACGCTAAAATTTTGGCCGCAGACCTTGGACATTCCACCATCGCCACCCAAGAATGGTAACAAAATAAGGTTCCTGGCTTCATTTCCAGCGCACAATGGCCACCAAAATCTCCGGATACCAATCTATTGGACTATTGTGTCTGGAGTATTTTGGAAAGTAAGTTTGGCTCTAAAAAATACCAAAGTGTCGATCACGTAAAGCAAGCGCTTCGCCGGGAATGGACCAAAATACCACTTAGCAACATTCGGGCAGCGTGTGACGGTTTCATTGGCAGTTTGAAGGCCATAATTCGTTACAAAGGTGACCAATTCGAACAAATCTAAACTTATTCTAAATGTTGATGCTATTTTCGAAATGTTTTGCTTTCATTCAATAAAATTAAAAAAATATAAAAATCATGGCCTTTGATTTTGTTGCAGTTTTTTTTTTTTATCTCAGACTGTATTTCAACATTTTCCAAAAACCTGCACATTTCTCATATAAAGTATAGGAAATAGTCGATATAGTCCAAATCTGACACGTTGCAATATTTATATCAGTCTTAGGTGCTTCGGAACCTCCTCCATAAAGGGTCAACAGTTTGAATAATCATAACTCAGGGCTGAAGTATACGTATGTCTATTTTACTTGTTTCTATTAAAATTTTGTTTCTTAAAATAACCAATTTTTTTGGTAATTAAAAAAATGAGTTTCATAATCCCGCTACAGAAATCCCTGACATAACTTACATTAATCGAAGATCTTTTGTTGTTGCAAAATGGTCAGGCTTAAATTAAATAAAACTAAAATTCTTTTGGAAAATCTTCTAAATAATCTGGTAACGCTGCAATGGCAAGATAACTATTCATTTCGCGCTCGGTAAAATCAATTTAAACAAGGGAAAATCGTAGTAATTACAAAAAATTTTGTATTGAGTTTGCTCAACATTTTAATCCAAACTTGTACATATATCGGTTGTGTCGATTTTGATAATTATATTTCCAATTTGGATTGTTATATTCCTTCACGTGTTCTTAAAAACATTTGTACGCAAACATACACACACGCCATAGAACGAGCATCAAAATATAAACAGTGTTTATTACATTTAATTATGGCAACGGTACCTGTGCAAAAAAGAACACATGATACTAAAATCACAAGAAGCAGTGTCAAAGCCTGCATTTGTCCAGTTTGTAAATTAACCATTGGCAGAGGCGTTTATAGCATTGGTTGTTCTGATTGTGTGAATTACTTCCATCCAAAGTGCATTGGCTACAGTGTTTCCCAAATTAAAAACAATAAAACTCTTAAGTACACCTGCAGAACTTGTACTAAACCTAGAGCGTCCTGTGCTAATATTACTCCTGATGCTGATACCAGCACGTCAACACATCAGAGTGAATTTGCATCAGATATCACAACGTCTGACTTAGGAAACAATGTGATGCAGATATGGGCTGATCGTAATAATGAACGAATGCAAAATTTATTTGATGATATGGCCAAAACAATGAAGGAAAGTATTGACGAGCAAATGAAAAGATATGCAGATGACTTCCAGAAAATGGCTGATAGTTTATTTGCATCATTTCGGAACGAATTTATGGCGGGGCTCCGCAATGTAACGGAAAGCGTATCAGTCTGCAATGAGAAAATTGCTGCAAATACTGCTATATTTACAATGCTGACAGAAGATATTAATCAATGCAGAATGACAATCGAAGCCCTCAAAAGTAAGGTAGAACAAATGGAGAAAGAAAACGCAGTTTTGCAAAGACGCCTTAATCGTGCAAACATTGTGGTGAAAGGACTTCCTAAGGGCTTAGCCGACATAACTCAAGCTGTCTTGGCGATTTTCGATTTATGTAATGTAAATCTAGGCATGGGTGATATTCAACATTGTTGTTACTTTGAAGGCGGAAAGTCGGTGCTGGTTAAACTTAATTCAGTATTGGCTAGAGATATGATAATGGCCAACTATCACCATCGATACCCTATTCAACTTAGGGATGTAATTGGTGGTAACATTCAGTCTCGTATTCACCTCTTCGATCACTTTACCCCTAATGCTGTCGCATTGGTTGATGCTTGCCGAAAACTTATAGACAACAATGTAGTGTCCTCGTATAAGATAATTAATGGAGACCGACCCTATGCCAGGGTTACCTTTATTAAAGGTGGATCCAAGTCAATCTACTTAAACGAATGTGAGCAGATTCTAAGAGAGCTTAATGAAGTGAGTGACGTTTTCAATGGTGAAGGTCAAAATTCTTCAAGCAATAATGACGTTGTTGGTGGAAATCCGGTGACTGCTGCACATATGAACATTAATAGCAACAATTATTAATTTCCCATGTTTAACTAATTGATTTTTTCTGAGAAATTATGTGAAATTATTTTAAATTTTTTTTTTTTGCTTTCTTTCTTTCTAATTTAGAAATTGTATATATATATATATATTTTTTTTTTTTTTTAATTTTGGTTCCCCAATTAAATTCATTTTTGTTATGAACATTAACCTTGGACCAATAGTTGACTCTGCATCCTATTTTAGGAATCAACTTTATCCGTTCAAAAATAAACTATCGTTTGGTCACATAAATTGTCAGAGTATTCGTCCATCTAATAATAATTTAAAGATAAATGATTTGAGCAGTCTCATCTGCAATAGTGGCCTCGACTTATTTGGTGTTTCAGAATCTTGGTTGAAGGGTTATGTTTCATCCAAAACAGTCTCAATAGCTGGATATACTCTAGTACGGAATGATCGTCCAATTGCTAGAGGAGGTGGCGTGGGATTATTTATTTCTAAAAATATTAAATTCAAGGTTGTATACCGATCGCCTAACTACGGTGTTTGTGAATCGTTATTTATTGAATTAGGAAGTGGCGTAAAAAAGACTCTTTTTGGTGTGGTTTATTTGCCCCATGGTGATGTCCATGTGTTTGAGGAGTCTCATTGTGATTTATTTGCAAGATACGCTAATGTTATTGTGGTTGGCGATTTCAATAACAATTTATTTGACATTTCTAAGTCCGCGAAAATGAGAGATTCAGTGATGAGGTTGGGTCTTTCGATAGTACATAATTCCCTTCCCACGCATTTTGATGTTTCTCATTCATCGTCTTCCTTAATCGACTATATGCTTGTGAGTCGATACTCATCACTAAGATATTCGTCCCAAGTCCAATGTCCATCAATTTCACACCACTCTCTAATTTTTGCCTCAATTGACTTTTTTATAATACCACAAGAATTATATTATGAATATCGTGATTTCAGAAACATCGATTGGAATGGAATTTTTCAGTATCTAACTAGTTTTAATCTTGAAGAGGCTTTTGCGACTTCGGATGTAGATTTGCAAATACTTGCTTTAAATGATGTTCTCAGTGGCTTATTTTCATTTGTCCCAATTGTTCGCAGGCGTATTAGTAGCTGTTTAGATGGCTGGTTAAATTCTAGAGAAGTTATGTTATCTCGATCATTACGTGATATGGCATATCATGAGTATCTCAGGCAACCTTTGTCGGAAAATTGGAAAATATTTTGTGTATACAGAAACAAAGCCAAATCCGTTTTGAGGAAAGAGAGGAGAAAATTCTATTTAAATTCGTTTGCAGGTCTGAATTGCGCTGAAATGTGGAAAAAGATACGTGCTGGCGGTTGTTTGGGCGAGGATTCAGATTCTATTGAGAATACGTTTGATGTTAATCTTCTCAACGAATTTTTTGTCCAGCCTCCCTCCTCCTTGGGACCGAGACCCGTGGATCTCACTGGGTATCTTGGCCAAGACCATTCTTTTTCATTTAACTGTGTGTTTGATAGTGACGTTATTCGTGCCTTAGGTGCTATTAAGTCCGAAGCTGTTGGATCAGATGGCATACCTGTAAAGTTTCTAAAGCTTGTCTATCCATATTTATCTGCCTATTTTGTGCGATTTTTTAATACTATTTTAATGACGTCTAAATTTCCTTCTTGTTGGAAAAGTGCACGTGTGGTCCCTATTCCCAAGAACAAAGGATGTAATAGTATGGAAAGTTTACGTCCTATAAGTATTCTCCCTGCAATTTCTAAAGTATTAGAGCATCTTATGAAGTTTCAAATTTTGGATTACATTGAAGATAAAAAGTTACTGAGCGATTTTCAGTTCGGTTTCAGGCGTGGTTATGGCACTGTCACTCACTTGCTTCACCTCACGGATACGATAAGGGAGGCTATTGATTCAGGCAGTTTTGGTGTACTTGTAGCTCTTGATTTATCGAAAGCTTTTGACAGGGTCGATAATGTATTGCTGATACAAAAGTTGAAGAATAACTTTCAGTTTAGTAGCACTGCTTGTAAATTAATATATTCGTATCTGCATGACCGATCACAGTTTGTGTGCCTTAATGGAACATCATCTAGGGAACTAGTTATTAATAGTGGTGTCCCACAGGGATCTGTTTTGGGGCCACTTCTTTTTATATTGTATATAAATGATATCGCAGACGAGATCAGTAGTCACCCTTGTGCACCGTTCATTTATGCTGACGACATGCATTTGTTTTTTAAGAATAGTTTGATTTCTAATTTGGAAGTAGATATTAACTCCACTTTAGAGTCAATTAATCATTGGCTTATAGTTAACAACTTCTCTGTTAATGTGGAAAAATCTAAATATATGTTTTTTAAATCAACGAGATGTATATTAAGTCCTAGGCTTCAAATTAATATGAATGGTTCTAGCATAGTATGTGTTGATGAGATGACATGTTTGGGTTGTATTCTTGATAATAAACTAAATTTTGATAGCCATATTCAGTCTCTGTTTGCAGTTGTTATGTCTACATTACGTCAATTGTATTGTAATAATATGTATTTGCCTCAATTTGTTCGAAAGCAGTTAGGTTATGCTTTACTTATGTCCAGAATTAGTTATTGCATTGAGGTTGTTTCTGGAACTTGCCAAGAGAACATTAAAAAGATTGAGAAACTCTATAATATGGTATTACGTTTCGTTTATCGGCTAAAACGTTATGATCACGTCTCAAATTATTCAATACTATTTTTAGGTTCGACTTTCAATACATATGTTAAGCAACGTTTATTAATGATATTCTATAAAATTATTCAGTCTAACTCTCCTGTAGTATTGCGTACCACTTTTGTTTTTTCTCACTCAACCCGTCATACACAGATTGTTATTCCACGCTTTTCCTCCTTAGTGTTTGAACGATCATTTATTGTTAGGGTTGCTCGGACATGGAATGTACTTCCTGTCCAGCTTCGTACTTTTGTCTATCCATCCAGTGTATTTAAAAATAAATACATATCATTCACTGCAACTTGAACTAGACTGTAACCTCTTCTTATGTAGCAGTTCTTTAAAAATAATGATCATTATTGAATTAAATTAAATTATATTATTTATTTTTGGGGAACCAATTGTTTTACTGATATATGTTTAGATATTCACACTTTTTGATACAGTAATTTTATATCACAAAATTGAAATGAATTTTTGTATGCTGCTATATTGTATGTATTTGTAATGTATATTTTCGGCTAAATACAGCTTCTTGCATTACTTGTATGAAATAAACTAAACTAAACTAAACTAAATCTTACAACATTCATCATTTTCATCTTTCTCCACTTGTTATGCTTTCGTTTTACACGAACGAAATAGCATAACCATGTAAGTTACAAAAAAATCCCCTTCGTCGACCGTGCGTTGTCTAGATCGCTAAACCATTTTCTCTCCAAATAATCTGTCTGTACTAGACTTCTGGGAGGTTCATAGAAGATTAAGAAATATTATATATTTATAAAGGTTCATAGTAGAGATTTTATTACCTATAAAAGTTATTCCATATATAGTGAATGGGGAATATTTTTTCCATCATTAGAAGGTCTCTTCAAAATATTTTACGAAAGGAAATGACAAAAGGACAAAAGGAGAAAAGGATTAGATATTTTCTTATTTTAAATTTCTCCCTTTCGAACAATGACCTTGAAATTGAGTAGCATTGTTTATTTCTCTCTTTATTTCTTACAAACATTATGTATATACATTAAAATTTTATAATATTAATTTAACAGAAAATACTTATACATAGCTAAGGTACTTGAAGTCTTTTCAAATTACATGGCCTTCTCTTTGAGTTGTGTATCCAAATATTCCTGGCGCAGCTTTTTGCACATTTGGCCGCCAATGCGCGTCCTCACACGTTCGGGAGATAATTTCATAATGAAATACTAAAATAAGAAATTAAAAAAAAGTTGTAAAATTAATTACGTAAGATCCTTTTGAAAAAATGGCGTCCTTAATTTTCTAACGTTTTTTTAACATTTTTAATTTTTTTTACCTGCAAACCATGTGACCAATAACCCGTTGTCTCCTTACTTTTACCCAATGTAAAAACTGTAGATCTTGCATATGCCGCCGCACTGGGCACCATTAAACTGCCCTGCATTACCGTCTCCGAGTATTGATTCATTTTCGTCACCACAAACAAGGGGGTGACACATTGCACTTCGATATTATGTTCGGCCAATTCCTGTTCAATGGCCAAGCTAAAGGTTCGAACAAAACGTTTTGTTGCGCCATATACAGCCATGTAGGGTAAAGGTTGCAATTCACTGCCCGAGGAGATATTTACAATAATACCTTTACCTTGTTTCTTCATATTGGGTATGATCATGTGGGTCATCATGGTAACCGAACCAATGTTGATATTGATAATATCCCATAACACATCTTCCGGGACATTTTCCAAGGCATCGGGAAAATCGTACATTTTACCAACATTATTGACTGGAAAGGAGAGCAGACATTTAATTTTAAGAGAGGATATGGGATATATATTCTTTGCTCTTACCTAAAATACCCACTGGTATGCCCGCCAATTCATTTTCAATGTGGCCATAAACCTCTTTGCCCTTGGAAAAGTCGGCGGCAATCCATTTCGTTTTAACTTTGTATTCAGATTCTGTAAGCCAATGAAAAAAATAACATAAAAACCAAACATTACAAAAGCTTCTTCAGTCAACCGTTAAAATCCGCCAAAATTTGATTATATGCATCAGATAAGTAGTCCGTCCGTCTGTCTGCTTTCACATATCTCCTCACCAAAAAAAAAAAACTTACCAATTTGATTACAAACTTCCACTAACTTGGCTTTGGTACGTGAAATGAGCACCACATTTAGGCCTTGTTTGGCCAACTCTTTAGCGTATTCCTTGCCAATGCCGTCGGTGGCTCCCGTAATAACTGCAAAAAAAAAAAAAAAAAACAACAAACAAATAAGCTTGAGATTTTTTTGTATTCAAACATAAAGTGTAGAAGCTGGCAATAACCGTTATGTGGCTAAACAGCATAACGACCACCGAAGAAAACCGAAAGCGAAATGAAAATGAAGTAATTAACACTTAAATGTTAATTAGTAAAAGTAAATGCCTAATATTAACAAAGATATGTGACGAAATTTGTGTTTTTTTTTTTTTTTTGGTTTAAAGAATATAACAATAAAAACTCTGGTAAATGCATTAAATAAGAAAAATTAACTATAGCGGACTTAACAGTTAATATGTTTTCAGGGAAGAGGTTTCAATTTAGTCTTATGGAACAAAAATATCAAAATAACAAGTTCAGTAGTATCAATCACTTATTGTCCGTTTATTTAAATATATTTTGACTTCCGATATGATTATTCAAAATATTGAGCCCTTATGGGGGAGTTTCCGAAGGAGTTGCCCAATATTGTCCATTTCGAATCTGATATAAGTCGTATATAAACGTGTCGGATTTGGATTATATCGACTGCTCTCTTCACTTTATACGTAATATAAAATTTAAAGAAGTCGAACATTTATTTCAAATAATTTTAAATAAAAATGTTAGTTTTTTGTGGGGAAGATACCGGAAGTAGTGGACAGAAAAATTCCATATGCACATCAGATCTCGGGTTGAGAAAAATATTTAGATGTAAGGAGAAGGATAAAAATGTTTATATGAACGATTTAGAAGATTTTTCAAAAGAATTTTAGTTATTTGTAATTCTTTGGTTCCTCTTCTATTGAGTTTACGATCTCGTCACTTGGGTAAAAAAAGTTTTTTGTCATAAAAGTTATTTTTAAAACAACTTCTGGGGAGAATGTCCCAGACAAAAAACAAGGGAACTGATGAGGATTGGTGTCTCTTTCCGACCCTAAGTATTCCCTGCCTTACCCCCTGGTAAACATTACCATCGTTCTCCACTTACAAACAAACGTTGTTTTTATAAAAACAACAATATTGGGATTAAGCCTGACCATTTTGCAACAACAAAATACTATGGTATCCTGAACCAACATGCCAACACTGTTCTATACCAAGTTGGAATAGAATCGCTAACTTGTTTCTCCAGTTATCAGAGAAATAAATATTAAAAATTATGAACCCTTATAGGGGTGGTACCAGAAGAGGTAGACCGATATCTATCATCTTCAGACCATATCCTGTATTAAGAGAAATATTGAGATGAGGTACTAGAAGGAGTGAATCGATATATTCCATCTTCATTACTGATATTGGGTTTAATAGAAATATGGACATATGTGCAATTTGAAGAGAATCTGATGCTTGTTTCAAATTATATGAGATGTATGAGATATAATTATTCAAAATGTTGACCCGTTGTAGTGGAGGTACCAGAAGGAGTGAACCGACATATTTAATTTTCACACTTGTTCCTTTGTTGATAGAAATATTGGGATGTGCCAAAATAATCGGGTGCTCATTTTGCATTTTATGAACGTTTTGTTATTCGAAATTTTTGACGTTTCTGTAGGGGAGGTACCAGAAGGATTGAGCCAATATATCCCATCTACACTCCAGATTTTTTGTTGGTTGATGTGTGAAATTTGAAGAGGATCAGATGCTTGTTTCTCTTTTCGTAAGAGTTATAATTATTATAAATGTTGAGCGCTTTTGTGGGAGGTACATGATGGATGGAACCGATGTTACCCATTTTCACACCTGTCATAGTACTTATGCAGATATTGGGAATTGCATAGATTGCACAAAATTTGATGATTATTTCGTCTTCTATATGGTAAAATATATTCTTTGACAATTTTGTCCATTTGCGGGGGAGGTACCAGAAGGAGTGGACCAATATTGCCCATCTCTGAACTCAATATAAGTTTGCCAATAACATTACGACGTACCAAGTTTGGATCAAATAGGATAGTCCCTTTGAGAAATATCGTGCGCACCAGCCAGTCATCCATCCAGACGACGGACGGATGGACACCCCTAGATCGAATCCAAATGTTCTGAAACGGATTTGTCCCAAAGAGACCTAGGGTCTTAAACTGTTATTTCATTGAGGCACGTTTCTGGAGCATCACATGATATATATGCTCAGCAGCCATATGGCTACTGGTAAAAAAAGACGTGACAAATAATCTCTTCACATTACATATGGAAAATTTGAAGAGAACCCAATAAGTAAAGGTACATATTAAGAAGAGCTATCCACAAAAATATTCTTTTATATTGGGAATATCTGCTAAATCGACTTTGAAGCGGTTTATCATTAACTGTAACTCCTTGAAATAAGCATTTTAGACCCTACAAAGGATATATATTCTTGATCAGCATTCGATTTTATACCGAGTTAGCCCTATTCTTATGCATGAAATTGTGATGTTTTACCGTTTTAGTCCCTATATGTAGGAAACATCTGTAAAAAGAACTGTCCGAGACTACATCTACTACCCATTTAACTGTACTTCCGATATATGATATTTTCATGATTTGTGTCGCATTGTTTACAGGAATTGTAACAAATTTTGTATTTGGAGCTAGTAATGGGGACAACCCCCATTCATTCATAACCCCTTGTATATAGTATATTCCATATTTTGATGAAAATAGCTAAATTTTTCCACAGAATTATCTCAAATAGGCAATGTCATCGTCTGTGACGTCTGATATTTGGAATTTTTAAAATTTCCCTCAAAATTGTGGAGAATATTCAATCTTTGGCCGAACTTAACTGCTTTTCATAATATAATAACATAATTTTCACTTGTGTTCGAATACGTTCAGGTAAGATATAGACTTTAGATGTATTCTGGGACATACAGCAGAATTTTATGACAAATACTTTTTTTGGAATATTTTACTTAACTACGACCACTTTTAAATGATTTTAGTCCAGTACAAGCTATTTTCTATTCCAATGTTTCTACTATCATTGTAAACATGCATTTTTGCAGATTTTTGTCAATGACCAATATATACTATAGAGGACGGTCACATACATCCACACATTAACTCTTACAATTTTATTGGAAAATTCTGCTAAATGTCAAGAAGTTGCACATGGAATGTAATAAAATTGTTTATTTTTACATGCATATTTGATGCAATAAATAAACAAAATGTGTGTTTGTTTGTAAATTGTAAACAAATAGTGTTTCAAAATTATTTATAAACTGTTTAATTTATAGATGATATTGAAAGATTATGTCTGCCATTGCTCGGAAAGGTAGCCTTGCAGCTCCAGGTCAATGCAGAAAAAAAGTAAAAAAGTAAAGCTAGAATCATCAGAATACTGAGTAGCGGGATGTAAAGTTATATGGTTGCTATATGAAAACAATGTATACAATGGCCTTCTACAGGAGGTAGAAATCGCTGAAATCTTTAAAATATCGGATATAGGGAGGTACCGTTATATGAGGCTATACGAAAATATGTATCTATGAATACGAACACCACTTGGGGTGGGGAGCGCCACTTATGGGCGTTATATTTTGGTTTTTCAATGTGTGAATCAATTCGGAAAATTTTTCGTTCTCTAGTTTTTATTCAATATGTTACCATATTGACAATTAACAGCCAATTTTAAAATTCGAGCCTGAAGCCTTTGAAATATAGAATAAAAAAGATACTGCTGTATTTCCCATGTCAAATAGTAGACCAATACAGAAAAAATATCTGCAGAGGCGAAATGTTTTAAATCAGAGGACACTATTATATGTTGGATGTTATTGGCAGAAAGAGTTTCCTTTTATTGAAAAATAGCCGATACATTTGCAAGTTGATCAAATTTGCAAAAAAAAATCTGAAAAGTCTGAAAATAAAGGAATCGAGATAGACCCATAGTTAATTTTGATGATCTGCATAGAATTGCATTCTGAGTCGATTTATGCATGTCCATCCATCTGTCCATGTATTTTTGTAAACAAAGTACAGGTCTCATTTATTGCCCGATCCAGATGAAATTTTGCACAAGTAATTCGATTGAGCCAAGGACGAATCCTATTGCAATTGGAGATAATTGGTCAAAATTTAGATATAGCTCCCATATATATTTTTGTCCGATTTGCCTTTTATTGTGCACCAAACATGTAATAACCGAATGTGGAATTTTGCACATACGACCAAATTAGGTCTGAATATAAGTGTGCCAAATTTGATCGAAATCGGTTCTGATATAGCTATAGCTCCCATGTATATATTCTCCACAGCCGTAATATACACTCCGTAAAAACGATATTCGGGGAAATATATTAAATACGGCTCAGATTTGTATATAGATCCCATATATCTTTATCCGATTTCAAGTTAATTGTGCACAAAATATATTAACATATAAGCCGGAGTTGAAAAGGCTCAAATTTAAATGTAATAGAAATCGATTCAGAGGAGTATATTCTTCTTATACATTAGTTCCTTCGGACTAAATTAAATTTTATTTTTTTTTGTGAAGCTCTACTAAATTTGCAAAGGGGTGTAGGGTATCATAAAGTCGGCCCGCCCGACTTTTAGACTTTCTTAACTGGTTATGTATATTATATAGTTTACTGCTTTTGAAATTTTTATTTGTTTGTCATTCCGTTTTTAACACCTCGAATACACATTTTAGACCCCACAAACTATAATATTCTTGATGAGCATAAAATTCTATGTCGATTTAGCGATGTCCGTCCGTCTGTGAAAATCACTCTAGCTTCCGAACGAAATGAAGTAGATTAATAAAGTTTTGCTCAGATGTATGTCTGTAGGACTTTTGGTATTGAAAATGGGCCATGTAGGTCCACGTTTTGGTATAGCCCCCATATAACGGTACCTCCCGATATCCGGTATTTTGATGATTTTAGCAAATTTTTCACCGGAATTGTTTCAAATATGGGATTTGTAGTTCGTAATGAATACTACAGCCTATGACAGAAAATTGTCTGTGCAGGTCCACTTCTTCGTATAGCCCCCCTACAACGGCACCTCTCAATATTCGGTATTTTGATGATTTTAGCGTCATTATTCAGTGGAATTGTTTCAAATTTGGCATTTGAAGTTCGAAATGAGTACTACAGCCTAAGACAGAAAATTATCTATGCAGGTCCACGTCTTCGTATAGCCCCCATGTAACGGTAGCTCCCATTATTCGGTATTTTGATGATTTTAGCGTAATTATTCACCGGAATTATTTCAAATTACGTATTTAGATTTCGTAACGGGAACTACAGTCTGTGACAGAAAATTGTCTATGCAGGTCCGGGTTTTCGTATAGGCCCCATTTATCTGTACCTCCTTATATTCGCTATTTTGGCGATTTTGGGTACAATACTCACCTAAATTGTTTGAGATGTCGTATTTGAAGTTCGTAATGAATGCTACAGCCTGTGACATAAAATTGTCTATGCAGATCCAGGTCTTCGTATAGCTCCGATATAACGGTACCTTCCTATATGTGGCATTTTGAAGATGCTACATTATACCCGTTTATAATAAGGTTAGCTTATAACAAACAATGCCTATGTAGGTCCACGTCGTATAGACCCCAACATAACGACTATTTTTATTTTTTTGAAAAAAAAAATAGATCCCAATATAAGGGCTATTTTTTTTTTTTTTTTTTTTTTTTTTTTGAAAAAATTCCAAATGGTGGAGGGTATTCAAAGTTCGGCCCGGCCGAACTTACTGCTTTTTAACTTGTTATGTTTTTATATAGCATACTGCCTTTGAAAGTCGTCTCATCCAACATTCATATCAGAGGTCAGTATAAGTTTGTGCTGTTTATATCTTTCATAATTTATTCAAATTTATTTTTGCAAATTCTAATTTGTAAAACTTCACATTGTAGTTCAGTGAACTTGTGTCATGCATCTCATTCAATATTTGCAAAAAATGTTGTATTGTCTGCTTAACTAGTTGAATAATTTGGAGATTTCCTATTTTACTATATATGTGTATGTATCATTTTAAGTAATTAATTATTGTTTATACGAAACACGATACAAATGTATCGTGGGCGTTGGTTGTGACAAATTAATTGAATTAGCTTCATCTTTTTTTTTGTGAATATAGTAAGTGACCGGCTAAGAATCATCATGAAAAATCCAATTTTAACTACAACTATTAAACCTTTGTAAATATTAAGGAGTTAAAACGTAATTTCTAAAACATGACAAATTCTACACCATTGTACTTGCAACACGTTTGAATTTTCATTTCAATTTTATTACAATCTAGTTGATATATTTTCTTTGGCATGAGTTTTTTCTTTATCTAACAATAATCTATTGAAAAAAGTTTGACACTGAAATCGAATATTAAATCTTTCACAAAACTTGAAATAGATAGCTATGCATAAATTATATTCCGTTTATATATTTCATTGGTTTTTATATAAAATTCTGTGTTTCCAAATTAATTGCCATAGACTTGAACTTGACTTTGTTCAGGTTTTTCTATTCCCCCACCAGAAATTGCGTGAAATGAAAACAATAAAAAACCTTAAAACTCTTTAAATCCCAAACAATTTCACGCACTTTATTCAAGTGGATACAGTGGAGAATACGAGGGCAACTGCTGGTTCACGAAGTTAATATCATAGCACAGAGTGTAAACAATGCAAGGCCGTTTCAGACTTCATTACGACAAAAACTCAAAAAAAAAAGCTAAGCTGTCATCTAGCGTGCCATGGTAAATTACACAAAAAATAACTAAATATTAATAAAAACAGAGGAACATAAAGAGAAAACAGACAAAATACTACTACTTCTACTATTTGGGATGAATGAAATGAAAACAAAAGCGGCAACAACAATTAAACGCACGATTCATGCGATTTTATTTGCCGTCTGAACTAAAAGCTGTAACCGCATCAGCAACCTAATCGAAGCATAAAAAGCCGGTTAGTTGTTCATCCATTTGTGTTTAAATTAATAAATTTAACGCTGAAGTACCAGCTGTAGTGGAGGGAGTGACTATTGAGGCTATGTTACTGGGTGAATACTAGTTCAGTAAGGGATTTCAGTATTATGTCTATTTTTCTAAAAGGACGAAAATAATTGGGGTTGTTCAGCAGGATATATGCCATGCTCAATGAAGAGATAAATTCCATGATATACTTAATTTGAGCCGCTTTCGATTTAAAAAAAAATTATTTATATGATCTTTTTGATGTATCGAATATCATTCTTATGGAGGGGATTTTTCGAACTGGATAAAACATATAATGGGAGCTAAAGCTTTAACGATTTTAACCAATTTTTAAAACTGGCTTCTGGGGTCAACACCAGCACATGTGCCAATATTTATTTAGTTAAGTTCATCGGATTATAAATTTGATTTAGTTAATAAAAATTCGGAAGTATCCGAAATATGCCCTCTGCCATATGGCTACAGAGGGTATATATCATTTGATACTGTCAAAACGTGCCTAGTTGAAATAACTGTTTTAGACCCTAGGTCTCTTTGGATCAAATCTGTTTCAGGGCATTTGGAGTCGATATATAGTACGTCCGTCCGTCTGTCTGGCTGGTGCGCACTATAACTCTCGAAGGCAGTATCCGATTTGGTCCAAACTTGGTACATCATAATATTATTGTCAAACTTAGATCGAGTTCGGGGATGGGCAATATCGGTCCATTTCTTCCGGTACTCCTCCATAAAACAACATTTTCAAAGAAAATAATTTTCTGCACAGAAAGCGAAAGGATTATCCGATTTTGCTCCGACTTTGCGAATCCCAATATTTGCATAAGTTGTAGGTTAGGTGCGAAAATGGACAATATCGGTCCACTCCATCAAATACCTCCCCCACAAAGGGCAAAAATTTTGAATAATTATAACTCTTATAAAATGTGATGTAAGTGTCCGATTGTCTTCAAATAACACACATCACAATATTTTTATTAACCCAATATCTGGTATAAAGGTGGAATATATCGGTCCACTCCTTCCGGTACCTCCCCCACAAAGGGTCAAAATTTTGAACATACATGAAGCTAATAAAACACGAAATTAATATCCGATTACCTTCAGACATGACACATCTTAATATTTTTATCAACACAAGATCATTAATAAAGATGGTAGAGACCGGACCATTGTTTCAGATACCTCCCCCATAAAGGGTCAAGGATTTGAATAACCAAAACGAGCATAAAATCTGAAATAAGCATCCCGCTCTCTTCAAATTTCACACATCACAATATTTTTATTAACCCAAGGTCTGGTGTGAAGATGGTTCATATCGTTCCAGGTAGACCATTTCTTCTGGTACCTCCCCCAAGATTTTGAAAAACAAAACTTTCTTCAAATTTCACACATCCAAATATTTTTGCTAATTCAGGATCTGTTGTAAAGATGATATATATGCGAACCTCTTCTGGTACCTGATCTGGTCAATATTGGCCGACTGCTACAGAGCATCCCTAATAAAGGGTCATAACTCAGGCTGAGGACATAAATCTGCAGGCAAAACCGACTGATACTATTTTACTTGTTTTTATAAACAACTTAAATTGAATGAAAAAACTGTAAAGTTGACCAAATCTATGCCAAATATCAAATTTCGTACCATTTAGCACTTTTCATACATTTTTAGGAACGATTTTCCAAAACCACCTTCAAATCTCAAGGCCAAATTTCAGAAATCAAGCACAATCTATTCACCCACTACTTAATTTAGTACCTTACGTATTTATAGTACGTATTATCAAAAGCACCTACTCATGTTAACCCTACCCACCAGCAGTGACCCAAATATCAACATTTCAAATATTCCATGTATTATTTTTCAAGAACCGAGCTTTATCTCATCCCTACACACCAATATTGACCCACATGTAAAATTTTAAGTTTCTAGCTTCGGTCGTTTGTCTGGGCATTAAATTAATGAAATAATTTCAAAATACACATTTCGAAATGAATTCACTAAAATGGCTGTAACTCATGAATCAATACACATACAAATATACACATATACAAATAAACCTGCGTATTAAAGTCACTTTTCATATGAATTTTACAGAAACAAAATCGGCTACCGCATTCCTTAGAACATAAATGACTAACACAATGCAACTTATATTTATATATAACAAGTAAATTACACATGTGTCTTAAATCTGTGCGCTAGGCAAAATAACATCCACTTTCCATATAAACAAGATCCGCCAAATACTTATAGAACATCGCATCATTTTCAGTCCCATTTAAATTATTTCGCTAGGTTACGCATAATATATTACCAATTAGCATTTGCCTTTCTCATTGAAACAACAGCCTCCTCAATCAATTGCCGACATATAACCAAGTTTTGGCATAATAATAAGAGTGCGAAATTTGTTTTGCGTTTCTTTCATAAAAAACTTGATCAATAAATTTAAAATAAAAAATTCTCATTTGGTATTCTGGAATGTCAGTCTCCTGTACTTTTCTCTTTAAATATATGGTTTCTATGGCAACATTTCTTAATTGTATTCCTGTTTCTTGTTAATTAAGTACTATTTCTGTTAAAATACCATACTGGTTTTTATTTTTCCAAATAGTTTGAATTCGCATATTTATCAATGTCTTCTTTTTTATATTCTATGATAATTTTATATTTTTTTGCGTAACATTTGCATTATTATCACAAAAACACGCATTGCCAGAATGTTGACAAAAAATGGTAAGATATTTAAAGAAAACAAATTTATATTTTTCACTTTTCTTGGATACAATTTAAAAAATATTTTGATTTTTTATCAACAAAAGAAAACCAAAATTAATAAAAAAAAATATACGTTATATCGTATAATATATATATATATATATATATATATGTAAACCTTGTTGTAAAACGTTTGCAAAATTTTGGAATCATAAGTATTTTTTACCGTATTTAGTACTATTGTTTTAAAATGTACCCCTTTTAAGCTCAAAATACAGGTTCCAAATTTTTCAAAATTTCAAGCTTCCAAACTTTGTTTTTTAAAAAATTTCATCGAAATTTTAGCATTAAAATAATGCAAACTGGCAACATGAATTCTCAATGGGTTCTGAGTAAATATAATACTTGATTCCGAAAAAAAGTGTCAGTGGGCCAATTTATAACAGCACAATTTAATTTTGGCTAAATGAAAATAAACAAGTTTCAGCAACTGTGCACTGTTTGGACAAATCATAAGTAAACAAATGAAAAATGAATGAAACCTGAAATATGCATTCAAAATAGCAATAAGTTGCATAAGAGCAGGAGGGTAACGACGTCGAACAAACTTTATTGATTGAATGAATAGATGAGTGAATACGCACATGACTGGACATAAAAATTGCATTGTTGTCATTGGTAATGTTTTCGCAATATTGGCAATTACACGTTGATGTAAAATTTAATTTTGCAATAGTCTGTAAGACTATTTTTGGAAAGTCACTAAGTGTTAATCGTCTTATAGACAATCAATCGATTGTTTTGATTGTTAGAGGTAATATCTGTTGTCATTAGGGCAGTTGTGATTAAAGTCTTTCATATATAAAGAGAAGACCCGCAGAGGGAATTGATCATTTGATAGGCCAATAAATTTCTTTTCTAACTAACGGTCAAGAACTCTTTGGACCAAACACGTGTTAGGACATAAAGGATCCGATCAAGCTATATCAATCTCATTATCCGTATATCTGTGCGCACGATATCTGCAGAAAGGATTGTCCGATTTCATCCATACTTGATACATCGTAATATTTTCAACAATTAAGGGAAGAACAATATCGGTCCAATATTTTGGACAAAAATCAAATCACATATTGAGGCATGTGAGTTCCTGATGTTGGCCCGACTTAGCACCTCGTAATATTTAGATGAGACTTACTCAAGTGCGAGTATGAAGAATATGAGCTCAATAATTCTTGTATCTCCTCCACAAAGACGTTTATCAAACCCCGAGAATCCTAATGTTTTGGTATAATGTAATATATATGGCCTCTCATTCTGGTACCATCAACATAAAAACATAAAATAACCAGTAAAGAAAGTCTTAAAGTCGGGCGGGGTCGACTTTATGATACCCTACACCACTTTACTAATTTAGTAGAGCTCCGCATAACAATTAAATTTTTTTTAATGGGAGAATTCAATCACACACGCTTTGATTATAATTATAATTTAAAGTTCAAAGCACTAAATATGCCGAACCATTTGTATCTTTTAAATTCGGACTTGTATTGCCCATTTGGTTCACAATTAATTTGAAATTGGATAAAAAATATATATGGCAGCTATATCCAAATCGGAACCGATCTCGATAAAATTTTGCAAAGATATTTCTGAGCTGTATTTGATATATTTCCCTGAATATCTTTGTTACGGAGTGCATATTACGGCTGTGGGTAACAAATATAACAAATCGGAAGAACAGTATATATGGGAGCTATAGCTATTTCTGAACCGATTTCGATCAAATTTGCCATAGTTATTTTCAGGCCTAATTTGGTTGTATGTGCAAAATTCCATACTATTCGAGTTGATATTACACGTTTGATGCACAATAAAAGGCAAATCGGACGAAGATATATATGGGAGCTATATCTAAATTTTGACTGATTATCTCCAATTTCAATAGGGTTCGTCCTTGGGCCAAACAAATGATTTGTGCAAATGATTTCAGAATGTGATTCTATACAGATCATCAAAAGGAACTATGGGTCTATCTCGTTTCCTTTTGCCTGTTGCAAACAAATGCACAAAGACATAATACCACGACCACCTTGTGGTGTAGGGTATAATCATAAATGATATGACATGAGTAACGAAGTACTCAATGTAGTTAAAACTTGGTACATTATAATACTTTGATAACAGAAGAAAGAAGAAGGAAATGTAGTATTTCAAAAAATTCCATTAAAAAATGTGGCTAAGATCATCATAATATCGAAAATGTGGGAGGAGGGGGTATCGTTATATGGAGGCTATACGATATCGCATAGAGTAAAACCGAATAAAGATAGGAAGCTAAAATTTTGAACAGATCAGTCTTTTGTCTGCAGGCAGCTCAAGTTCGAAAATGGACTATGTCGATTCACGATATCGTATAGCCCCCATAAAACGGTACCACCCGATATGCGGTATTTTGATAATTTTAGGCAAATTTTTCAGTAAAATTGTCTGAAAATCCACAAAAGGAATTCCATCTGAGTCATTTACCCAATGGAAGAATATTTTCTATATAGGTCCACGATATCGTATACTCCCCATATTCGGTACCTAACTATATTCGGTATTTTTATGATTAAGCTACGCTTTTCGATGGAACTGTCCAAAAATCCATACTAGAAGTTCTTTCTAAGAATTTAAGCCCTTGGAAGAGATTTGTCTATATGGGTCCACGATATCGTATATCCCCCATATAACGGTACGTCGCAATATTCGTATTTTGATTATTTTAAAGACATTATTCATCGGAGTTGTTTCAAATTTCGTATTTAGAGTTCGTAATTGGAACTACATTCTATGCTAGAAAATTTTCTATGGAGGTCCAGGTCTTCGTATGGGCCCCATACACCAGTGCCTCCCTATATTCGGTATTTTGACGACTAAGCTACATTATTTACCGGATTTTTTTTTCAAGTTTTGTATTTGAATATTGTAATGGCTTATGACAAAAATTGCCTACGTAGGACCACGTCTTCGTATAGACCTGAATATAACGGCTACATTCGGTATTTTTAAGATTTTAACAGAATTTTTAAAGGAATTTATTTATTTATTTCTTTTTTTAAGTTTCCAAATTTATTCCATATGGTGGAGAGAGTTCGACACGGCCGAGCTTACAGCTTTTTTATTTCTTTTACATTGCATTTCTCATAAATCCATTTCATTTTACTGAAACATTACAATTGGATGTCCGATTTTCTATATTTCGACTACCTTTTATCATAAGGAGTTTAATTCAAAAAAAAAAAAAAAAAAAACTTTTTTTAAGAGCCGAAAGAAGACCACATTGATCAAAGGTCAACATTAACTACATGAAAAGCTTTAAAGAGCAAATCAAATTATATTCAATTTTAAACTCTGGCCAAAATTTTTCCCCCAATTTAAATAAACTAGATTTGATTTAACATTTAAAAATGCGGAAAATATAAAAATTTTATTCTTCTTGAAAAAAATCCAATTCCTCGTGTAATGCTATCTGCCGACTTCATGATTTTAAATTTTGTTTTGCACCACAGCATTTCCGATTCTTATATCAAACAATTATTTTATTGAGTTAATTTAATTTTTTTTTATTATTTTTTTTGCACTTCACAAATTATTTTATTTTTTTTTTTTTAATTGTAACTTAACAAAAAATGATATGGTGCCATTGACCCTGATGATTTATTTATTTAAAATTTTACAAGTCTTGGAAATCTTTGACATTTTAGACATTGTTTCGATTGCTTTAATTTTCATTCTAATGAGATTTCTTCACACACTCACACACACGCGTTTTCGGAAAGTGTTTAAATCAAATTTCAGTTTAATTGTCTATGAATTATTCATGAATTTCTTTTTCTAGTTTTTAATCAATCGAATTAATTTTGTTACTTTCTCACCTGCCCATTTTCCGTATTTGTCGACCAATGTTGTTGGTAGCTGAGGTTGGAAGTATGGCTGGAGCAAAGATTTGATAATGGAAATCACAGATATAAAATTATCGTAAATAAATACGGCCAGAGCCCATATTCCGACAAAATAAATGAAACCGGAAAGCAAAGGCAACATGTCGAACACGAATAACATTGCAAACTACGGGGTGTTGATTTGAAATGTATTTTTTAGCGTTAAGGGGAGCACAATTTTGTTTAGTTTTATAGCAACAAAAACACTCTGCTGTGGGTTATCTTCATGCAACTGATAGCGAAAATTACAAAAATAAAAACACAGAGGTCGGTCACTCGATTAACGCCGTTTCTTATCAATTGATGATTATGTTTTTTTCAATTTTTTGTACAATCACAATGATCGGTAGTATTTTTTTAGTTTGATCAAATTCCAACAAACAACAACAACTCTTTCCAAAAATTTACATTGGTTTTTTTTTTTTTTTTTTTGATACAAGAATGCAATTTTTTGTTTATTTTCAATTCAATTTACACATTTGAACACACACAATTCCAACACTTGTCTCTTGTATCAACCGTTCACGAGCCTCTTGAATTTCGCACTGAATTTCAATTCGAATTGTTTATTTGGTTTCCATGCTTCATCACTTTCGATCGCACGCCGATCCAACTAGGTTCGCTTGCTGCAAATGCTGTTGCGGTAATGGGTTTGAATCAAGCCAGGTTTGACAATGAAGACTTAAGCCATGCAGGCATGGTTGATGTTATCAGACGGCCAAACAAAGCAACCAACTACAATGTCAAGCTTATGTTGTGTCTTTAACCTTTTTTCGGTTTTAAAATGTGTATGATACGAACATGTACGTCCGATGAAAAGAAGCTTAGCTTTGTCGAGATAAAGAAACTTATTTATAAAATGTAACGGTTTTAACTTTTATTTATATCATTTTCGGTTTGTTGTCCTCCTCCTCCTTTTCTTTCTTCATCAAGGCTATAAGAATTATTTACAGTTTGTTTGAAACTGGTTTGTTCCCTGTCACCCAGAGTTGAATATGTAAGCGATTACACGAATTAAAATTATATACTAATTTAAATTTAAATATAATAAAATTTAATTAAATTCCTCACAATAAAATGAAGGGTATACAATTTATTCCGAAAATATTCGTTGGATACACAATAAAGTATATATATTTATGATCAGCGTAAAATGTCTTCCGTCTTTTCATCAGTTTAAATCACAAAATACAACGGAATGTAACCTTTCGGATTGTCAGTGGGTAGTTTAACACCTCCTAAAAATAATCAATATAGGTGCTGATTTTAGAAAATTTTCGATTTACTCCCTAAAAAAACTCAATAAGGGTGTAGTTTTCTCTGTAAGAAGTTCATCCCAATCAAAATTAATGTAATTTGAATTTTTTTTAAAAATTTACACTTTGAAAATGTTAGGATTTAAATCGTGATATTGAAATAAAACATTTTGTAACAATCGATTTTATATGGTCCTGTCTTTGCTTCCTTGTTATTTTATAACTTAGTTTCACTGAAAGTCAGGACCCTTCGGCATAAAAATCCTAGCCGTTTTGATCATTTACGTCTTTGTGATTTGAGGTGGATGTTTACACAAATTCAAGCAAGTGATATCGAATAAACCTGTAAATTTTAAATATTTTCAAAGGAGACCGTTTGGTTGTTTGAAAATTAAAACAAGTTAGAGGTATCATTCGATTCTACCTCAACCTATGTTACCTAACACACAATTATTCCCTCAGCCATATGGCTACAGAGGGTCTATATTATTTGATACATCCAAAACGTGCCTCATCGAAATAATGGGTTTAGACACTAGATCTCTTTGGACCAAATCCGTTTCAGAACATTTGGAGTAGATCTGGCGATGTCCGCCCGTACTTCTGTCCGTCTGCTGACTGGTGCGCACGATAACTCTCGAATGGAGTATCTGGTTAGATCTAAACTTGGTACATCGTTATATTATTTTCAAACTTAGATCGAGTTTGAAAATGGATCGGTCCACTACTTCTGGTTGTAATTTCCAAAAATATTATACTGCACAGAAAGAGAAAGGGTAATCCGATTTGCTTCAACTTTGCAAATCCTAATATTAATATAATGTTAGGTCGGGTGTGAAAATAGACAATATTGGTCCACTCCATCAAGTAACTCCCCCACGATTGGCAAAATTTTACAAATCCTAATATTTGCATCAATGCTAGGTCGGGTGTGAAAATAGACAGTATCGGTTCCACTCCATTGAGAACCTCCACAACGAAGGCCAAATTTTGCATATACTAATATTATTTACTATATCTGTATACTCCATCAAGTACCTCTCCCACGAAGGCAAAATTTTGCACATCCTAATATTTGCATCAATGCCAGGTCGGGTGAAGGGTCAAAATTTTGAATAATTATAACTCTTATAAAATGTGATGTAAGATCTGATTGTCTTCAAATAACACACATTACAATATTTATATTAACTCAAGGTCTAGTGTAAAGATGGAATATTTCGGACCACTCCTTGTGGTACCTCCCCGACAAAGGGCCAAAAATTGAAGCTAATAAAACGCGATTCTATTCAGACTTGGTACATCTCAATATTTCTATCAACGAAAGATTTGTTATATAGATGGTAGAGACCGGACCATTGCTTCTGGTACCTCGCCCATATGGGGTTTATGATTTTGAAAAACAAAACTCTCATAAAAATAGAAATAAGCATCCAACTTCTTTCAAATTTCAAACATTTTTGCTTACCTAATTATGAGACAAATATTGCGAAGGAGTCGACCGATATGTTTATTCCTCGAACTCAATATGCCATATATTTGGCTAGATTCCAATATTAATACATGTTTCGATATAAACCAGTTTTGCCATATTTTATTCTCATAGGGGTGCTCACATTAATTTTCTGAAATTGTGTACTTTTCGTTTGTAAATGGTACCAGAGTGTCTCCCAAAGTTTTTTGATATTCTTAATACTTCTGACTTGATTCCAAACTTTAGGGATTTGGAAGAAAGTATTATCGTATTTAAATTCATCAATTCGTACTTGCTTGCCTCATTATTTTTGTGCATTAGCGTGATATTTATCATTCTTGTAGAAAATCTACATCTCTATTATGTTTTTGTCATTTGAAGGTGTTTGGCAACTTGATATATATTGTCGGTCACCGATGTATTCATTTCATATTTGAAAAAAATTATAGCTTATATTTTTGTAAGGGATGGCTGGACGATGATTCTTGTTATCGATAAGTTTGTTATTTTGCTTGTGTATGTTGAGAGGAAAGTTCCTCCAAAAAGTTGACATGGGTTTGTGTCCACGATAAACAGTGATGCAGATTTGTAGTTATCAAAAATACGTTGCTATTGGTAGGTGTAGATTTCAAGAATAAAATGAAAACCCTTTTTACAATGTAAGAAAAAAAAAACAATTAAAAAAGCAGTATGTTCGGACGGGTCGAATTTTAAGTACCCTCCTCTATTTGGAATTAATTTGGAAATTCCGAAAAATAAATAAAATTTGTTCAAAATCCTGTTAAAATCTTAAAAATATTATATTGGGGTCTACACGAAGACGTGGACCTGCATAGGCAACTTTTGTCATACGCCATTACAATATTCAAATACGAAACTTGAAAAAAAAAAAAACATCCAGTGAATAATTTAGCTAAAATCGTTACATACATGGGGCCTATACGAAGACCTGGACCTGCATTGACAATTTTTTGTCATAGACTCTAGTGCCCATTAGGGACTTCAAATACAAAATTTGAAAAAAATTCCGGCGAATAATGTTCCTAAGATCATCAAAATACGTAATATGGGGAGGTACCGATATGTGGGGGCTATACGAAGATATGGACCTGCATAGACAATTTTCTGTCATTGACTGTAGTATCCATTTGTAACTTCAAATATGAAATATATGTATCAAATATACCATCAAAACACATATCATATCAGGGTGTACCGTTGTAGGCTTATATGATATTGTGAATCTATATAGACAATTATTTTCATACAATTCGATTAAAAAATGTAGCTAAAATCATCAAAATACCGAATATATGGAGACCTTTATAAGCAATACTCTTCTAGGGGTGAAGAATTCAGAAGGAACTTCTTGTGGATTGGCAGACAATTCCATTGAAAATTTTGGCTACAATCATCAAAATACCGAATATAGGGAGGTACACTTATATGCGGATATACGATATCGTGGACAATACAGTACGTACGTGGACAGACAATACTCTTCCAGGGTGTAAAGTACTCAGAAGGAACTCCTTGTGTGGATTTTCAGACAATTCCATTAAAAAAATTGGATACAATCATAAAAATACCGAATATCGGGAGGCACCGTTATATGGAGCTATATAATATTGTGGACTGAAAAGACTGATCTATGCAAAATTTTAGCTTCCTATCTTAATTGGTTTTGACTCTTTTAACTTCTTGAAAGACAAGGATATATATAATTTGCTAGGTCTCCAATTATTATTTCGATGAGTTACAAACGGAACAACGAACTTAATATACCCTCCAGACTATGTATGGTGGATGGTATAAAACTGTAGAATTTATTGAATTTACGACATCGATCAAAAATATTCATAATAGAAGCAAGACATTTCAAAAGCAAATAAATTAAATACAATGTTTTCCATATTACTTTTGTCATTAAAAATTCTGGCAATTAAAAACTAATGCATTATTGTAATAACAGTAACACGGAGCAGATATTGTATCTTGTATCGCCATATTTTAATAGTGCTTTTACTTTTTATACCCTAATTTACATGAGAACGTTCCTTCCTCTTGGTTTAGAATTTAATCGTCATTTTCCAATGGGAATCAACAAGAGTTATTATTTCAAAACAATACAAGTTTTATTGGTTCTACTTAAATATTATCGTTAAAACTTATTTATACATATATAACCATTACTATGTCCGTATTAAGGTTTACCCACCATGAACCGATAAGAAGCTACAACCAATGATCTTACTTGAGATGAAAACAATCACAGTTTCTGTGATAATCCATATTTTCTTCTTATATCATCCTCATTGATATTTGTTGTGTCATCAACAGTTATTTTGGCCAACTTTATTATTAATTCGCTTCTCCATCGGGTAGGGATCAATTTCAAAACAGTTGTCTGAAAGAGAAATTATAAATCAATAATGGAGTCTTTAACCAAATACTTCTCCACTCACCTGTATGCCATGCCAAAAGTAACCAGTACTGGACCTGGTCTTACCAAGCGTATTAACAGCCCATTTGGCATAATCTTCGGGCGAGGGAACTATTAAATTCCCCTTCAATAGCCACGAAGAATATTTATTGATTTTGGTCCTAACACCAGCCGGCGATAACAACTGGACGGTGATGCCAAACGATTCAACTTCGAGTTGGAGGGCCTTTGTAAAACTTGCAATGTAGGCTTTTGTAGCACCATAAACTGAACCATAAGGACAGGGTTGCATTTCCAGTATTGATGATACATTCACAAGGCATCCTGTCACCCCTTGCCGTAGCCATAAGTTGACAAAGTGTCGAGATAGCTGAGTGACAGCAGCAATATTCACATGGATCATATCCCAAAGATGCTGGGCATCGTAGATGGGAATTATGCCGGGTGGATTGTGACCAATTCCGACGTTGTTAACTGAAAGGGAAAAGGGAAGGAAGATTGAATGAATTGGAGGATTTTACAAAAATCAAAATAACGCGTGACCAAAAATATTTACCCTCAGCTCAAATAATCTTGACCTTTAGGAGGAGGAGGACCTTTGGAGGAGCACAAAAACTAATGCTTTGAAATTGTTAATTTTTGTATCAAACCTAAGTTCGATTCATTTTATTAATATGTGTCAAGTCTGGATACCACTTTTCGATTACAATTTGTGGTACAAAGTAAAGAGCAAAAAAATATATGATTTTCTAGAGTACCAGAAAGAGACAGCCGATAATTTCTATTCTTGTCCTTGATTTATCCGTTTATGAGAGATTAGATTGGGCAGAATCAGCCCACTACCTCATAAACAGATCTTCGAACTCAATCTAATTTTTATAGCAATATTATGAAGTGTCACAGTTAACTAATGCGGACTCTTCCTTTCAACCCTTGACCCGAATATAGTCGAAATTATAAGATTTCCACAATGCAAAAATTTGTGTTATTATCTTTCCCCGATTCAGAGATATTAGTCGACTATTCGCAAAGTAAAATTTTCAAAAACGAATAAGATTTTCTCCTATGTTGTACAGGGTGAGATAAAAAACTGCAACAAAGGCAAACGCCATAATTTTTACATTTTTTAATTTATTAAATGAAAGCAAAAAATGTCGGAAATGGCATCAAATTTTGGAATAAGTTTAGATTCGTTTGAATTGGTTACCTTTGGCACGAATTATGGCCTTCAAAGGACCAATGAAACAATCACACGCTACCCGAATGTTGCTCTGCGGTATTTTGGCCCATTCCCAGCTAAGCGCTTACTTGTGGTGATCGACACGTTGGTACCTTTTAGTGCCAACCTTGCTTTCCAAAATACTCCAGACACAACAGTCCAACAGATTGGTATCCGGAGATTTTGGTGGAAATTGTGCGCAGGAAATCAAGCGCGGAACCTCATTTTGTAAACATTCTTGGGTGGAGCGTGCTGAGTGCGATTGTGCTGAGTCCTGTTGGAATGTCCAAGGTGTGAGGCCAAAATTTTTACATGCCAAAGGCTTTAATACACCCTCCAGAATATTTTCGCGATAATTTTCGGCATTTATTCTAGTGGCCAACCGAAGGTTCACATTTTCAGCTGACCTCTTTGGCAAGTGAACACGATCATTTTGTTTGCTTACAAACCGTTGGACAAAGAATGTTTTCTCATCGGAGACGGAGAAACCCAAACGGCAGTTCACCACTTTCGGCCAAGCGAAGCAACACTTTAGCTCTTTTGAGTCTATTTTCTTTCTGTTGCGGTGTAAGTTCTTGCATTTATTTGGAATTTCAATGGCGAGCTAATTTTTCAATATTTGCCGAATGGAATATTGCGATATGTTCAGCTCACGAGCCATTTTCGACCACTCCGACACGGGTTTCGATCAAGTCGCTTCTTTACTTTTCGAACCATTTCTGTTGATGTTGCTGTTTTATTCCGTCTATTTCCTTGACGTCGGGCTACGGATGGTACGAGACACAAAATATTTATTCACATTTAAATGCAGGAGTCCTCTAACGATAGCCACTTGTGGGTTTCCAGCCAAATATAAAGAAATCACACTATCACGCTTGAATTCCATCACGAATAACTTTTTTTCTGGAAAATTATCACCAAAATGTTTTTGTGCACTTATAACAATATAATGAGCTGTCACTGGATTAATTGTAACAGCTGTCGGACGAGTGGCTTAAAAATGACAGCAGTCTGAACCTGGTTGCAGTTTTTACATCTCACCCTTCTGCTTATTGAACGACTCTGTTACGATCATTAAAACGGTATTCTTTTAGGGAAAGCTATCGGAGAAAGGTTCCAGAATTGTATATTTTCGCACAAAGTTCAAGTTTTAGCCTGTATCGAATAGGCTTATAGCAGATATATGACTATTTACAAAGTGTACCGATCACTCCATCTCCGAATTCGATAATTAGAATAGAATTAAACTTGGATACTTCCATCGAAAAGTACCGTTGGCACCAGCTCGATAGATGTACTTTACATACGCAGACTCCCTATAAAAGACATACGATCAAAACTATAAGGAACGCTTTTGATATTTATATGATATTTTTATACCCTCCATACAATGGAGGGTATATTAATTTTGTCATTCCGTTTGTAACTCCTTGAAATACTCATGTCAGACCCAACAAAGTATATATATTCTTGATCAGCGTAAAATTCCAAGGCGATTTAGCCATGTCCGTCTGTCTGTTGTAATCACGCTATCTTTCGAACAAATTGAGATAGAAATTTTTTGCAGACATGTATTTTTTATTCAAGTTATTATATAGCCCCCATATAACGGTACCTCCCGATATTCGGTATTTTGATGATTTTAGCGACATTAATTAATGGAATGGTATTTGAAGTTCGTAATAGATACTGCAGCATAAAACAGAAAATGGGCCATGTAGGTCGGTATTTTTAACATTTTAACAGAATTTTTAAGGGATTTAATTTTACGTTTTTTTTTTTTTTTTTTTTTTTGGAAATTGCTCAATTTGTACGGAATGGTGGAGGGTATTAAAAGTTAGGCCCGGCCGAACTTACAGCTTTTTTACTTGTTCATTATATGCCATTAAATTTAATACCCGTTTGGGGAGATTTTGAAGAGATGCGAACGTGAAACACACGAAATCCTAAGCTATTTTGACAATTTTCGAGTAATTTCATAGTTTAGTGTGTGAGCAGCAAAGGGGCGGAAATGGAGAACCAAACTTTAACTCTAATAATATCAGTGAACACTGACAAAATAATAAATTGATTAAAAAAACAAAAATTGATTTATTTCTCTGCCTTTCTCATTTTTTTCCCGAATGGTCAAGGATACCACCCTATCTGGGGTATTTCTAAAATTTAACCCAATGGTAAATACGGGGTCCCAATTTTTATAGAGGCTTCAAATACCGGTAAAGTGAGATTTTTCGGTATTTTGAGACCATTATCAATCTTTTTACAGATAAAAATGATTATATTAGGATACAAAGGTACAGACATGGGACATAAAAATTGTTTATCTTATTTGTACGTGTTTATACTTTTCTGTACTAAAGCCATACAAATCAGAGATGGGCATAATGCACTGTATTTTTAGTGCACTAATAATTTCACTATCACTGTTCATTTAGTGGTAGTGCAATTTTTAATTCCACTACCACTAAAGGGTTAGTGGTAGTGAAAAATAAATTGCACTACCACTAAAATTTAGTGATAGTGCAATTTTTTTTTTTTTAATATCACTAAAGGGTTAGTGGTAGTGCAATTTATTTTTCACTACCACTAACCCTTTAGTGGTAGTGGAATTAAAACTTGCACTACCACTAATTATTTAATTTTTAGTGCACTAAAAATTTAGTGCAATATGCCCAACCCTGATACAAATGATACCAATACCAATAACAATTAAACTTACCAAATAGTCGTATTGGCCTCTTTTCCAGGTCCTGAAATAGTTTATCATATATTACTGCTCCATGAGAAAAATCAGCCTTGATAGTGGAAACTTCTACTCCAAAATCTTGTTCTATTAAAAAAACTCAAGGATTACTTAATCTTCAAAGCTGAATTAAGTGAATTTCAAAAAAATATAAATACATTCAAGAACAGGTAAAATATTATTACCATCCTTTTCTTACCAATTTCTTTGGCCGTTTGTTTCAGCTTTTCTTCATTTCTTGCAATTAGAACAATGTTAAATCCTTTGCGTGCCAATTCTCGGCTGTATGCCTTGCCAATGCCATCTGTAGAACCTGTTATGGCTAAAATTAAAATTGAAAAAAAAAAAAAAACAGTAATACAAAAATAAAATACACCCGATCCAAACACGAGTAATGTCATGTTAATATGATGATACTGACAAAACGTGATAGGGGTTTCAAAGAAGGAGGCGAGGTGTCGCCTAAAACGCATATTTTTATGACAGTTTCTTCATATTTATTTCATGAGATTATTCGTGTGTAGAACCGGATTCCAAAAATCTCCTAATTTTTGAAAGATATGGCAAATACATTTTGACTTATTTCTCATTCCTGCTCCGTATAAAGAGTCCTTTCATTATTTTTTTCTCTGTTGTACTACCTAGTAATACAACTTTTTCGCGTATTCGAATACTTACCAGCCCATTTGCCATATTTATCTGTCAGAGGTGGTAATTTCTTTTCCCTTTCAAGCCATTGATAGTAAAGCAGCTTAACCGGTGATTTTAAACATTCATAGAGGAAATAAAGCAAAACAATTGCCCCCAGAGTTGTGAGAAATTCTAAACAACAAGACATTGTCGGGCTTTTGTTTATTTATTTACTTAGATTTTTTGGGAGGCAAGATCTACCTTCGGCCAACGTGAAAATATTACTGACAGCTAATTTTATTCTAACCGAATTAATTGTTAAAATCGAACAATTCAGTGGCAAAATAATAAACATTTTATTTGTCAATTGAATCGCAGGGTGGAATATAAATGTGCGGCGAATGGTTTTATATGACATCACTTAGACAATTAATGGCCCAGCATATGTGTTGGTGGCTGGTAATTTTTATTTTTTTGAAGAGACAATCTTTACTTTGTTTTGTAAAAATGTATGGCATTTTGTATGGAAAGTTTTCTTCGAAATGATATTCTGCAAAATCTTTGACATAAAACCCACAATTTTTATCGCTTTAAAAGACATTCATAAATTAGTTGGTACTTAAAATTTCCAGTGGCAAGTAAATTCTAAAATTATTGCCATTAATTAAAGTTATGCTTAGACGGGGGTAGAAAATGATTAAATAATACATACTGTTTCTGTGAATTGAACTTTATGTGACATCTCCACATACTCCCACAATAAAACATTGCGGGAAAGAAAGGACTTACAGTTGCTTCGCACAGTGGGTGAAGAAAATTAAAAACAAAAATCCAAAATACAGATTATTAGTCCCTGGTCAAATTTGGGGTAGCTGAGAGGAAATTTTCGAAAATATGTTGACTTTCTACAGAATCTAATTAATTTTATTTATTCATGAGACAACATCATTATTTTTAGGAATTTAGAGAATACATCTAGAAATGTGGACATGAAAGCAATTATTATCAGTGGGAGTTAAATTGTACTTATTAACAAATTTTTTAATTAACGACGTCAACAAAACCGTAAGTTTTTTTATAAATGTGTATTGACAGTTTAATTAATAATAATTTTACTTTCATCACAATCACTCCTTTACATGATGACGTCAAGTTAGAAATTTGTTGGGTATGTTACTATGACTATTTTATTAGAAGTTTGAAGAAAATTGCCGGATTCATCCGAATTTTAGTTAGCCGGAAGGAGAGGCCTATAAATTTCATATTCATATAAGATCTCTGTTTGAGAATATATTTGAGAAGCATCGTTTCGCATGTTAGGGGAAATAAAGGCATTGAAAATTGCTACACTTTGTGGGAGGGGTACCAGAAGGTTTCATCTTTATACCTGAAGGAGTGGTCTCATTTATACTATTTTCACACAAGATATTGGACATGTGGAATTTTCACCTTAAGGTAAAGGAAACATTAGAAGAAATGTGGCACAAACTATTAAAATGCCGAATATCGGGAGGTGCCGTTATATGGGGGCTATACCAAATCGTGGACCTACACATGCAATGTTTCGCCAAAGGAGCTAGAATCCATTATGACCTAGAAATACAAATTTTCAGACAAATCTGTAAAAAAATGTGGCAAAAATCATCAAATTACCGAATATCGGGAGGTACCATTATATGGGGGCTATGCCAAAACGTGGACCTATAATTTCAATGTTTCGCCACACGAAGTAGGATCCATTATGACCCACAAATATCAATTTTTAGACAAATCAGTGAAAAATGTGGCAAAAATGGGGGCTATACCAAATCGTGGACCCATACATGCAATGTTTCGCCACCGGAGCTGGAACCCATTATGACCAACAAATACCAATTTTTAGACAAATTCGTGAAAAAATGTGGCAAAAATAATCAAAATACCCAATATAGGGAGGTACCTTTATATGGGGGCTATACCAAAACGTGGACCTATACATGCCATGTTTTGCCACACACACAGGGACCCGTTATGACCTACAAATGCCAATTTTCAAACAAATCAGTGAAAAAATGTGGCATAAATCATCAAAATACCGAATATCGGGAGGTACCGTTATATGGGGAGTATACCAGAACGTGGACCGATGTATCTCATTTTCAATACCAACAATCCTAGACACAATACAATTTGTTCTGCTAAATTTTGGCGCTCTACGTCAAATAATGTGGGCTGTATCGTGATTTCAACAGACAGACAGACGGACATCGTTAATCCGACTTAGAATTTTATGCTGATTATGAATATATATACTTTATGGGGTCTACGACGAATATTTAAGGATGTTACAAACGGAATGACAAAGTTAATATACCCTCCTTTCCAAGGTGGAGGGTATAAAAATACTGACCCTTTGTGGGGTACCGGATTTTGATTTGATACAAATATTAGAATGTTCCGAGCTTGATGGGAATCAGGTACTAATTTCTCGTTTTAAGAGCTTCATGGCTATTCAGAATTTTGACCCGTTGTGGGGGAGGCACCAGAATTAGTATAGGGATATATTCCACCTTCACAACAGAACTTGTGTAAATATGAATATTGTGATGTTTATTTGACATTTTATAAGGGTTATAATAATTCCAAATTTTGATCCTTTGTGGGGGAGGTACTTGATGGAGTGGGCCGATATCAAATCAAATGATGCTTTTTCGTTCTATAGGGTAAATTTTTTTCTGAATTTTCCAGAAGGATTGGATCGATATTGTCCATCTCCGATCTTGATCTAAGTTGGACATGCACCAAGTTTGGGTAATTCGAATACTCTTTTCGAGAGTTATTGTGCGCACCAACAAGATAGACGGACGGTCAACCCTAGATCGGATCCAAATGTCCTCGAACGGATTTGGGTTGGGATTAGGGTCGTATCAAATAATATATACCATCTGTAACCGTATGGCTGAGACGTTTCTCTATCTTACCCAAACTTTGTCAGTTTATGACATTCTACTTACAAAGTTTTTTAATCCATTATATTACATACAGGGTGAGATGAAAAAACTGTAACCAACTTCAGACTGCTGGCAATTCTAAGCCACTCATTCGACAGCTATTAAAATTATTCCAGTCACAGCTTAGCATATTGTTTACAAGCGAACAAAAATATTTTGCTGAGAATTTTCCAGAAAAAAAGTTATTCGTGATAGAATTCAAGAGTAATAGTGTGATATCTTATACTTGGCTGGAAAGCCTCAAGTGGCTATCGTAAGAGCACTCCAGCATTTAAATGTGAATAAATCTTTTCCGTCTCGTATCATCGCTCGTTACTGTGATACTGGTAGCGTAGCCCGACGTCAAGGAAGTTTACGAAAGAAAACAGCAACATCAGCAGAAATGGTTCGAAAAGTAAAGAAGCGACTTGATCGAAACCCGCGTCGCAGTGGCTGAAAAATGGCTCGTGAGCTGAACATATCGCAATATTCCATTCGGCAAATATTGAAAAATGAGCTCGGGGTAAGGCCATTGAAATTCCGAAAAGTGCAAGAACTTACACCGCAATGGAAAGAAAATAGACTCAAAAGAGCTAAAGAGTTGCTTCACTTGGCCGAAAGTGCGAACTGCCGAATTTGGTTTTCTCTGATGAGAAAGCATTCGTTGTCCAGCAGTTTAAAAAAAAAACAAAATTATCGTATTTACTCAGCTGAAAATGTGCACATTCACTTTGCCACCAGAACTCAAACGCCAGCCATGGTGATGATGTGGGCCGCCATAACAGCCGATGGTCGCTCTCCGTAAATATTATGGAGGGTGTATTAAAGCCTTGGGCACGCAGCACCATCGCGCTCAGCACGCACCACCCAAGAATGGCTACAAAATGAGGTTCTTCGTTTCATTTCCAGCGAATAATGACCACCAAAAATCTTGGGATACCAATCCGTTAGACTATTGTGTCTGGATTATTTTGGAAAGCAAGGTTGCCACTAAAAAATACCAAAGTTTCGATCACCTCAAGCAAGCGCTTTGCCGGGAATTAGCAAAAATACCGCAGAGGAACATTCGGGCAGCGTGTGACGATTCCATTGGCCGTTTGAAGGCCATATATCGTGCCAAAAGTGACCAATTCAAACAAACCTCAACTTATTCTAAAATTTGATTCTATTTCTGACATTGTTTGCTTTCATTCAATAAAATTTAAAAAAATTAAAAAAAATGATGGCGTTTGAGTTTTTTTGCAGTTTATTTATCTCACCCTTTATAAACAGTATCTCACCCGGTATAAACTTTTTTTGTTACGAGAGCTCTTCTAAATATATGGGGTATCATACTGTCGGTCTCGCCCGATTTTTGACCTTTCCTTACTGGTTTGACATTTCAGATTCTCAGTGAAAAGTTAAGTTCGCCAACTTTTAGATGGGTCTTCGGTATCTTCGGATTTTCCGAATGTCATGGTTTTATGTCCGAATTTCCAAAGAAATCTAGCTAAAAATAATTTTTATAGGTGCACGATTTTGTTGTTTTTCGATAGAATAACTTCCCCTAAAAAATTTTCAATGTAGGTATAACCCACTAATCCAAAGAAATAGATTTTGGGGATAGTCGATTTGGTTGTATGCCATGATTTCATATTGGGAAGGAATACAATATTCGGCTATTTTCAAATTCCATTTCGTTGGTGCTAAAAACTTCTATTCAAAAAACAACGGAGAAATATTCAATGGGGGTCCAATCTTAAATATTGGGAATATAAATTTGGGATTTTCTTTGAACATTCAAAAAATCAGTCGAAAAATACCGCTTAAATAAAAATCGATATATGGGTCTTATTAGAAGACGTGGGTCTCCATAAGTTTTTTTTTTTTTTTTGTCATAAGCTGTAGTACCGATTACGAACTTCTACATGACGTCCCTTAAAATCATCAAAATTCCAAAAATTGGGAGGTACCGTTATATGGGGGCTATACGAAGACGTGAGCCTGCATATACCTCTTTTTTCATAGGTTGTAGCACCCATTATACGACATTTGAAAAAATTCCGAAAGGTCATTACAACATCGAATATTGGGAGCTACTGTTATATTGGTCCTATACGAAAACGTGGACCCACTTGGTCCATTTACGAACTTAACCTGCCTGCTGGTAAAATACCAATGTGCGCAAAATTTTAGACTTCTATCTCAATTCGTTCGAAAGATAACAAGAAAAAAACGGCCATCGCTAAATCGACTTAGAATTTTACGCTATTACAGGATATAAAAATAACTACCCACTAGTGCCTACCTCAGAAATGTTCACAAAAATTCTTCCTTTTAAATATTTTCCAACACAAAAGATTTCCAATCCAAAATGAAAACGGCGACATTACTACGCCCCTTATACCATTTGTTGGCATATTCACGCTGTGAAGTGCATGGAAAATTTATATTTTGTGGTAAAGCAATAGAGTCGAATTGTTGTTGGACTGGGGGAAATTTGTGGCTGAGCTTAGAGGAAAAATTAATTAGATGCATTTTGAAGTAGTTGTTTAATTTATAGCTGTGTTAATGCGGGGCACACATTCAGACATATAGTTTTAGTCATATTTATGTGGTAACTTTTGTTAATCCCATTTTAATTGTTTTTCTAAAGCATACTCTTAGGCGCACATAATAGTGTTACCGCGTAGCAGAGTGGGGATTGTTAAATAGATACATTTTTAGAGCAATGAGATTAAATTAAAAATTCTGTTCCAAAATTGCAAGAATGTACATAAAAAAATAAATAAATAAAATAAAATTGGGAGATTCTTGCAGGTTCTGGAACAGATCAAATGTTTTATACATATACATATAGAGACACATAAACATATTTCGAATTAAAAATTAATAAGATGTTCCCAATACTTTTTTGAGTCCTTTTATTCTTTATTCCTAATTACTTATTTTTCGACCCTTATGATTAATAAAACGATCATAAATTCAAAAGCCGTATTTAAACCATAGCCTCTTCAGTCTCACACGACTAATTTTTTCTAAGGATGAGCATTCGAGCAATGTGGATGGTTGCCTATGTCCTGACTTTTAATGCTCGCTTTCCGGCTCCAACAGAAAATTTGTCGCTGTTAAATGCCGAGCATGACACATTGCTGTGAATACAAATTGTGTGTTTGTATTTCGTGGTTTTGTTCACTTTTCGCCAGAATCCATGGAAGATAGCAAAATAAGTTTTTTTTGGAGGGGATTTAAGTGAAACAATTTTCAAGTACGTACATGTTGGCGGTTTTTGCTTTTGTTGTTATTGTTGTTGGCTAAAGCCAATGTTGGGAGAAAAAAATCTGCAAGGCATCACAAGTTGTAAAACAGTTTGTCAAAATAGCCTATTTACCGCATTAAGGCGGTCTCGAACAATAAAAAGAGGATAATGCGGATTGTTTTTTGCCCATTTGATGGAGTTTCCTTTAAGGACAATTGAACAGTAGTTATGGAGATAGGATAAGGAAGTATGTAAAAATAAAACTGTAAAACGTGTACAACGGTTTTATTTATGACTTGCAAAACATATAAAAAATCTTTCTGTCTAAGAAGAGCACTATAAAGGTCCTTGTAGGCCCCTTTATGTTCATTTGTCCTTCGAATACCTAAGTATATTATATTGTACCTTCTGGTACTATTCGTACCCTTTCTCCCTAAGTTCATTCAACAAGATTATCATAGATAAGCTTGCATATAAGCGGTAAGGGCAATGCTCCTAACGATGGTTTAAGGCCAATGGTACAATATTTTTTATCTTTTAGAACCTTTTTTTTAAATTTTATTCAATAAAAGCAAAAATGTCGGAAATAGCATTAAATTTTAGAATAAGTTTAGATTTGTTCCAATTAATCACCTTCGGCACGAATTGTGGCCTTCAAACGGCCAATGGGACCGTCACACGCTGCCCCAATGTTGCCCTGCGGTATTTTGGCCCATTCCCGGTGAAGCGCTTGCTTGAGGTGATCGACACTTTGATATTTTTAGTGCCAACCTTGCTTTCCAAAATACTCCAGACACAATAGTCCAACGAAGAGATTTTTGTGTCCATTGTACACTGGAAATGAAGCGAGGAATCTCATTTTGTAACCATTCTTGGGTGGCGCATGCTGAGTGCGATGGTGCTGAGTCCGATGGTGCTGAGTCCTGTTGGAATGTTCAAGGTCTGCGGCCAAAATGTTTGCGTGCCCAGGGCTTTAATAGACCCTCCAGAATATATACGTTCTGGTGGCCAAACGAATGTGCACATTTTCAGCTGACCGCTTTAGCAAGTAAATACGATCATTTTGTTTGACGAATGTTTTCTCATCGGAGAAAAACGAATTCGGCAGTTCAGCACTTTCGGTCAAGCGAAGCAACTCTTTAGCTCTTTTGAGTCCATTTTCTTTCTGTTGCGGTGTAAGTTCTTGTATTTTTTGGAATTTTAATGGCTTTACCCCGGGCTCATTTTTCAATATTTGCCGAATGGAATATTGCGATATATTCAGCTCACGAGCCGATCAAGTCGCTTCATTTTTTCTCTTCGAACCATTTCTGCTGATGTTGCTGTTTTCTTCCGTCTACTTCCTTCACGTCGGGCTACGCTACCAGTATCACGGTAACGAGCGATGGTACGAGACACAAAAGATTTATTCACATTTAAATGCTGGAGTGCTCTACCGATAGCCACTTGTGGTTTTCCAGCCAAATAAAAATAAATCACACTATCACGCTTGAATTCCATCACGAATAACTTTTTTCTGCAAAATTCTCACCAAAATGCTTTTGTAGGCTTGTAAACAATATAATGAGCTGTCACTGGAATAATTTTAACAGCTGTCGGACAAGTGGCTTAGAAATTACAGCAGTCTGAAGTTGGTTGCAGTTATTTGATCTCACCCTGTATATTTACATTGTTGGGTCTAACTCGAGTTTCACATTTTTTTTAAAACTAATTCCTAAAATATCCATGCATTTTGGGGTGAAGAGGGTCATAATTTTTTAATTTACAAGGACTTTGAAAATTTCTTCTTTGCCAAGATGTCCTCGAAAAACCCTAAACAACCCACGAAACAGGATGTTTTTGAAAAATTGACGATTTTAAATTACGTTTATTACCAAAGGCTTTTTTCAATTCATGATTTTTGATCATGAGTTTGTTGAAAATTATTTTTAAAAATCTACGATTTTTGGTCAGAAGGCCATTAAAAAGTTATTCTTAAAAATTTCTTGATCCGGAAGTCCTTGGAAAACTTTTTTAAATCAAGGATTTTCAATCAGGGTTTTATTTTAAATTTAGGATATAAGCCCCTGACGGTGATTCCTAAAAAGTCCACAAATTGTTGCAAAATGGTGAGGCTTCGGAAAGAGCCACCAATCCTCATCAGTTCCCTTGTTTTTTGTCTGTGATATTCTCCCCCGGAGTTATTTTAAAAGTAACGCCTATGACATTTTTTTTTTTTTTTTGGGTAAAACCCAAATTACTAGATTGCAAACTCAATAGAAAAGGAACCAAAGAATTAGATAAAACTAAAAACCAATCTTAGTCAGAAGGTCCTCTAAAAATGTTTTTTAAAAATTCCACAATTTTTAAGGAAATCATTGAATATTTTTTCCAAAATTATTTTTTAAAAAATACGGTTTGAAGTCAGGAGGTGTTTGCAATTTTTTAAAAACAATACACGTTTAAAGTCAAAAGATACTTAGAAAACTGTCTCTAAAAATTTAAGATTTGTGCTCAGGCGTCTCTCAGGAATATTCCTTTAAAAATAGCATTTTTGATTAAGAGATTCTTGAAAATGATTTGTATAAACAGCCATAATTTTTGGTCAGGAGGCCCTTGAAGTTCGAAAACCCCTGGACAAATTTCTAATAAATTAGTTTATATAATTTAATTAAGGATCGTAGAAAAAATCCAAAAAAATCGCAAACTTTGCTCAAAACGTTAAAAAATCATATTGCGTGTTAAATAGGTTTTTGAAAATGATTTAAAAAAAATCACGATTTTTGGTCATGAGCCCTTGAAGTTTGTTTTGAATTCACGATTTTAATTAAGCATTCTAGAAAAAATTGTTTAAAAATTTTAGCTTAGGAGGTCCTTGAAAAAATTTTCCAGCAATTGTTAGTCAAAGGTAAAACGATCACGAATTTAAGTCCGGAGGTCCTTGTAAAATTTAACTAATAGTCGACAGTTCTGAACCCAGTGTCCCATCATGCCATCGTTCATTTGGCAGAATAAAAAATTAAAACTTTTTAAACGTTCATAATAAAAACAAATTGTTGAAACAATTATAACAGATTTTAATTTTTATATCAGCGAAAAAATATGAAAAATAGAGAACCTAAAAATTAAGGACTCAAATAAAAGTTCATAAAACTTTGGTAATAAAATAGTAATCAGGCATAAATTATCTCTCCAACCCAATGAAATGTTGTTAAATTTGTCCCATCGTTTGTTTGTTTTTTTTTATTCTACTCAAATCCTTGTTAGCGATATTTGGATGATGGGGTTTGAGTATTTAAAGTTCAAATGCTCTAACGGCCACCTGTTAAAGCCAACGACTAGTTAGTCGTTAGCTCAGGGCAATGGCTATAAAAATGACTTAGTGGCTGATATTGTGGCCAATATTGGCAGTTATGAAAAAAAAGGGCACAAAAAAGGAGACAGAGAAAAGTAAAGTCGTTGTCGATGAGAATCCAGGCGCAATGTCTAAAGTATTGCACCTAGCTCAACAGTCTGTCGGTCTATTAGTCGGCAGGTTGTTTTGATACATCTGTTACATTGTCTGTCCGCCTGTAGGTCTGTCTGTCATGTCTTTCTATCTTCCATGCCTTATTGCCCGTAAAGTGTCACGTATCAATGTTTAAAAATCATAAAAAGCCATTTAGTTCGAAGCAACCAACAACCAACCAACCACAACAAAGCGAATCTCAAAGCTAATAAAAAGCAATAGGATAACTCAATTCCCGTCGCATATGAAGGAAATAACTTACGACATTCAGAGTCAATTGAGGCCTTCCGTTTGGGATTTTTTGTTGGTTGTGAATATGATTTTATTTTGGCAATAACACCGGTAACTATTGAGCTAACAATGCTCTCAGGAATATCTAAATAACATTGCAGAGGTAGTTATGGGACAACAAACAAAAAAAGAAAAGTTGTTGAACTAGAACTAGACTAGAAATAGAAGTCAGGTGACAAAATGCCATTGTATCGAAAACCAGTCGATTGGAATGTCAATGTAATCTTTAAATTATTATGGAATCAATAAAAAGTTATTTAAATGTTTTACCTGGAATAATTATGAAGCTTTATTCGAGCAAAAAAGAGTAATCTAATAATTGACTGGTATTTCAGTTCTAATCCAAATTAAATACATATTAATTTGTTTAAATATAGTTCTACGCCCTGCCACAGCAAAAACCATGAACTCCTGTCATCCACACCGACCAAAATCTCGGCCAAAGTGGTAATTGTCGTTGATGGCAAAGTTATTGGATCAGAGGTGCAGTGAAGGGGCATTTGTCCACCAATAAAAATGCCGCTTTTACTGCAATCGTTGAATGCGACCCGCATACAAATCACGCTTAGCCGTGTGGCAAAAAATGCACACTGACTAGGCCGACCACTCAGTTTGACTGACAGAGTGACTTGAATACAGCCGTTTGGTCATTAGCCGTAAGATTAGCAGAAGAGAAGCCCGTTAATGAATTGTCTGAAGTCATGTTTAAATTGCACTCGCTCAACTAAATAGTAAAGTAGCGCGTTAAATATTTGCTAATGCTTCGAAGACATCTGTGCACTCGTAAATAAATAATTGTTAGGTGGAATGGTAATGGAGATAAGTAGAGGACAAATTATTTGTGGATAAGAGGCAAGAAGTTTTCTAAAAATTCATTGAATTCATTCACTAGACTTGATTTATATAAGACTAGTAAAGAAGGGCCAATTGTCGAACGAGGCCGACTTTATGATACCCTACACCACTTTCCCCATTTGTTATGGGGAACTTATGCTAATTAAATTATACCAACTATGGAATGAGTATTATGGTTTTAGGGCAAGCCGTAAGGAATACAAAATCTTAACCGATTTCCACCAAATTTACTACCCTTTCTTCCTGGCTGAATTTTTTTTGAATGTGCCAAAATCCATATTTTTTTTAAATCAAGTAAAGATATATATCCGAGCTATATCCCAATCAGAACCGATATCGATAAAACTTGGTAATGGTACTCCTGAACTCTATTTGATATATTTATCTGAATATCGTTGTTGCAGAGTGCATATTAGGGCTGTGGAGGAGAAATATAACAAATCGGATGAAGAATATGTATGGGAGCTATTGCTATATCGGAACAGATTTCCTCAAATTTAACACAATTGCTTCGAGGCTTTATTTGCATTTTATAAGCATTTTGGTTATACAAAATGTTGAGCCTTTATGTGAGAGATACCGGAAAAAGTGCTCCAATATTGTCTATTATCGCAAATGACCTTGTACTGATAAAAATATTAGGACTTGAGGTAGATTATTTCCTTTGAAATTTTTGACCTTTTTTCTGAGAGATAATAGAAGATGTAGATCAATATAGTCCATCTACGAACTCGATCGACAAGTTTGGATGAATTCCGATACTACCTCCGAGAGTCACCATTCGCTCCAGCCAGCCAGACAGGCGGACGGACATCTCGAACATCTCGAACCAGAGACCTAGCATCTAAACTATTTTTTCGATGAGGCATGTTTTGCCCGTATCAAATGATACAGGGTGAGATAAAGAAACTGCAACAAAGTCAAAAGCCATACTGTTTTTTAAAATTTTGTTGAATAAAAGCCAAAAATGTTGGAAATAGCATCAAATTTTAGAATAAGTTTAGACATGTTCCAATTTGGCACGAATTATGGCCTTCAAACAGCCAATGAAACCGTCACACGCTGCCCGAATGTTGCTCTGCGGTATTTTGGTCCATTTTCGGCGAAGCGCTTGCTTGAGTTGATCGACATTTTGATATTTTTTAGTGCCAACCATGCTTTTGAAAATACCCCAGACACAATAGTATTGGTATCCGGAGATTTGGTGGTCATTGTGCGGAGATTTTGGTGTGGTGGTGTGGTGTAACCATTCTTAGGTGGCGCGAGCTGTTGGAATGTCCAAGGTCTGCGGCCAAAATGTTTGCGTGTCCAAGGCTTTAATACACCCTCCAGAAAATATTCGGCATTTATTCTGATGTCACGGTCGAATAATACGAGCGGAGAGCGACCATCGGCTGTTATGGCAGCGACTATGACGCTTGAGTTCTGGTGGGCAACGGAAGTTTCATTTTTCAACTAACCTCTTTGGAAAGTAAAAACGAATCATTGTTTGTTTACAAACTGCTGGACAACGAATGCTTTCTCATCGGAGAAAACCAAATTCAGCAGTTCGGCCAAGCGAAACAACTCTTTTGTTCTTTGAGTCTATTTTCTGCTTCGGTGTAAGTTCTTGCACTTTTTGAAATTTTAAAGGCTATGCTCGGGTATTCTTCAATGTTTGCTGAATGGAATATCACGATATGTTCAGATCACGAGCCAATTTTCGGCCACTGAGACGCGGGTTTCGGTCAAGTCGGCCGGGCCGAACTTATGTTTTTTTACTTGTTTACATTAATATGGCCTATGGCTTTTAATTGTCCTCTTTCGCAGACTTATCCCCTTTTGCATTCTATCCAACAATAATGGTAAGTAATAGTTATTTAGTACAATTTGCCACAATTATTATGCGAAAATTGTATTTTGCGTATTTTCGCAAGCGACAACAAAACAAACAAGAATGTACAAATCAACTGGAAAACGGCAAGACATTTGTCGTATGAAAATCATCCAACAAACGCACAAACCTACAAAAAGACAGACATATGTCGGTTGCTTCTTAAGTTGGTCGGTTGCTTGGATGGACTGATGGATGGAAGGCTGACTCTGATTTCTTGGTTGGTATGTGCGGGTGGATGGTCGCAAAATTAAATCAGGTTATGAAAACTTCAAGTATTGTGAAAGTTGTTGTCATTTGACCACGTTTACAAATGTGGGCAAGTCTAGGCACTAACAGTTTGTAAATATCGCGAACATGTTTTGCATACAACCGAGCGACTAAACAACCAACCAGCCGACCGACCGACCACACGGTAAAACTTGCAAGTAATGTGGCCAACGCTGATATATTGTCAAGTCTGGTAGATCCTGCTCACAGACATTGATGATGTTATCGGACAGTTTACGAGAAGCAAAGACGTTCTACTTTGTGTGGAGTTTTTGTTGTCGATTTTTTTTCAAAAGAACTAACCAACCGAGCATCTGTTTGAGTTTCGGTGTAGCATGGGGGAAAAGCCAAATTATTGACTAGTATCAAAACAATTTACATATGTTTGTTGCCTTTTTGTTTTTTGTTTTTGCTACGGTAAATTTGTAAACAAAAACTACCTAATCCACTTGACAAAATATTAGTCAAGATAAGATTGTTGAAAGTTTTACCCAAATGAATTGACAAATAAACAAAATTGGAATTTGCATATTCAAGGAAAGGTTGGACGGAACGAATTCATAAGAAGAATTTGGGAAAAGGATACGAATAATAAAAAAATAGAAAGATAGAGAGGGTAACTACTGTAGAATCTTCTCCTCCTTTTTTATCTGACATGAAAATTTACATTCACCCGTATCAAGGCAAGAAAAAATCCAAACAGACATTTGCAAACACTTAACTATTGAATGGCTTAATTTGAACAGCTAATTAAAGCCAAACTAATCCTTTCGAAAGTAATGAGCCAACCATTTGTGCAACGTTGAATGGGTGTGCCATGAATCTGGCAAAAAGAAAACTTGATTTTTTTCAACAAAAATGAATGGCCCTCTAATGCCTCGTTCAAGTGTCCCTCAACGTTTAGATAATTTTGTGGGTGGTCTTAGTTGTTCTGCCACAATTTTCCAAGGAACAAAGGATAGACAAAAATGTGTTAGAATTTGCACATCTATTATCGAAAAGTTAACAGGTCATTAAGTTTTGTCACACACAGCAGAATCATGTGTGTGCGTGTGTGTGTTACCATATTTTTATATGCCAGTGAAGGAGGAGATAAATCCCGTATATGCCGCCATGAGTTTTTCATATAAATTTAGGTTTACTTTAAGTTATTATATAATTTTAAGTTATAAAAGTAAAGAAAAAATGGAAGAATTACGGAATTTTCAAAAAAAAAAAAAAAAAAAAACAAACAACAAACAAACAAAAGAGACTCAACTAAGTTTTCTTTGACAGTTTCTTATGTTCTGCGTCGTTGAATCTTATCGTACTTTCATGCCCTTACCCATAAATACGACTTAACGCAGTTCCCAGCCTTAACTCAATCGTAGTAACACTCAAACTAATTTCAGAGAGACATACCTACCCGTTCTGTCATAATTACTACAATTAAAGATTTTACGTATTCTTTTAGAATGAATTACTAATGTTCCTTCAAGACCACTAACTGTCTACAATAAACAAGTAAAAAAGCTGTAAGTTCGGCCGGGACGAACTTTGAATGTCCTCCACCATTTGGAACGAATTTGGCAATTATCAAAAAAATGAAATCCGTACAAAATTCTGTTAAAATCTTAAAAAACCGAATGTAGCAGTTATATAGTAGTAGCAGTTATATAGTTATATTAGGGTCTGTACGACGACGTGGACCTGGAAAATTCAAATGCGAAACTTGAAAAAAAATCGGTGAATAATGTCGCTTAAATCACCAAAGTACAGAAAATTGGTAGGTACTATTGCATGGGGGCTGTACCAAACGTGGGCCTACATGGCCCATTTTCAATATCAAAAGGCCTGCAGATATAGTATCAATTTTAGTCAAATTTTATCTACCTACTACACCTCGTTCGGAAGCTAGAGTGATTTCCACAGACGGGCGGACATCGCTAAATCGACATAAAACTTTATGCTGATCAATACGAAACAAAAAACTGCAACAAAGTCAAACGCCATAATTTTCAATTTTTTTTTTTAATTTTATTGAATGAAAGTAAAAAATGCCGAAATTAGCATCAAACTTTAGAATAAGTTTAGATTTGTTCGGATTGGTCACCTTTGGCACGAATTATGCCTTCAAAAGGGCCAATGAAACCGCCACACTCTGCCCGAATGTTGTTCTGCGGTATTTTGACCCATTCCCGGCGAAGAGCTTGTTTGAGTGGACCGACACTTTAGTATTTTTTTATTTTGCTTTCCAAAATACCTCAGACCCAATAGTCCAACGAATTGGTATTCGGAGATTTTGGTGTTCATTGTGCGCTGGAAACGAAGTGTGGAAACTAATTTTGTAATCATTCTTGGGTGGCGCGATGGTGCTGAGTCCTACTGAAATGTCCAAGTTCTGCGGCCAAAATTTTTGCGTGCCAAGGCTTTAATACACCATCCAGAATATTTTCGAGATAATATTGGGCATTTATTCTAATGTCGGTCGATTAATATAAAGAAATCACACTATCACGATTGAATTCCATCACGAATAACTTTTTTTCTGAAAAATTCTCAGCAATATGCTTTCTTACGCTTGTAAACAATATCATGAGCTGTCGCCGGTTGCAGTTTTTTAATCTTCCCTTTATATCCAAATAGAGTACGGTTTTAAAGCTAAGTTGTATTTTTAATATATATGCGTTCCTGGCGTAAGATTTCGATTTTTGGCGATTAAGATAAGAATTTTATAAATAGTATTGTAAAACAATTTGACGTTTAAAGTTTTAGTTTTCGATCAATCAATCCTCGTGTTTTTATCGGAAAAAATGCCGATACACATGTCTTCTATTTTTAATTCTGCTTTTGAAATTATCTGGATATTCCTTGAAATTATTTTTGAAATTAAATTTTGTCGCACATTGTAATAGCTCTGTTTAAAATATAATATTCCACAGTTCGAAAAGTTTGTAATTATGCCTCTATTGAGTGGGTTTTGTGATAAGCATTTACCACATTGCTGAGGAGTGAGAACTGCAAAACGTCTAACAGGTCCCTTTATGATGAATTTATAGTTTTAAAATATCTCTTTAATTCTCGGGTTTTTCGACTACTGCCCTAAGTAAAAGTCATTGTATTTGGGTTTTTTAAAATGCTGTTCCTTTGTTTAGACTACTCGCTGTGAAAGTTATAAAAATATGTTTGTAGACATTTTGCGTTGGCATCTTTTTTGTAAAATTTCAATACACCAAAAAAAAAAAAAAAAAAATACTTAGATGGTAAATTCATATTCATAGATTGCAACAGAATATGTTTGTATTTGTTCATTCACAGTGGACTGAAATAAAAAGCCTGAAGAATAGAAACGAAATGTCAAAATTAGTTTTCGTTTTATTTACTTTTTATATAATAATAACAAGTATTTAGACCGCTGCAAAGGAAAACAATTAAAACATATTAAGTTCGGCCGGGCCTTTGAATACCCTCCATCTTCTGAATTCAAACGTGTTCCATTTTAAACTGCAAATACCAGTAAGACCGTTTGGATAATGCGGTTAAACTTTAAAAAAAAACTTGAAGTTGGTGAGGCCGTTATATGGCGTCATACCAAAACGGGAACCTCTATAAACAATTTTATACTTCAAGGATTGTCCTCCACAAAATTTGAAACAGTTTTGTGACTAAATTGTGTGTAGGATTATCAAAATACCGAATATCGGTGAGCATCGTTATATGTGCGCTATAGGAAAAAGTAAACATAAATAATCAATGTTCTGCCACCGGAGTTAGAACCCAGTATGAACTACAAATGCCAATTTTTAGACTAATCCGTGGAAAAATATAAAAAAAAAATGAAAACCATCAAAACGTGGCCTGATTTATCTTATTTTCAATACCAACCATTATAGACACAATACAAATTGTTCTGCTAAATTTTCAACCTCTACGTCAAATAATGTGGGCAGTATCATTATTTTAACAGACAGACGGACATCCTTAAATCGAAATGCATTTTGAGCAAATGGTTTGTGTTGAACCATCTGTACACGTCTTCAAGATGGAACAAAAGTAATCCTCCTTTCAGAAGATGTTATAAATTTTACGATTGGACCCTGATGTCTTAATTACAGCCAAAAAACATCTGACGTTTACTTTTGCGCCACCTTGTACATGCATATGTTCTTGACGGACATTTCGATGTTTTTGGCTGTAATTAAGAAGGTAGGGACCAATCGTAAAATTTATAGTATCTTCTGATAGGAGGATTACTTTTGTGCCACCTTGTATGACCTTGATTTCTGGTTTCAAATTTTATGTTCACAAATAACTTTAATTTGTGAAATTTTAGAGATTGTCGACCCACTGTCCTTTTTGTAAGTTCAAATCTGTTTAATCTGAACATCCTTTGTTAGTTTTTGTTTCAACATTCCGCCGTTTAAATATTTTTTCATATGCTTGAATGCAATCAACGCAAAAACAAAACGGCAACATCGTTTAACTCAGGCTGTGAAACATTCCAACATCGGCATTGATACCTTCATACACTTCCCATTTTGAACGTAGATACTACAACGAATATGCATGAGTATATCCTACTGTGTTTTTTTTTTTGGTTGCAGCAGGAACAGAGTAATGGAAATTCATATCCTTATAGACCATAAATGACGTTCACATTATTTTGGCTACATTTGTTTTTGACGACGTGTGGGCATTTCTTGTAGTTGAATGTTCTGCCAGCGATGCTGGTTGGCGTTTCCTTGTTTTTTTGCAACGACATCTCGAGGACCTTTGGCGTCTGTCTACAAGTTCAATTTTGCTTAGTTTTTTTCTTCAGGAGTTCAAAATGATACCATACTTGAACTTTGAAGTACATTTAGCAATGATTTTCAATGTGTGTATGGGGATTGGGGTGTTGTTCGGCGATGATGCTCTTGTAAGGAATATTTTATTGGGAAGAATTTGATTTTTATTTGCATGAATTTCCATAAAACTTAAGAAAATTTGAAAGGTCATATTGGCATACTTGGCCACAGAATTAGCTACATCAAATACTGATTTTGGCTACAGTTATGGAGCAGGGCATTTGGAATTTTCTTAAATAAAATAGTAGCAGGGAATTGTGCTTGGAATTTTTTTATATCAGCTTATTTCACAAACATTATATATAGACAGGATATTAATATGATCAATACTTCTGGATTTAACAGATAATTGCAGGGAAAATCCAATAGGTCAGTAAAATTGAGAAAAAACGTGTTAAGAAAGTTTACTTGGTAAAATGACTTAAACAAAGAGGAAAAGTTCCTCCCTCTTTCGATTTTTTGATTTTTTTTGGCTATGATTTTTTGAAATCGTTACATTTTAAGTATAAAGTTGTATTTTGTGTATTATTTACACTTTTTACGATGCATTTTTAAAGACGTTTTTAACCATTTTACTTATCTTTGGCCAACCGACTTATAATGTCTAACTCTTTTTACACCCTCAACTATAGTATGGAGGGTATGTTACGTTTGCCATTCCGTTTGTAACACTTCGAAATATATATTTCAGACCCAACAAAGTACGGGGTGAGATAAAAGATCTGTAACAAAGTCAAACGCCATAATTTTTACATTTTTTCAAATTTTATTGAATGAAAGCAAAAAATGTCGGAAATAGCATCAAATTTTAGAATAAAGTTAGATATTTTCGAATTGATCACCTTTGGTACGAGATATGGCCTTCAAACGGCCAATGAAACCGTCACACGCTCCTGAATGTTGCTCTGCGGTATTTTGGCCCATCCTCGGCGAATTGCTTGCTTGAGGTGATCGACACTTTGGTATTTTATAGTGCCTACCTTGCTTTCCAAAATACTCCACACACTATAGTCCAACGAATTGGTATCCCAAGATTTTGGTGACCATTGCGTGCTGGAAATGAAGCGAGGAATCTCATTTAGTAACCATTCTTCGGCGGCGCGTGCTGACTGCGATGGTGCTGTGTCCTGTTGGAATGTCCAGGATCTGCGGCCAAATTGTTTGCGTGCCCAAGGCATAATACACCGTAGAGAATATTTTCGCGATAATATTCGGCATTTACCATAGGCTGTTATGGCGTGCCCACACCATCACCATCGCCGGCGCTTGAGTTCTGGTGGCCAGCCGAAGGTGTACATTTTCAGCTGACCTCTTTGGTCAGGGAAACCAAGTTCGGCAGTTCACCACTTTCGGCCAAGCGAAGCAACTCTTTAGCTCTTTTGAGTCTAATTTCTTTCTGTTGCGGTGAAAGTTCTTGTACTTTTTGGAATTTCAATGGCTTTACCCCGAGCTCATTTTTCAATATTTGCCGATTGAAATGTTGCGATATGTTCAGTCGGGCTACGGTACCAGTATCACTGTAACGAGCAATGGTACGAGACACAAAAGATGTATTCACATTTAAATGCTGGAGTGCTCTAACGATAGATACTTGTGGTGTTCCAGCCAAATATAAAGAAATCACACTACCACGCTTGAATTCCATCACGAAAAGATCTGGCCCAAGGATGACTCCTATTGAAATTGGTGAGAATCGGTTCCAATAATATCAGCCCAAATGACCCGGATTTTGTAACATCCGACCGTATTTATGTTTCATCCGATTTGGTGTTTAAGTCCCTCACATTTGTAATATGCATTCGATAACAAAGTTATTTGATATCAGATACAGCCCAGAAATACCTCTGTCAAATTTTATCAAGATAGGTTCAGATTTGGATTTGACTCCCATATCAACCGATTTCGGGTTAATTGTGCACAAAATGGCTAATATAAATTTGGTGAAAATCCGTTCAGATATATCTATAGGTCCCATATATATGTTTCTTCCGATTTGGTGTTTAAATCCCTCACATTCGTAATATGCATTCGATAACAACGTTATTTGGTACCAGATGTCAGATATAGCCCAGAAATGCCTCTGCCAAATTGTATGAATATCCGTTCAGATTTGGATATAGCTTACATATATAACTTCAACCGATTTCGGTTTAATTGGTATAAAAGATAAAAATATCTCCGCCAAATTTATTGAATATCCATTAAGAATTGGATATGCCCCCCTATATTAGTTCGCTCTGAAACCAAATTATAACTGCTTTAAAGCCAAATGTTGATAAGTGGTATGATCTAATTGAAATTAATTATTTTGTTACGAGAGCTCTACTAAATAAGCGTGTAGGTAGTGGTGTAGGGTATCACAAAGTCGTCCCCGCCCAACTTTTGGACTTTCCTTAGCGGTTTATTTATTTATTTTTTTGAAAATTTCCAATTTTTTCCCAAATGGTGGAGGGTATTTGAAGTACGGTCCGTACGGCCATTTAGTACACTATAAAGTACGTGTTTCCAAAAATACCCCCATATCTAATTACTTCATACCCTACATGCATTTTGTCCAATTTCATGCATTTTTGTCCAGTTTCATTTTGATCGAACTTGATATAGATAGATGAAGAAGTTCACTCAGGCCCTGACATTTGTTCATTGCCTCTGTAGCGTGCAAGGACAATAAAAAGATTCAAAAAGCACACACAAAACAAAGAATACCTGTTTCATACCGACCATTGCTTGTTCTCTGAGAGATCGAATCTTTGAAAACATATCCAATATGAATCAATACGAAATGGAATTCACAATATCCACAAAAACCCCAAACTTTATTTTTCCTAAAGAAACCCTCGTTAATGAATGCAAATGGTCAATTTGCTGAAAGGGCCATCCAAGAAATAAAATATCAACATTTTCTTATGTGGAAAACTCTTTTCATTGAGATTCATAAACATTTTTATGGTAATATTTTCTGGAGTACCCACAAGGATGCATTCATGAATGTGCATGGTAAAACTTGAGATTCTACACAGCAACATTGTACGACTTATGTTAGAAAAGGCGCCAGCCTGCAATCTGGCATGTGACTAGCATGCACTTGCATGCATGCATTGTCGCCAATGCACCAGGGCTGAGAAAGACTAACAGAAGGGAAATTTAAAATTATGACCGATTAGAATTTACAAGGAAGACTACTGCTCTCATTGAGAGTTATGAAAATGCATAGCTAACGTATAATACGAATAACAAAAATAAATTCAAATAAATGCTTCGTAAGTTGAAATTATTATTAAATGGATTAAGCTATTGAATTTTGATATATGTGAGTGCAACAAAGCTATGGTAGCTAAAATAGTATGGATGCCTGGAAACATTTTATGAAAAGTTTTGAGTGGGACATGAAAAAACTGATTTGATGTTATGGTTTCTTCGCAGTTTTTATAGTTTTGGAGGCATAATAGAAGTCTAATTTATTGGGCTTAAAGCTTCATCGGTTTCCATTCTTTTTACAAATAACTGTCACGATATTGCACGTACAATCCAAGTTGTCGGTTTTTTCGATATTGCATTATATTTCAAAGCAGTCAGACAGCTTTTCGCTCATTTATGCCAAATATATTTTAATTTTTCTCGAATTAGAAATTTTTTAATATTTTGGGCCATTTTTAACCTATAACTAACGAGGTGGTGTACAATTTTACTCTCTCTCTCTCTTAACATTTTGTTGAAATTCTCTCTTAGGTTGCGATGAATGAAAGTAAGTTTTCTGTTTAAATAAACGAATCAGTTTTTTACTAATCGTAATTTATAATATACAAGATTATACTTATAAAACAAAAAAACTATCAAAAAATGTATATTAACTTTTTTAAATTAAGAGGAGTAAAATTTACCACAACGTCATAAAATATCTTCCCAAATGTCAACTCAACAGTTAAAGGCTAATAGTGACATTTTTTTGTTTTATTATTTATATTAATGAATCTTGAAATTATTAGGGCGGAATGCTAGATATGGAAATTCGAACTAGAAGAGTACAAAAGTCACGAACATTAAAAAAAATTAAAACCCATATATCCTTGGGGACGTACTAAAGGGTGTAAGGACATTTGAAGTTTAAATGTAGGAAAAAGGTGCTTATTTGGTACCATTTTGATTTTTTCGTGAATAGAGAATTTTCAAATGTATATGGGAATAAAAGATGAGAAGGCTGTCTGGTACTATGAAGTGGTACTAAATTTTAATTCGTATGTTACATTGTGTTGCTTTTAGATAAGGCGGAGGATTGGAATATGCGTAATATATGGTTTACGAAAGCAGTACAGCGTGAGATGAAAAAACTGCAACCAACTTCAGACTGCTGTCATTTCTAAACTACTCGTCCGACAGCTGTTAAAATTATTCCAGTGAAAGAATTCAAGCGTGATAATGTGATTTCTTTATACTTGGCTGGAAAACCACAAATGGCTATCGTTAGAGCACTCCAGCATTTAAATGTGAATAAATCTTTTGTGTCTCGTACCATCGCTCGTTACCATGATACTAGTAGCGTAGACCGACGTAGAGCGGGCTAGTGGACGGAAGAAAACAGCTACATCAGCAGAAATGGTTAGAAAAGTAAAGAAGCGACTTGATCGAAACCCGCGTCACAGTGGCCGAAAAATGGCTACTTAGATGAACACATCGCAATATTCCATTCGGCAAATTTTAAAAATGAGCTCGTGGTAAAGCCATTGAAATTCCAAAAAGTTCAAGAATTTACACCGCAACAGAAAGAAAATAAACTCAAAGGAGATAAAGAGTTGCTTTGCTTGATCGAAAGTGGTGAACTCTCCAATTTGGTTTTCTCCGATGAGAAAACATTCATTGTCCAGCAATTTGTAAACAAACAAAATGATCGTGTTTACTTGCCAAAGAGGTCAGCTGAAAATGTGCACCTTCGGTTGGCCACCAGAACTCAAGCGCCGGCCATAATGATGGTATAGACCTCCATAACAGCCGATGGTCGCTCTCCAATCGTATTAATCGACCGTGGCATCAGAATAAATGCCGAATATTATCGCGAAAATATTCTGGAGGGCACGCAAACATTTTAGCCACAGATCTTGGACATCCCAACAGGACTCAGCACCATCGCACTCTGCACGCGCCCCCCTAGAATGGTCATAAAATGAGGTTCCTCGCTTAATTTAAAGCGCAAAATGGCCACCAAAATCTCTGGAAACCAATCCGTTGGACTATTGTGTCTAAAGTATTTTGGAAAGCAAGGTTGGCACTAAAAAATACCAAAGTGTCGATCACCTCAAGCAAGCGCTTCACCGGGGATGGGCCAAAATACCGCAGAGCATTCATGCAGCGTGTGACGGTTTCGTTGGCCGTTTAAAGGCCATAATTCGTGCCAAAGGTGACCAATTCGAACAAATCTAAACTTTTTCTAAAATTATATGTTATTTCCGACATTTGTTGCTTTTATTCAATAAAATTTAAAAAAAAAATGTACAAATTATGGCGTTTGACTTGTTTCAGGACTTAACTTGATATATGTATACGTCCTACAACTGCTAATATTGGCCTTGGAATCACTCTAAGTATGTAGGGTTAAGATAAGGACGTTTTGGAAATACGTGGTTAATAGTAGGGCTGGCACAGGGTAGCATTTTTATGACTTTGTTTATCAATGGTTCTGATTGTATGTGTTGAGAAAATTGCAAGAGAGTAGTAGATAAAGAATAATACATTCGGTATTCTATATCTGTTCAAGAAATTCGAATGTATAATCGTTTAAAGATATATATAATAGACATGAATTATTATTCCAAAGTTTTGAAACATGGATATTTTTTAAAGTTTTTCAAAAAATAAAATATCTTGAAAACATCTTTTTTATTATTCTACAAACACAAAACCACAGATTAAAAATAATTTCAAAAACCAACTATTTTAATAATAAAATCGATTTTTATAATTATTCTTTACCACTTTCCAAACACATACTCCTCATCACTTCATTTTTGTTTCCCTTGTTTGTTTTGCAACAAAACCACGTGCTCGACCGACCTTTACAACAAAGTACCACCACACTTCAAAATCAAACCAAAACATTACAAACAACGACGACAACAATGGACAACGTGTATGAAAATAACACGTGGTTCGCTTGTAAATAACACAATCCTGGAGTTGCCCCATGCAATTTCCTCCCACTCATTGCACGCTTTAACAGAAGAGGTTGATGATTTCATTTCTAAACGGAATTTCATGTTGTTAGCAGGATACTCTGTGTAAATTCTCCCCGGGTATGTTCAATTGTAATTTATGGCAACAAAACAAAACCTCTCTCTCTCTTCCATTTTAAACATAACCTTCACCATCTGTGTGTGAATGCGTTGAAGTTGTTCGCTAAACACTTTACAATGGACTGACTCAATTTGTAAAACCTTTCTTCTGATAACCAGATATATGTAAAGAATTGGACCTTTTCCTTCAATTCTAAACGAATATGTTGTGAAATCCTCATTGGCAACAAATAAACGTTGCGCATCCAACCCAACCCATATTTAAAATATTACACATTAATGCCATTGTTTGTTTTTTTCCTTGGACCTTCCGAAAAACAACTGTAAACTTTCTAAAAGCGGCACAAAAATGAATTGAAAAAATCCTCTCAGACTTACTGCCAGCTAATGGACAGCCTCATATCAAGATTGTTTAGATAAGACCAGACTTCTTTAAGGAATCCAATCACGTTTTATTTTTAAGTGTGTGGGTCTTGCCGCCAAGAAATATTTTTTTGCAAGAAATCAAACGAATTTATTTTGCGAATTACACGTCGAGAAATTGAGGTAGATTTGAGCAATTTATGAACTGAAATCAAATAACACCCTTTGCTGACAGCTACCACAACTACCTATGATATACTTAAGGGTGAGATAAGGCTTGATATTTGGAAATTCGAATTATTATTTCACTTAAAGTATAAGAAGGTACTAATATAATGGTACAGTTGAGATTGAGTGATTGGAAGATGCTAGAATGTTTAGGAAAGGTTTCACTTAAAGGTACTCAATATAATGCGATTTGTATTGGGCAAACGGATCGACCGGATCAGACTGCTGTCATTTCTAAGCCACTCGTCCTGCAGCTCATTGTATTGTCTACAAGAGTACAAAAGCATTTTGATGAGAATTTTCCAGAAAAAAAGTTATTAGTGACGGAATTCAAGCGCGATAGTGTGATTTCTTTATATTTGGCTGGGAATCCACAAGTGACTATCGTTAGAGCACCCCAGAATTTAAATGTGAATAAATCTTTTGTGTCTCATACCATCGCTCATTACCGTGATACTGGTAACGGAGCCCAACGTCAAGGAAGTTGACGGAAGAAAACAGCAACATTAGCACAAATGGTTCGAATTGTAAAGAAGTGAGTTGATCGAAATCCGCGTCGTAGTGGCCGAACATATCGCAATATTCCTTTCGGCAAATATTAAAAAATTAGTAAAACCACTGAAATTCCAAAAAATGCAAGAACTTACACCGCAACAGAAAGAAAAGAGACTCAAATGAGCTGTGCTTGGCCGAAAGTGGTGAACTGCTGTATTTGGTTTTCTCCGTCTCCGATGAGAAAACATTCGTTGTCCAGCAGTTTGTAAACAAACAAAATGAAATGTGGAAATGTGCACCTTCGGTTGGCCACCAGAACTCAAGCTCCGGCCGTGGTGATGGTGTGGGTCACCATAAAAGCCAATGGTTGCTCCACGCTCGTATTAATCGACCGTGGCATCAGAACAAATGCCGAATATTATGGCAAAAACATTCTGGAGAGTGTATTAAAACCTTGGGCACGTAGACCTTGGTCATTTCAACAGGACTCAGCACCATCGCACTCAGCACACGAAAACCAAAAATGGTTATAAAATGAGGTTCCTAACTTCATTTCCACCCACCAAAATCTCCGGCCACCAAAATCTCCGGATACCAATCCGTTGGGCTGTTGTGTTTGGAGTATTTTGGAAAGCAAGATTGGCACTGAAAATTACCAAAATATTGATCACCTCAAGCAAGCGCTGCGCCGGGAATGGACCAAAATACCGCAGAGAAATGTTCGGCAGCGTGTGACGATTTCTTTTGTCGTTTGAAGGCCATAATTAGTACCAAAGGTGACCAATTCGAACAAATCTGAACTTATTCTAAAATTTGATGCTAATTCCGTAATTTTTTCCTTTCATTCAATAGAATTTAAAAGAAGTGTAAAACTAATGGCGTTTGACTTTCTTGAAGTTTTTTATCTCACCCTGCAGATGTCCCAAATTCGAATAAAGATAAACAAATCTTGAATTTTATCGGATAAGTATTTCTAATATAAAGAGTTTGTTTTGGGAATGCGTACATAAGTGTACCCATCGTATGGTATTACATTTGGAACCAATGGTTTTACATTTAGTATGAAGTATAGAAATAGAAATAAAATGCGATCTATAACGTGTACGTAGGACTGTATAGACTGTAGGAATCCAAGCACAGATTTGTTTGTATTCACTTGCGAGCAGGATTTCTAGAAGAATGAGAGTTTACTATTCACTCTTTCATTTTTGACTCTTTAGTGTGCGAGCGCTTTCGAGTCACTCTTATTGAAAAAATTAGAGGGGAACCGAATCGCGGGGTTTTTTCGGAGGTCTGATAGGCATAGAGGTGGAGGTGTGCATTTTGGTATGGGCATGTTTTTGAATGTGCGTACCTTATAGAGTGTCATGATAAAGTTAGTATTCTGAAGTTTCTGAAGTTTCTAAATACCATCCTGAAGTACTCAAATCAAAAATTTGAAAAAAACGATTCTCTTTATTGAAGTATGATGCTTAGTTCAAAATGTGGAAATTTGGAGAAAATTTTCTGCAATGACTGATTATAACTTTCCGAATTCCAGCTATATAAGTTCACGCAATGGCAACACATGGAACATTAAAACTAGTTACTACCTTTCGTATGCAGTATTAAAAAAAAAAAAAACATTCGTCGCAACACAAGACGAACAGAATGACAAAATTAAAAAAAGCTTAGTTAATTTTTAAATTCACTTCTAAATTTTCAAACGATCATATAGCTTATATGTAATCCAAACTGTGTACAACCTTATATTTACATCAAGCAGGTTCGAAAATGAAGTTGGTTCCCTCCTTCCTCCTTCTTGTGCCTCCCCGATAATCTTTGGAAATTTTGGAAAATTAGTATTTACATATGAAGTAAACAGAGTTAACGATTTCGTCCAAACTGTCCACATTGAAATATTAGATACCAAATTTTGTTGACAATTCCGCTAAAAAAGTTGGAAAGCCTTAAAACACATATCATCCGACTGGACCATACCATAAAAATTAAGGCAAACGAAACGAATTTCTACAGCATTTCTCTAAATTGCGTGTTTCCGGTTTCCACATTTCTTAAATAAGCCCACCTTCTTCAGATTCGAAAATATATTTTTTGCAGTGTACTAAATCTCACCGCACAAAAAGAGCAAATCCACAGCGATCCCACATATCCCACACGCACAATGTTTATGCTTTCTCCCACCCGAATACAAAAAACACTGCATCCTGACCGCAGCAGTAAACAGAGATAGTCCAGCCAAGTTCACATGGTGCGTATGTGAGATAAACTGAAAGAGAAACATCAATACCGTTGAGAGAAAGAGAGCAGCACAACCCAAATTTCCCCAACACCCCATATGCAAATGTGCCAAAGTCAACCAAAGCCAAAGACCGACGAATGCAACCGAACAACAATCAAAACAATACGAACGAAGCCGAATGCATTGGGAACTCTCCCCGACCGTCATCATTTACAACGAATGAGTGGTGTTGTTGTTGCTTGGAGTTTGGAGAGCAGCCAGTTGTTTGCTTGTGCCAGCCAGTCAGCCAGCCAGCCAGCAACCTAGCCAAAGTTTGTTGTTGTTATCGTCGTTGTTGCAGTTTTAATGGCACAAAGCGCAACGGGTGGAGAATTGTCTTTTGGCCACAGATACAATTGGGTTTGTGTGTGTGCGTCTTCTTGTGCATTCATGGCAGTGTTTTTGGATGGTGTCTCTTGAACGCATCTCAACTCTTCTCCCAATGAGGAGAATTTTTGTTGTTTTCTGCTCATTGACAATTACTACGGCAAAGGGTGCACTGTGCTTTGGTGGGATTTTAATTTGGAGAAATGTCTCTTAGAGAACTCCTTGACGACCTTTCAAAAAATCATTCTGTATTCGTTTGATGGTCCATGAAAAAATATTTCTCAAAAATCCCCGATTGCACTGCGCAAAAGCCAATTTTGGAAGTGAAACATTCTAAGTGAAGGTGATAGTATTCAGTTAGTAGATATAAATCCCAAAAGAGTTTTGATTCATCGGCCACCTTACACAAAGTGCCTCAAATATTTTGTTTTATACATCTTGACATTTAAGATAGAAATTAAGAGATTTGATACAGGCCTATTGGTTAGGTGTAGAATCATTTGTACAGAATATAGGTCATGACGGTCAACGTTTTGGTATGGCCTCCATATAAGGATATATCCTTTTACATTTTTGCCATATTTTTCATTCTAATTTGAGAAAATGATGATAGTTTGAGATCTTAGTAAAAAGGAACCATCCGTGCAAAATTATCAATATGGGCCCACGTTTTGGTATAACCCTCATATTAAGGTCTTGGCCACATTTTTCAATTGATTTGGTTCTTATTTAGAACCTTAGTTTCTCAGGGGGTAGAAAACCTCTTCACAGAAGTTCCGCCCATATAAAGGTATCACCTAATTTTTCCTTTTTCGAGAGTCTTGACCACATTTTCCTATCGATTTGGTTAAAATTGGTATCTAGGCTACTTTGGGGATGGAGAAGCCTCATGCAGAAAAACTTCAATATAGGTATACATTTTGGTACAGTCCCCTCATAATGGCACCGCATAAGTCCACATTCCTAATAAATATGCAAAATATAGGGAAAAAAGTATTTTAGGCCCTTTGTGTACGGTTAAGGCTATATGTCAGTTTGATCTACTAACCGAATGTTATCACCCAAATATTCCCCAAAAACGGTTAAAACCGATCTTCAAACAATTTCCCACCAAATCACTGTCCTCCCATTTCAAATGATAATAATGATGTTATTGCCGGATGGTGGCTGAGAACCGTTCGCAACAACAATGATAATGATGACGATGGGCACGACGACAACAACGATGAAAACAACGACGACGACGACGACAATGACAACAACGGCTACGACCAAAGACTGCTCGAAATGAAAACATTAGCGACACTCACTAACGGCTGCTCTTCGATTGCTGGCACACCGTTCTGTAGTTGATAGCCAACGTTAGTCGTCAGTCAGTTGGCTAACAATAAAGGCCAGCTAAGCGCGAGCCAAACATAAACATGTGTGGTGTGTACGATGACGATGATGACGGCGAAGATGGGCAACATAATATTTGTTGGCTGACTGACTGGCGGCTGGCAACGAAAATAGTGTGCCCTACGGCAGCGTGGCAAAACTTCGTCATCTCCTCCTCAACCGCCAACCAACAGCTTCGGTGATTGAGACGTATCCAAGAAAATCGCCAGCCAGAAAAATTTGTGCACACACACACACATCATACTCACATGGACACGCAGCCTGGCTAAGACAAAACCTTAGAGGAAGCCAACAACAACGACAACAGCAATAATGATAACCTATTCTGGCCAGCTCAACATGTCATCAAATCATGCTGATGGTCCACGCTAAAGCAGCAGCAACAACAACAAAAACTGTAGCAACGGTTTCAACAGCAACAGCCGAAGAAGAACGCAATGAAAAACAACGCAGCCCTGGATTCATCAGCTATCCTTCGTTTCATATTTAATTTTTTCGTTTTTGGCCATCAGAATTATTTTTTGTGGACTTTACGTTTTTTCCCCGGAAAACAAATGTCATTGTCCAAAACAACAACAACGGCAAAAAGACAAAGCGATGAAGTACGATGAGATTAGCCAAATCAAATAGAAGCCAATATTTTGAAGTGCCAAAATATTAAAACAACCAAGAAACGAAAAAAACAAAAGAAATTGTAATGAAAGACGGAAAAGCGAGCCACAACCAGTGCTGCTGCATTACCGAAGGGGTCAACTTTTCCCAAAAAAAAATAATTTTCCCAGCTAATACCAGTATTGGAATAGAAGTTCTGCTAATAACCAAACAACCAGCCAGTCATCAGTGTAACGTCCGTCTCGATCATACAGCTCTAGAAATTTGTCCAACAGTGAATCGTTTAAAAAATCAACAAAACACCTTCGAACATCAAAATGAATGGACCTGTTTACACTTTTGAGGTTTTATGAAAGCTGTAACTTTTGTTCGCAAATAATATTGGATTACTGTGGAATATATCTAAAAAATGTAGTAGTGATGTGAAGTTCTACTTATGATAAACAAAAAAAAAAAAAAAAAAAAAATAAAATAAAATAAAATGAAAAAATAAAAATTTATAATAAAATACCCTAGTTGCCAATAAACATAAATGTTCAATACAATAAACAAAAATATATACAAAACAAATGAAAATAGTAAACAAGTGCTTCATATTAAAAAATAAAAAATAGTAAAACAGTAACAATTGCGCCAGTAATAAATATAAATATCCATAATAATTACGCATATTAAATATCTAAAAATAAAAAGATATAATTTAATAATAATGAAAATATAACTCATATCCCGTAAAAACTATTAAATCTACATTAAAAGTCAAACTTTAGTAAACCACCATATCTTCATGTAAAGATTGCTGCAAAGACCCTGATTTTTAGAAACGAGATCGAGATTTTTAAATTTAAATATTTGAAAGGTAAGTTTAAATAGAAGAGTTCCATAAAAATATCTTTACGTTGAGAAGAAAAGTTAAATACCTATGATTTTATTTGGTAAACTGCAAAAGGTTAAAATCAATGAAACTAAATAGGAAAAAAACAGAAAAACGCAAATTTCAAACGCAAAATTTCATTCTATTACCAATAACATTAAAAAAGTAAGCAAAGGCTATAGTCGTGCCGGGCCGCACAAAATACTACAAAATCTATGTAAACATCATTATTGACATCTTTTCATGTTATTTTTTAGATTTTGTGCTCTTATAACAAGAGGACATTCTGAATTGACAAAATTTGTCAAAATCGGTCCAGCCATTCTTGAGATATAAGCATTCTAGCTAACATCCCCTCCCTTTGTATATATACGTTGTATATATTTCGTAATATATACCCGATATATTTACTATCGGCATCTACGTAACGGTCAGAATTGACCTGTGACTTTTATTGAACACAAATGTTATGGTCTATTTCACCCACTAAATATTACCCAATGACCATCAAAATTGGAAGACTTCTACCCAGCACTAAGCTCTAACTCCATGCTAACTTCCGTGTCGATTGGTCTATAATTACGACCTGTAGAGCAACTGCAAAATCAGAAAATTTGTCAGTTTTTGGTCCATTTCAACCCCTAAATATTATACGATCATCTCCAATAGGCTTCTATTTTGGTTCTAGTCCCACCTTCATTCTAAATTTCATGAAGATCGGACCATAATTGCGATATGTAGAGTGATTACAAATTAACATAAACAGACGGACAGACAGACAGAGGTGTTACATAATTTTTACCCCAATCAAACTTATAATACCCCCAACATATAGTGTTGTAGGGTATAAAAAATTGGTACAATGTGTAAAAACTGAAATTATGTCAATATAAAAAGAAGTCAAAAAAGTGATCCAAAATTTGTCTACATTTAATAATGATAATGATAAATTAGAAAACAAATTAAAGTGATATATCTGAATGAAGATTTTAAGTCCCTGAATAGTTTAATTGTAAACTTTAAGATTGCGCTAAGGATTATTATCGTTATACCGATAGATATCTACACTCAGTATGTGACTATGAATAAATTTATATAGGAATAATTGTAAAACCATGTATGGTTTGTATTATTTTCAAATGAAAAAAACAAACCTTAGAAAAATTCACAAGTTAAAATATGGCAATATTTAGTTCATATCAAAGACCCCGTTTTCATTGTACGAAATCCGCGAGTTTTCAAAAAATTTCGATCCTGTATGTAATTATGATTAAATTTGGTATAACATTTTCAAAAATGCTTTAGCTAGGAATGCTCATAAACAAAACCTTCAAAAAAATATTAAAAAGCTTTTAGTACCCTTCACCAATGAAGGAACTTGAAAAATTAAAAAAAAAAAATCGAAAACTACCACTTAAATGAAACCCGTTATATGATATTCGAAAAGGTGAACCTACATACGAAATTTGTTGCAACAGGCTGTAGTACCCATTTCGAACTTCAAATACGAAATTTGAAATAATTCCGGTAAATAATGACGCTAAAATCATAAAAATGAATATCGGGAAGTACCGTTATATGGGGACTATACGAAACGTGGACCGACATGGCCCATTTACGAACTTAACCTGCCTACTGGTCAACTATACATGTATGCAAAATTTTAGCTTTCGATTTCAATTCGTTCGAAATATAGCAGGATTACAACAGACAGACAGATAGACGGACTTCCCTAGATCGTCTTTAAATTTTACGCTGGTCCAGAATATATATATATATATACTTTGTAGGGTCTATTATAAAAACGTCTACTAAGCATTTTATGAAAGTACACTTATTGAATTTTTGAAACAATCCGCAATATTACAAATTATGATTATAGGTGTAACTTAAAGTCCAAAGGAACTTATATATGAGAGGAAAATCCTCCTCTGAATCAATCTCTACTAAATTTGCCGAGGCATTTGTGCCTTCTCAAATAGGGCTTGCATTTCCCATTTGATGCACAATTAACTTGAAATCGGATAAAAACAATCTGAACCGATCTCAATAACATTGGCAAATGTATTTCCTAATGCAGGAAATTTGATATAATTGTTTCTTGACTCAATTAGGTCATAAGTGCCAAATTCCATTCCATTGGGGCTAATATTACACGTTTGTTGCACAATAAAAGACAAATCGGACAAAGATATATATGGGAGCTATATCCAAAACGGAACCGATCTCGATAAAATTTAGCAAATTTATTTCTGAGTTGTATTTTATATATTCCCCTAAATATTCCAAAAATAATAAATCCAATTGTAATCGTGTTCGTCCTTGTGTAAAACTAATTATTTGTGTAAAATTACATCTGGTTCGGGCAATAAATGCGTCCTGTACTTTGTTTAAAAATTACGTGGACAGAGGGACTGATGTAAATGGACTCAGAATGTGATTCTATGCAGATCATCAAAAGGAACTATTGGTATATCTCGTTTCCCTTTGCCTGTTACAAACAATTGCACAAAGACATAATACCCTGACCACCTTGTGATGTAGGGTATAAAAATATTAAAAAAGTAGTAAAAACCCAAATAAAAGACTAAATTGTCCATGTAAACAGTTGTTGATATACGCATTTCAAAAATTGAGAAACTTTACATCTTCGCAATGTTCTGTACTACTGTTTAGCAAGTTATTGAAAATACCTATTTTAAATATAACTTTTTCGAGTCCCAATAGTTTAGCAGCAATTTACCGGAATTTCAGATATTATGTAAAATTTGTCATATTTTATGGATTTCATAAGCAAGATGCTGCTTTTCCGATTCGACGCATAAGATCCATTAACCGGGAGCTAAAATATTGCTTAAGATTGCATAGCAAAAATCCTACTGGTTCCTAAGATATAGGCCTTATGAGTAAAGACAGATTGGTCTTGACTATCTAAAAAATTTATATAAAAAGTAGTTTACACTTTAGTGGGTGAAAAACATTCCAGGATTTTAGCTTTTCCATAAAAAAATGTATAGTCCAAGAGTTTAAGTAGTCCAAGACAAGACTTTGTTACTTTTAGTAGCACTATACGTCTAAATCCTCCAATATATGTCTTCAAGATTACGTACACCATTTCCTTATGGTGCAATTTTAATTGCTCCTTCATATAAATTATTTAAATGTTACATTCGAAAATTTATTTAAAATCTTCTATAATCAATAAAATTCTTAGCCATCAGAATAGGATAGAAAAAACAGTAGTGATACCCATAAATCTTACAAACAAAAGCAGAAAAAATAACAATTGAACAGAAAACGATATCAACACCAAAAAGACAAAAAAATAGAGGAATCTGCTGGAAGTGATAAAAACAACGAAGTGAGAACAAATATTTTAAGCCGTTTGCAAGGAAGAAACTGACCAGCATTTCCTGTTGCAAAGCAGAGGAAAAACACGTCAAAGGACACCAGCAAACCAGTCAAGAGAAAATAATTGCACGATAAAAAAATCAAAAAAAGGCCAAAACTACATGAAAAACATTGACTTGAACAATAAGATTTTTGCCAATTTCCGTTTGGTGACAAAAAATTCGGTAACAAAAAAAGAATGCATTCCATTTTTTTCCTTTGATTTTTTTCCCCAAAAAAGTATCATTTAAACAGGATGCAGAGAATATTGTCCATGTCAGGAGTATTTAAATGTGCTCATTCATCTAGCGATTTTTTTTCATTCTTTCGATGGCATTTTATTTTTTTCGGCTGCCAAAAAATGCGCTTCATTTCGAATAAATTGTCCTTAGAAGTCGTCCTGTTCAGCTGGCCGTGTCAACTCTACGTTTAAGGCCAAGTAAAAATTATTTGTTTTGCATGTTTTTGAAAGTCGTTGGCATGTTCGCCGAATGCTGAATGCCTGCCGCCTATTCGCGCACCATTAAATCTTTTTTGTAATGACTTCGATGGTAATTTGTCTTATTATATCGTGGGCAATGAAGAAGGCAGATAGAGATACACGGGGAGAGTCTTTAGGTTATTTTGCCCAAAAAGGATGCTAATTTCCGTTCTCGTGTTAATTAGTTCGTTTCCATTAAGAGTGAGGTGAATTTTTGAGGATGTTTTCATGTTCGTCTTTCTTTGGTTAATTGTTTTAATGGCCAACATAAATTTGAATATTTCGCAAATGTTAAATATTTGTTGTCCTTTTACAATAATTAAGTTTTTCGTATTAAATTGAAATTGTGTTTGCTGTAATATGGTTAGGAAATTACAATAATTTATGGTAGTAGTTAAAAAATAATTGTTATTTAAAAAATCTTTCTTTTATAATAACAAGTTTGTTGCAAAATTTTTGGTCCAATCAAACATAAAATAGCCCCAATACAAAGGAGATGTTTTTTGTTTTTTTTTTTTAATGATACATGTATTTTTTGATATATAATAATAATATAGATTTTATTTCATTCGCGTCTTGCAATGAAATTATACCTTCAATATTTTTGTCTTTGACTTCAAATTATGTTTCATCGAAACATTTTGAACAAACTCGTTGAGGTACGACTATTATTCTAAAACGAGGTCTCTATTTTTACCGATTTTTGGCTTTATGTTAAGATATGGAGTTTTGATGTATTAGAAGACCTATAGTAAAATTTATGACTAATAATTTTGTAGAATATATTAACAAATATTAACATCTTAAGAGAGTTTAGAACGTTTTAAAGTAATATGACTTAATATACCCATTTATTGACTCTAGACATGGTTAATTTCTTAGAGAAAAAATATTCCCTGAATTTTTGTCGGTAATATTGTCGAAGACGCTATGTAAGAAATTTTCACGAAAATATTTTCAAAAAAGCAATTGTGGGTGGAATGTTACCGCCTTATTTTGGTTACCTTTCGTCGTATACCCCATAAAGTATATATATTCATGATCAGGATAAAATTCTAAATCGATTTAATGATGCCTGTCTGTCTGTCTGTTGAAATCACGATACAGCCCACATTAATTGGCGTTGAGCCTTAAAATTCGGTAGATCAATTTCTCATCGGAGAAAGCCAAATTTGGCAGTTAGCCACTTTTGGCCAAGCGAAGCAACTCTTTAGCTCTTTTGAGTCTATTTTATTTCTGTTGCGGTGTAAGTTCTTGCACTTTTTTTAAATTTCAATGGCTTTACCCGAGCTCATTTTTCAATATTTGCCGAATGGAATATTGCGATATGTTCAGCTCACGAACAATTTTTCGGCCACTACGACGCGGGTTTCGATCAAGTCGCTTCTTTACTTTTCGAACCATTTCTGCAGATGTTGCTGTTTTCTTCCGTCCAAGTCCTTGACGTCTAGGCTACCAGTATCACGGTAACGAGCATTGATACGAGATTCAAAATACTATTCACATTTAAATGCTGGAGTGTTCTAACGATAGCCACTTGTGGTTTTCCAGCCAAATTTAAAGAAATCGCACTAACACGCTTGAATTCCATCACGAATAACTTTTTTTCTGGAAAATTTTCACCAAAATGCTTTTGTACGCTTGTAAACAATATAATGAGCTGTCACTAGAATAATTTTAACAGCTGTCGGACGAGTGGCTTAGAAATGATAAAAGTCTGAAGTTGATTGCAGTTTTTTCATCTCACCCTGTATAACTGTCCACGTTTTGGAACAGCTGCCATATAATGGTACCTCCCGATAGTCGATATTTTTGATGATTTTCGCCACACTTTTTCACAGATTTGTCTTAAAAATGGTATTCTGATCGTCATAATGGGTTCTAGCTCCGGTGGCGAAACATTGTATGTATAGGTGCACGTTTTTGTACAATCCCCATTTAACGATAGTCGGTGTTTTGATTAGTTTTTTCAAATATTTCCCCGGATTTGTTTAAAAATTTGTATTTGTAGCTCGTAATGGGTTGTAGCTCCTGTGGCGGAACATAGTATGGATAGGTCCAGTTTTCATGCAGACACAGTGTATCGGTACTTACCGATATTCGGTATTTTGATTAGTTTTTGAACATATTTCCATGGATTTGTCCAAAAATTGGTGTTTGTAGTTCGTAATGGGTTCTAGATCCAGCAGACCCATGTTTTCTTATAGCGCACATATAACGATACGATTTTCATAGTCCTTGTCATATTTACCCAGGAAATTGTTTCAAATTTGGTATTGATGTTGATGAAGATCTGTTTGATGATAATGAAGTATAAAATTGTCTATAGAGTTTCACGTTTTGGTATTGCCCTATACAACGGCCTCACCCACTTTATGGTTTTTTGAAAAGTTCAACAGTATAATCCAAACGGTCTTACTGGTATTTTTAGTTTAAGGTGGAACACGTTTGAATCCAGATACTATATAATATAAAAATGTTTTTTTTTTTTTGTCTTTGTGGAGGGTTTTAAATATTCAACCCGGCCGAACTCAATATTTTTTTACTTGTTGATTTTTTTTTTGTGTACAGTAATTTGTGTGTCGGTATCAATATTATTTTAAATAATGCATTTTGAAACTCAATCTAAGTTTCACATCATGAATGACTACTAAAATCGCAACCTGTCGGAAATGGTAACACTTAGAAAAATTTACTATGAGGCATTTTAAAGAGAATTTTAAGATTTCCCAAAAAATAAAAAATAATAATAATAAGGAAAATAAATCACAAATAATTGCTTTCAAACCCTACTAATCTTTATGAAGGAATGTAAACGACGGATATTTTTAAATAGCTTTGTGAGAATTTCTGCCATTTTAACCACTCTAATTATGTCTATTTTACCTGAACTACTACTATGTCTCAGCAAATAGTTAACACAGTACCAATGTAGTTTCAAATTTTAGAAGGGCTGCTATGTTTCACGGCTGTGCAACAAATTTCAAAATTCTAGCTTTACCTACCTAAATACCATGCTTAGGCATTAGATATATTTTAGATCAAATATACCAAAATGCAATTGTATCTCAACCTCATACACCAGTAGTGACTCAAACTCCAATTATTAACATTCACTTAATTCCATAAAACAACATTTAGTACATTTTGGTAATATTCGTACCGTTTTAATTAAAAACCAAGCCAAATTTTAATATTCAGCGGTTTTGTCTTAACATCAATATGCCAATAAATTACTCGTCATTCTTAATTAAATTTGTGTCAATCTACTTCATAGTTGAGTACACCAATTTCTAAACGTATGAGTGATTTAAAAAATGTCATATATTTTATATCACTCATGAACATAATATCACTCGTACAAACGACCGGAGTCCATGGAACTAGATAAGGACCTAGTTCGTTCGATCGTACTATGTTGGCACAACTATATTCTTTATACCAGATTGAATATTAACTTATAAAGAACGTATGATTATTACTTACATTACTTTTACGTGTCATTACTCATACGCAACAGAGTTTTTTGGAACCTAAAATGAAAATTGAATATAAGAAAAATTAAAATTATAAATTGATCAATACAACAATATTAACATCATTATAAGCTAAATACGAACAATCTTTTCCAACTTCCCCTTCCCGATGCTTTCTAAGCGCTAACCAACAAATTAATAAAACAATCATGTTCGATAATCGTGTTCCAGTTAATAAGATAATCATTAGCGTCGACACATTTTGTTCACACAGTGACCGCAACATTGTGATAACAACAACATTATTTTGTAAACAAAAACAACTAAACAACAAACCTAACTATAAACAATCAAACACTCACACACACACGCCCGTATGTATATCCCACAAGTCCTCTCAAATTCCTTGCTTCCCAAAAAATGGTACAATTTTGGTAGTGATGGTCGTCACAACATCGAACCACAACCCAGAAATTCTATTCAACATTGTTTGTTTTGTAGCTGTAACTAATGGAGCAAAACACGAGCGCTAAAAACACATTGCTGCGGTTTCGGGTTTTGCCAGAATTTATTAGAATAAAACATATTGGAGGTTTTCTGGGAGGAGGGAGAATATTAGATGTGGTCAATTATATTTGGAAATTGGATTTTAGAAAAAATTAAAATTGTTTAAATATTTTAAACCAAAAATCATAATTTTCAAAAAATGTTTTGTTGTATTTAGAAAAATTATTGAAATGCATTTTTTTACTTCTCCACCCTAATGTTTCAATATTTTCGGCTCCCTCAAAATAAAGTCAAATGCAAAGCATTTTTAACATTTTTGTTTTATTCCAGGGCTTTTTGAATCCTGACATTTGACTTGAATGTAGTTGAGGTTATCTCGACGAATTATTGGAATTATTGGATGTGTTTAAATTGGTTGAAGTAAACAGAAATATAAATACGAAAGACTTTCTATTGAATGTAGATTTTAATAAAAAAGGCATTTTAGACCCCACAATGTATATATATTCTTGACCAGCATAAAAATCTATGTCGATTTAGCGATGTCCGTCCGTGTGTGGAAATCACTCTAGCTTCTGAACGAAATTAAGTAGGTTGATAAAATTTTACTCAAATGTATATTATGTCTGCAGGACTTTTGGTATAGCCCCATATAATGTTTCAAATTTGGTATTTGAAGTTCGTAATGGATACTAGAGCCTACCCCCATATTACAATACCTCCCGATATTGGGTAGTTTGATGATTTTGGTGGAATTATTCACCGGAATTATTTCAAATTTGGTATTTAAAGTTCGTAATGGTTACTACAGCTTGTGATAGAATATTGTCTGTGTATGTCCACGTTTTGATGTAGTCCCAATATAATAATCCCTCCTTGTATTCGGTATTTTGATGATTTTAGCTCATTATTCACCGATTTTTTTCAAGTTTCGCATTTGAATATTGTAATGGCTTATGACAAAAGGTGCTTGCTTAATTTTTCTTCTGTGGTAAATATGATGGGTAACCGAAAAGTTTATCATAATCGTATTATTAAAAAACTAAATGTACTAAAAGTACAAAATATCGCTATGAAGTGTTCGCAGAGAGTCCAAAATTTTTGTTTTTAGGATTTTTCGTGATAAATGTTATGCCGTACATATATTTTAACATCCTTTAGTGGGGAATATCTGAAGGAGCAGGCCAATATTGTTTATCTCCTCTCTGATAGAAAAATTACAACGTGCCATATTTAGACAATACCGTATAATTTCTTCACTTGATATAAGATATTTGACAATTTTTAGATAATGTTGAAATGTGCTTAAGGTAAAATCGAACATTTATTTCCAATTTTATTCGCATAAAATTGTAAATCCAAATTTTAGCATTTTGTGGGGGAGGTATCACAAGGTGTGGACAGAAAAATTCCACACATGCACATCATATCTCTTTCCGAGGGAAATATTAAAACATAACAGGTTTGAACGGAATCGCTGACTTCATTCGCAAGTTATGAGAAATATAAGTATTTAATATTGTAACACTTTGTAGGGGAGGTACTTAGGGGTAGGTCGATATCTATCATCTTCACACCATATCTTGTATTAATAAAAAACATTGGGATGTGTGGAATCTGAAGAGAGGCGGATGCTTATTTCGCATTTTATGAGAGATATAATTATTCAAAATTTTGACTCCTTGTGGGGGAGGTACCAGAAGGAGTGGTCCGACATATTCCATGTTTTTCTGTACTTATGTTGATAGAAATATTGGGATGTGCGAAGTTTAATCTGAAGCTCATTTCGCATTTTATGAGCTTTGTGGTTTTAAATAACGTTGACCCTTAAATGGGAGAGGTATCAGAGGGATTGGATCGATATCTTCAATCCTGACACCAGATCTTATGATAGTAGTTATATTAAGATGTGTGAAATTCAAAGAGAATCAGATGATAATTTCGCTTATAATGGGCGTTTTGTTATTCAAAAATTGTGGCCCCTTTCTGAGTGAGGTACCAAACGGAGTGGCCTGATATATCTCATATTCATACCATATCTTGTGCTAATAGAAATTTGGGATATGTAAAATTTGAAGAGAATTTTATGCTTATCGCATTTTATAAGATATATAAATATTCAGAATCTAGGCCCTTTGTGTAGGAAGTACATAAAAGATTGGACCGATATTTTCGCACCCTACTGATAAAAATTTTGGGATTTGAAAAGTTTGGACGATATTTTCTTGTTTTATATGGACTATTATTTTCTATGGGAATTTTGACCTCTTGTGGGGGAGGTACCAGATCAAGTGGACCAATGTCGCCCATCTCCGAAATCTATATAAGTTTGGTAATAATATTACGATGTGCCAAATTTAAACTAAATCGGATGCTCTCTTCGAGAGTTATCATGCTCACCAGCTAGACAGACAGACCGACGGACGGACGAAAACCCCTAGATCGACTCCAAATGTCGACGACGAGGCAGGTTTTGGGCGTATCAAACGATACCCTCAGTAGCCATATGGCTAAAGTTATAAAAAAGAAACATACGTCATGCTAAATATATGAAAAAGGAAAATTTTTACAAACAATGAAAAAATATTTAATATGATGTAGAGAGTTACTGCCAAATTGTTTGAAAGTAATTTCCAATAATTCAATTCAAATAATTTATGTTTGAAAACGGTTCGCATTCCATCCTATTTAAACTTCTAAATATTGCAGCGAGCTGTATCGAGATTATAAGGGAGACAGTTAGGCTTTGTAATATGTGGAGTATATATATGTTTATCTGTCAGATGAATTTTTCTAAAAAAAGCATCCTAATCAAACATTAGGACCGCCACAATATCCCTCCATTTATGTATATGTGTTTATTGTATATTCATATTCATATGAATATTATTTTATTATTTGTTTGCTTTTGCTGCCTTTTTTGTCTAAATAAGAAAAAACCCATAAATTTTATCGTTTTCTTTGTCCCAGTCTTTATAAATGCATTATTGTTTGTTTAAGGACATGTGTGTGTGCGAGTGTGCAAATTCTGTGATGGGTTCATATAAATGTTTGTCTTAAATGTGTGAAGGCTGCTTGAATGTTTTGTAAAACATCAGACCCTCCCATTCGAGTTTTTTTTTGAAGGCCTGATTTGCTTTGTTGCTGGCAATATTTTGTTTTTAGTCAAATATAAAATTGCTGCATCCTGTCAGTGGAACAGTTGCAAATATTTATGGGGCGCCAAGTGGTCCTGACAAGCCAGGACTTTTTTTTCTCGGAATTTAACATTACATAGTTTTTTCTAAACAGAAACATGGTGGAGTGGATAAAAAAGGAGCCTTTAAGGATGAGGTAAGATAAATGCGTAAAAAGATTGATTTTTGTAAAAATTAAAATATTTTGGTGTATATCCTAAAAAATCCGTAGAACGTTTTGTTTCTAAAAATATTTCAGCAAGTCTCCGGACCTTTGGAATATTTTCTTTAAAGCATTTTAGAAAATAAAAATAATTCATAAAATCCACAAGACTCTATCTGAAATAGCTAATTGTATTAAGTGATTATTTATAAAGTGAGTGCTATTTGACTTTTTCCATAATTTTATATTTTCTCTTAAATAACAAATTTCTTTTAGAGGTCCCCACAGGGAAACTTCCAACTCTAATAAAATGCAAAATAATTTCCCGAATTTCTCAAAACATACTTCTATATTTTGTATGAACATTAGATATATGGTAAACATGGAACATGTGGATCCCTTGACTTTTTTTATTTTATCCAACAACACTAAGTTTTGGGTGTTTTATATGTTTGATTGGGTCGAAAATTATATAAAACCGCGAATTATTGTTCCTAAGCCAACGATGTTATATATGAATCTTCCTATCTCGCCAAGTTGACTCGATCGAGCAATGTGAGTCCGCCTAACCGCCTGTGCATGATCATTTTTAATCACGCTACAGGTTGCAATTATGGCCTGATCTTTAGCATGGAGGTGGGGTAAGGACAGAATAGAAGCTTTTTTTTGGAGATAATGCGAACATGTAATGATATTGCAGTCTCTCTGCAAGTCAAAATTATGCAGCTATCAGCAAGCATAATATTTAGAGGGTGAAATGGACAATAGCTTTTGTGAGAAAAAATACAAATGTTTTTCTTAACCCAAAAATATTTTTAATATCGGCGAAGGTCACTTCTGGCCGATGCATTTATGCCGATAGCCACAATATGGGATATACAGAGTGAGATGAAAAAACTGCAAACATCTTCAGACTGCTGTCATTTCTAAGCCACTCGTCCGACAGCAGTTAAAATTATTCCAGTGACAGCTCATTATATTATATACAAGCGTACAAAAAGAAGTCGGGTAGAATTTTTCAGAAAAAAGTTATTCGTGATATAATTCAAGCGTGATAGTGTGATTTCTTTATATTTGGCTGGAAAACCACAAGTGGCTATCGTTGGAGCGCTCCAGCATTTAAATGTGAATAAATCTTTTATGTCTCGTATCATCGCTCGTTACCGTGATAATGGTAGCGTAGCCCGACGTCAAAGAAGTGGGCGGAAGAAAACAGCAACATCAGCAGAAATGGTTCGAAAAGTAAAGAAGCGACTTCATCGAAACCCGCGTTGCAGTGGCTGAAAAAATGGCTCGTGATCTGAACATATCGCAATATTCCATTCGGCAAATATTGAAAAATTAGCTCGGAGTAAGCCAAAAATGCAAGAACTTACACCGCAACAGAAAGAATATAGACTCAAAAGAGCTAAAGAGTCGCTTTGCTTGGCCGGAAGTGGTGAACAGTCGTATTTGGTTTTTCCCGTCTCCGATGAGAAAGTATTCGTTGTCCAGCAGTTTATAAACAAACAAAATTATCGTGGTTACTTGCCAAAGTGGTCAGCTGGAAATGTGCACCTTCGGTTGGCCACCAGAACACAAGCGCCGGCCTGGTGATGGTGTGGGCCGCCATAACAGCCGATGCTCGCTCTCCGCTCGTATAAATCGACCGTGGCATCAGAATAAATGCCGAATATTATCGCGAAAATATTCTGGAGGGTGTATTAAAGCCTTGGGCATGCAAACATTTTGGCCGCAGACCTTTGACATTCCAACAGGACTCATCACTATCGCACTCAGTACGCTCCACTCAATAATGGTTACAAAATGATGTTCCTTGCTTCATTTCCAGCTCAAAATGGCCAAAAAAAATCTTCGGATACCAATTCGTTGGACTTTTGTGTCTGGAGTATTTTGGAAAGCAAGGTTGGCACTAAAAAATACCAAAGTGTCGCTCACTTCAAGCAAGCGCTTCACCGGGAATGAGCCAAAATACCGCAGAGCAACATTCGAGCAGCATGTGACGGTTTCATTGGTCATTTCAAGGCCACAAATCTCAACTTTTTTTCATAGAAGTTATTTTTAAAATAACTTCTGGGGAGAATATCCCAGACAAAAAACATGGGTACTGATGAGGATTTGTGGCTCTTTCCGAAAGTTACGTATTTCCTGCCCCTGATAAACATTACCATCGTTTTCCACTAATAAACAAACGTTGTTTTTATAAAAACAACAATAAAGGGATTAAGCCTGACCATTTTGCAACAGCAAAATACGATGGTATCCCGAACAGACAAGCCAACAATGTTCTAAATCTTAACTTATTTTAAAATTTGATGCTATTTCCGACATTTTTTGCTTTCATTTAATAACATTAAAAAAAAGTAAAAGTTATGGCGTTTGACTTTGTTGCAGTTTTTTATCTCACCCTGTATATGGAAGCTATATCCAAATCTATATAAACAAATCTAAACTAAACTAATTTGGGAAATATATTTATGCCCCGAATTTCAATATAAATTCTACATTTGGAGACTGTAGCTGTAATAGATCAATAAATATGTGCATATAAAATCAAATTTTTTTGGAGGTACCTCCGATGCTATATCTCCTGTTCCAAGTTGAATTTCAAAATTTAAATTTATATAGCCTATGTTACGTTCAGATGATGTTATAGTATACTCTGACATTTTAAGAAAAAAATGTTCAGCGGTTTTCGAGTCCATAAATTACAAACATTTTCCTCTTTTATAGAATTATTGTTTTATATTTGTTTGTTAATAAAAATATCTACCTAAATAATTAACATGCATACTTCAATATTTTTCCCGATCTTAAAACATTTGTACATTTCTTCTTCAGCCCATTCGTATATCACCATCATCCACTGCACAAATAATTCATATATTAATCCCAACATTATTAATTGGACTTTTATCAAAAAAACACTTTCTAAATATTCTAGTTGTTGTTGTCATATTTGATGACGTCATTTATTGGAATGGTCAGTGAAAGGAATACTCACCTTAATTTCATTTTCTCGGCAAACAAGTGGTCGAATACATCAATAAATCTATAAATATGGGGAAGACGAAATTTTCTTGGCAGACAATGAAACGAATATTAACTAATGCCAAGATTAAAAAAATCTTGACGAAATGCCAGCCAATAATTGTGAGTGAAATTTTTTTTGTAAACAACAAGCCCACTTTCACACTTTGTCTGCCAACAACACGACACGACAGGGGCTAATGAACCCAAACTCGGAGACAATTGTCCAACTAAATAAAATGACAGACAGACGTACGGACGAATTTTGCTAACTTGCCAAACAAATCAAACTTGAAATTATCAAACAATAATTCTTACATCTTGGCCTTTTTGAGAATCTCATTCAACAACCACCTGTTCTTCGGCAAACATATCTCTTCTCACTCTCTCTCTTGAAAACACTCTCTGGCAGTGATCCTCAGAGTGAATGAAAATTCTCGCCTTCAAAGGAGAGTGTGAGGGACACTGAAATCGCAAACAAATATCCATTCATGAGCCAAATGGGAAATACCCACCTCTAGAAATGCTGGCCAAAAAAAGCATTTTTTTTCTTCTTGATTAGCCAATAAGTTAGTGTTGGCCGGTTTGGTGGCAGCCATGGCCAAAATGCGAAGACAAAAAATGTTGTATCTGAAATTGTTGTCGTCATAGTTGGCATGTTGTACACACTCCGTAAATAGTGGGCGCAAGGAAATGCCAAGAAAATTTCGAAGTCACAAAACCAAAGCAAAAAAAAAAAAAAAAATACTGGGCATCGCCACAAAATGTGCGTCAGCGATTAAAGTATTTTCAAAATTGCAACAAAAAAAATCTAAAGAAATTTTGAAAATAATGGCACTTAGCCACATGCACTATTTGAGAATTCCCCCAAAATGGTACACCACCAAAAATCCATTTCATATATCATACCACTCCTCCCCTCCTTATCCAGGAACAAAAGGATGCCTATGAAAGATTGCCAGGCCGTTAGACCACAATTCAGGGAACTGGGAATCATAGGCAAACTCCCAATGTTTCCCCTCCTCAAATATTAACATTAAATTTATGTTATAACATTTGGCCAAACACCAAACAAACGACAATAAGAATTTCCTTAGCCAAGATGATGGGAAATTAAATAAAGAATAACAACATCCAAAATCACAAGCCGAGGCAAATGTTAAAATTGAAAATTTGCTATGTGTTTTGTCTGTTCTTTTATTTTAGCTCATCGTTTGTTTGCTTGGCTGGCTGGTTAGATGGCAGGATGGCCACCCCTCTGCATTATGTTTTTTTTTTCTTGACTCGGCAGCAGACAAATAGGCGCTGCCAATTGCAGATTTTTAATGCGGCACTGCGAGTTGAGTTGATGTTACACAGCAGTACTGCCGCAACGCTGTGAATATTAAGGATGTGGCAAAGAGTGGCAGTTTAACTTACTTATGGTGTAATAGAAGTTGAAATGTCGTAGTTAAGTCTTCGTGGATTTTAAACGATTATACAAATAACAAGTGAAAAAACAGTATGTTCGGCCGGATCGAATTTGAATACTCTTCACCATTTCAACGGAATTTGCTAGTTTAAAAAAAAAATCCGCAGATAAGTCCTGCTAAAACGTTAATAACCGAATTCGAAGACCTAGTCCTGCATATACAATTTCTGTCGGCCTGTGGTATCCATCTTCAAAAACAAAATTTGAAACAATTCCTGTAAATACTGTCAATAAAATAATCAAAATACCGAATATAGGGAGGTTCCACTATATTTGAGGCTTTCGAAGACCTAGACTTACATATGCGTTTTTCTGTCATAGACGCAATTTGATATATTTTTTTTTAATATAATTTGCATATGCAATTTCCTGTCATAGGCTGAAGTACCCATTAGGAACTTCAAATACGAAATTTGAAATAATCTCGGTGAATAATGTCACTAAAATCATCAAATCCTGAATATAGGGAGTTACCATTATATGGGGGCTATACAAAGGCGTGGACGTGTATGAACAATTTTTGTGTCATAGAATGCTGTACCCATCGGAAACCTCAAATTACAATTTTGAAACATTTCAGGTGCATAATGTCGTTAAAATCATCAAAATACTGAATATAGGGAGGTACCGTTTTATGGGGGTTATACAAAGACCTGAACCTACATATGCAATTTTGGAACTTTAAATACGAAATTTGAGACAATTCCTGTAAATAATGTCGCTAAAATCATCAAGATACCTAATACTTGAAGGTAAAGTTGTATGGGGGCTATACCAAAACGTGGTCATATATAGCCCATTTTCAATACCAAAATACACATCAGATCAACCACACATTTGAATAAAATATTATCAACATACTTTATTTCGTTCAGAGGCTAGAGAAGTTCCACAGACGGGTGGACCGACGAACGGACATCGTTAAATCGACATACAATTTTGTGACGATTAAGAATTTATATACTTTGGGTGATCTAACACTTACCTTTACCTACTACTACCTACTACATCCATACTTGGGTTCTAGGCAACCGATGTTATATATGGACTATTGTATTTGGCCATGCTGAGTCGATCTAGCTATGTGCGTCCTTCCGTCCATCTGTTTATGTTATTTTGTTATCTCGCTACGAACGCAATTATGGGCCGATCCTTATCAAATGAATGGAGTTGGGGTTAGGGTCAAAATAGAAGCTTATTGTTTTTGGAGATGATCGCAAAATATTCAGGGCTTTCAATGGATCAAAAATTGAAAAGTTTCCTGATGTCCATTCGCTTTACAGGTCACATTTATTGACCAATCGACACGAAATTTCGGGCAGGGCTAAGATTTTGAATGGTCATGAAAAATATTTCGCTGCTAAAAATAGAGAGGGGAATGAATAGATCGAAGTAGAGTGGGTGCCTAATCAAAGACGAGAGAAAACAGCAACATTAACAGAAATGGTTCCAAAATTAAATATTAAAAAAATGAGCTCGGGGTAACCATTGAAATTCCAAGAAATTCAAGAACTTACACTGCAACTTCGCTTGGCCAAAAGTTGTGAACTGCCGAATTTGGTTTTCTCCGATGAGAAACAAACAAAATGATTGTGTTTACTTGCCAAAGAGGTCAGCTGGAAATGTGCACCTTCGGTTGGCCACCAGAATTCAAGCACCGGCCATGGTGATGGTATGGGCAGCCATAATAGACGATGGTCGCTCTCCGCTCGTATCTCCGTGACATCAGAATAAATGCCGAATATTATAGCGGAAACATTCTGGATGGTGTATCAAAGCCTTGGGCACGCAAACATTTTGGCCGCAGACCTTGGACATTCCAACAGGACTCAGAACCATGGCACTCAGCACGCGCCACACGAGAATGGTTACAAAATCAGGTTCCTCGCTTCATTTTCAGCGCACAATGGCTACCAAAATCTCCGGACTATTGTGTCTGGAGTAAGCTAGGTTGGCACTAAAAAATACCAAAATGTCGATCACCACAAGCAAGCGCTTCGCCGGCCAGCGTGAGACGGTTTCATTGTCCGTTTGAAGGCCATAATTAGTGCCAAAGGAGACCAATTCGATCAAATCTAAACTTATTATAAAATATTGATGCTATTACCAACATTTTTTGCTTTTATTCAGTGAAATTTAGAACAAGTTAAAAAGCAGTAAATTCGGCGGGGCCGAACTTTGAATACACTCTACCATTTGGAACGAATTTGGAAATTTTCAAAAAATCCGTTAAAAATTCTGTTAAAATCTTAAAAATACCGAATATAGCCGTTATATTGGGGTCTCTATGACGTGAACCTACATATGCTTTGTTTGTCATAAGCCATTACCATATTCAAATTCAAAACTTGAAATGAACGGTGAATAATAAGCTAAAAGCATCAAAATACCGTATATAGGGAGGTACCGTTATATCGGAGCTATACGAAGACCTGGACCTGCATAGACAATTTTCTGTCACAGGCTGTAGCATCCATTACGAACTTCAAATACGACATCTCAAACAATTCCGGTGAGAATTGTTCCTAAATCATATAAATACCGAATATAGGGAGGTACTGATATATGGGACCTATAAGAAGACTTGGACCTGTATACACAATTTTCTGTCACAGACTGTAGTTCCCATCATGAATTCTAAATACGTAGTTTGAAGCAATTCTGGTGAATAATGTCGCCAAAATCATCAAAATACCGAATATCTGGAGGTACTGTTATATGGGGGCTATATGAAAACGTGGACAAACATGGCCCATTTACGAATAATCTGCCTGCTGGCAAAATAAACATGATTGCAAAATGTTAGCCTTCTATCTCAATTCGTTTGAAAGATAGCGTGATTAATGTGGAATGTTAAAGTTAATATACCCTCCATAGTATGGTGGAGGGTATAAATTTTTCAAAATAATGGCGTTTGACTTTGTTGAAGTTTTTTTTATTTCACCCTGTATGTATGACAGTAGAATTGTGTCAATCTAGTTCGTTGTTCAGTACCCTAGTTCCTTAAAGTATGAGTCATTTCATATATTTCATAACACTCATACGCAGAGTTTTCATATATACGATCGGAGTCCACTGATTCTATTAAATTTCAGATACCTAGGCCTATACGTTTTACGCTCTGTTTGATAGGATTTCCACAAATTTTTAAAGCTCACAAAAAATTCGTTTTATTTTCTTCATACCAAAATCGACCCTCATGCCAAATGCTTAACAAATTCCAAAAATTTATTACAACCTGAGGAAAGTAAAGAAAGGAGTTTATTTTTCTTTGCCTTGCGAAACCGATATTTTTTGTTATCAAAACAACGATTTTGAAGCCTTTTTCAAAAGGATTCAGTAGTAAACTGAATTTAAAATTTTCACTAAATAATATTGCTTGTAGAATTTGTCATGAAAGTCTTGAGAGCCTACATTATAATTCTTTTGCTCCCAACTTCCCTACCCCATAGTTGTATGAGCAATAAAATCTGACAACGCCAACACTCATACGCCACATAAAATTATAAAAAAACGCAGACATTATTGAAAGGCTGTTTTCGCTTTCGCTTTGTTGTCTCCATTAAAAATAATGCACTCAGACTCCTTTGAATAATAATTTTGCGTTGTTGTTTTTTTTTTCTCTCTCTCAGATCTATTTTTAATTTGTTTGCTTTTAATTCATCACCCACAACTGCGAACGAGTTTTTTTTTCTTGCTCTGTCCACTTTGTTTTTCTTCTTATGACCAAAATATGCAAATACGGTAAATCATTATATTTTTCGGCTGTTTTTTTTTGTACGTTTCGAATTGGCGGCTTCGTAGTCTTCTTCGGCACTTTGGGGGCAAACAAAACTTTTTAGGCGTCATAGATTTTTGCAGGCCATAAAACAACTGTCCACAGCAATTATCGCAAATTTCCCCCCTTTCCCGAAACTGTGAAATTTTGACAAAGAAGCAAAAGCCTGCAAGAAGCCAGAAATTATGTGTCTGGCTGGTTGGTCCTCAACATTTACTTGCTAGCACTTGCTTTGTTTTGTTCGAATTTGTTTTTTCTTTTTTGTTTTTGTGGAGATTTCAACAAAGACAAACAAAAATGATTTAATGATTTTTCTAATGCAGTATTTAATGCCTTTTATATGTTAATCAATGCGAGAGATTTTCTGGAATGGTCACAAACGAAACGGAACCAGACCATCCAAAGTAATGTAGCGGCAACAATTATACCAAAAACAAAATCCCTTGTTCTCGTTCTCCGCCCCCCTCCCCACATCCATTGACATTGTCTGCCAAGGGAATTTATGTCAATTGTTTGCATCGCCGACTGGCTGTTGGCTGGTCAACAAACAAAAACTTGCAAAACTTCTTGTTTTAGTTTTTCCGATCAAAGAGCAGCGCATTGCAATGAGGCACTTGAACCACTCACCAACCGAAATTCTTTTGTAGCCTTTGAAACCCCCCGCGAATGAGGCGATAATAAAATGTCCAAATATTCATCACTCAGAAAGTGGAACACTTCAATTTGGTTGTTTCGGTTTGGGCGTGTTGAAATTTCGAAATTCATAAAGTTAAGCGCATTCCCAGCCCAAAACGAAATGAGTGAATGATTTTAATTGCACCCAAAATTTTTAAAAGCCGGCACACAAGGGTAATGTTTTTCTTTTTGATTCAATTTTGTGGTCGAGAGGAAATGACTTTATTGCACAAAAAAAGAAATATGGCAAAACAGATGCACATTTCTTGTGATATTTTTAATGTATTTCATATTTTTTTTTGTTGGTCGCTAATAAGTCAAGAACTTTTGAAAATAAGTCAAAAGAATGAACGCACAAGGTACCCTATATGACGCCCTATACATTTTTTTAAATATATCTTATAATACATTATTAAAGGGGTAGTTGCTTGAGCCTGAAGTCTAGGGCTTAAAACTGAGACCTTCCAATCTTTCTAGCAATATCCTAGATAAGGGACAAAATTGCGAAAAATTATAAATTACATATAGTACGGAATTAGCACAATAGGATTCGCATATCTGTCTGTACTCTCCATCATGTGAAATCAAAAAAGTAAAAAATTTTTGGACATGAATTCGTAGTGTTTTTATTATACCTTCCATCTAAAATATTCATTTTAGATCTTACAAAGTATATATGTTCTTGATCAGTATAAAATTATATATCGGTTAAGCGACGTACGTTCGCCTCTGGAAATCAGTCTAGCTTGCGAACAAAATGATAAAGCTTGATAAAATTTTAAATTTGTTTATAAGTGTTTTAGGGGCGCATTTATGGTATTTAGAATAGGTTTTATAGTTATAGCCACCGTATAACCGTACCAGTAGATTTATGGTCCCATGTTGTGGTTCCGATTTAAGCCGAATTTGCTATTCATTTGCTGTTTGTGTCCCTAGTATATAGGAAATATCTCTGTATAGAACTATCTATACGGGACCAAGTTTTGGTAAAGTCCTCACATAAACCGTACCTTCAGTAACCTTAGCTCGGTATTTAGACGAAATTGTGTCACACTTTTTATCTGATTTATTTTAAATTTGGTATTTGCAATTCGTAATGGGTACTACTTTCTATTCCAGAAAATTTTCTATACATATTCACGTCTTCGTATAGAATCTAATAATATTCAAGGTTTTTTATTCTTCCCCCAGCCATATAGCTAGAGAGGGTATATATCATTTAATACGGTCAAAACGTGCCTCATCGAAAAAAGGCCTTAGACCCTAAGTCTCTTTGAACCAAATCCGTTTCAGTATATTTTGAGTCGACCTAGCGATGTCCGTCCGTCTGTCTGGCTGGCTGATGCGCAAATAATATTATTATCAAACTTAGACCGAGTTCGGACATGGGCAATATCGGTCCACTCCTTCTGGTACCTCCCACACAAGAGGTCGTAATTTTTAAAAAAACATTTTACTGCACAGAGAGAGAGAGAGAGAGAGAGGAGAATCCGATTTTGCTCCACCTTTGCAAATCCTAATATTTACATCAGTTCTAGGTCAGGTGCGAAAAATAAAATAACATCCGATTTAATTCAGACTTAACACGTCTCAACGTTTATTTCAATATAACATCTGTTATAAAAATGGTAGAGATCAGACCAATCCTTCAGGTACCTCCCCCACCAAGGGTCAACGTTTTGAATAACCAAAACGATCATATAATCCGAAATAAGCATCCGGTTTTCTTCTTATTTCACACATCCCATTATTTCTGCTAACACAATATCAGTTGTGAAGATGGAATTCATCGGTCCACTCCTTCTGGTACCTCCCTCACAAAAGGGTCAACATTTTCAATATCCACGAAGCTCATAACACGCGAAATCACAATCCGATTCCATTCAGACTTGGTACATCTCAATATTTCCATTAACACAATATCTGTTATAAACATCGGGTCATTTCTTCTGGCATCTCTCTCACAAAGAGTTCAAGATTTTCCACTTATAAAATTTTTGCTGGCACAAGATCTGTTGTGAAGATGATCTATATCTGCGAACCCCTTCTGGTACCTCAACAAAGGTCACAATTTTCAATACTTTTATCTGTCATAACTTGCGAAATTATTATTATTTACAACTTACTATATCCAAATATTTCTCTCAACTAGAAACCTATGATGTGTCTGGAATTTATGATTTCGCATAAAATTGAATATAAATGTTCGATTTTCTAGTAATTTTGTCTATATCAATATTTTTATCTGCATTAGATGAAGTAGGAAATTTTCTAAAAATTATCACATATCTCCTACAAAGTGATGTAGTCCAAATCGTATAAAAAATAACGCTGAAATTTAAATCAGAAATACTGCATAATAGGTTCCAAAAAATGTGGTCCTACTTTAAAAATAATCTGTAGGGATTTCATTACTCTGAGAATCTGAAACAATCAATGTATATTTGGAAACCGCCATCACATAAAAACACATCGTTATCAGGCACAATTACACAAAGTATTAAATGACAAGAAAAATGTTTTTCTAAAGAAAGTGTTTCAACTTAGCAAGACAAAAGTGACGGAATATGTTACTGTAAGTTCAACATGACACCCGATAAGCCTCTGGTGAATGAGACACATTCATACATCCTCTTCATCAATTGTCAGATTTTGTCCCTCCCAATGCTCGGACAGCAAAAAAAAAAAATAGACAACAGATCAACGTCAATAAATTATGCATGCATTTATGTAATCTCTTAAGATCTGATATACTTTTTTATTGTTTTTGTTGTATTATTTTTCGAAAAAAAAAAACAGAAGTAGCGTCGCAAAATCCAATAACGCGCAATTGACTTCAGGCAACAAAATCCACCATCAAACACAAGAAGAAAAGCCCCAACAAAAAGAACATTCATAAAAGACAACAAACGTTGAAAGAGTTTAAAAAAAGTGTTCTTATTTTTTGTTGTGTCCTCTAATATAATTTTTCACTAGCGGAGACTTGTAATGAAAAGGGGTTACAATAACATAAGAGAAGGGTAATAACATAAGAGAAATGTGTTTGACTAACCGACCAAATAGCTGTCAGGCAACGACGAAATCTAATATCTTAAAATTTGAATTGAGGGTCGCTGATGGTGTGAAGGGGTGAAATAACAACGATCAATACTAAAGCCGGGATTTTTGGAATTTCGTATGTTAAGGGTACCAAAAGAAAACTAATGACACCGTATTGATATTGACCGATAGATTAGAGCAGAAATAGATTGTGGTGAGGCGAAATGTTTGAAAATTTCTGTTTAAGGGTCCATTGTTATTTAGCTACCGTCCGTCTATCTGTCTGTCTGGCTGGCGAGCGCTCAATAACTATCGAAGGGAGTATCAGATCTGGTCCAAACTTGGTATATCATAATATAGTTATGAAACTTAAATCGAGTTCGGAGATGGACCACTCCTCCTGGTACCTCCACTACAAAAGGTCGAACTTTTTAATAAAAATATTTTACTGCAAAGAAAGAGAAAAGATAAACCGATTTTGCTCCAACTTTGCAAATCATAGTATTTGAATCAGTCCTAAGTCAAAATTGACAATATCGGTTCACTCCATCAATCACCTCCACCACAAAGGATCAACATTTTGAATAATTATAAAATGTGATGTAAGTGTCCGATTTTCTTCAAATTACACACATAGCAATATTTTTATAAACCCAATGTCAAGTGGGAACATGGAATATATCGTTTCACTCCTTCTGTTACCTACCCCACAAAGGGTCAAAATTTTGAATATCCAAGAAGCTCATAAAACGCGAAATTAACATCCAATTCCATTCAGACTTGGCACATCTCAATATTTCTATCAGCACAAGATATGTTATAAAGATGGTAGAGGTAGAACCATTTCTTCCGGCACCTCCCCCACAAAGGGTCAAAGTTTTGAATAGCCCAAACGATTATAAAATCCGAAATAAACATCCTATTCTTCTCACATTTCAAACATCCCATCATATTAATCGACCGTGGTATTAGAATAAATGCCGAATATTATCGCGAAAATATTCTAGAGGGTGTATTAAAGACTTGGGCACGCAAACATTTGGCCGAAGACCTTGGACATTCCAGCAGGACTAAGCACCATCGCACTCAGGAAGTGCCACCCAAGAATGGTTACAAAATGAGGTTCCTAGTTTCATTTCTAGCGCACAATGGCCACCAAAATATTGTGTCAGGAGTATTTTGGGATGCTAGGTTGGCACTAAAAATACCAAAGTGTCGATCAACTCAAGCAAGCGCTTCGTCGGGAATGGGCCAAAATACCGCAGAGCAATATTCGGGCAGAGTATGACGACTTCATTGGCCGTTTGAAGGCCATAATTCGTGCCAAAGGTGACCAATTCGAACAAATCTATATTTATTCTAAAATTTTATGCTATTTCCGACATTTTTTGCTTTCATTCAAAAAAATTAAAAAAAATTAAAACATTATGGCGTTCGACTTTGTTGCAGTCGTTCTTTTTCTCACCCTGAATAATTATTAGCTTTAAAAATCTGTCCACACAGCTGGATCACCTGATATTGTTATACTGGGAAGATTGTCAACATATTCGAGGTTATAATTTACACGATGCCTATTGAGATATGCCCATGTCAAGTGAAACAAATGTAATGATCCATTTTTATATTCTAACTTTTCATTTTAATTCTTTAGAAGAATTTTATTTTAATAAACCTGAAACATGCCCTTCACCATAATCATATTGCTGAAACCCCTTGTCATTAATAGTCTCCCCTATTTTTATATGCTCTTCAGAACACTTCTGGTGCCGGTGTTGTTGCCGTCCACGACAACGACAATGATCGACATAAAATTAACGTACACCAAATGTTCTCGGACTCTAAGCAGATCGAAAGGAGTCTATTTTTGTAGACAAAAAAACTCACAGCAACAAAACAAACCAAAAAGAACAGGCGATTTGTTCAAAGTGTTTTTTTTTTCTCGTTGTTCTTGTTTTTGTATTTCTGTTCATCGTTCATCTGTTAAGGTTTAGTGTGTTATGTGACCATATAATCGTTTCGAAAATAAGTTTCCCAGTTGTTCTTCTGAATTGCTTTATTATTGTCGTTGTTGTTGTTGCTGCTGCTTTTTTGTTCTTGTCACTGATGCTTCATTAAAAAAATACCAAAATCCTTAGTTGTTGACAACAACAACGACAACGATAGTGGCGATAGAAACTACCCCAATACACCGGGAAACAATTAGCGGATTATTATGGGAAATATATTGTGATAGGTGATAATTGTACTCGAGGACGTACAGTTATCCCATATAACAACAAGTTTCCCATAATAATCTTATAAAAATATAGTACCATATTTTGTACTCTTTGGTAACTTTCATAATTGTTTACTATTAGTATAATTTAATTTATTTAATGGTTTTGCTACATGATTTTCTATGCCAGAGACGCAATTTCAGAGCCCTCGAGCTTTCCCATGCTTTTCCTGATTTCCGAATATTTAGGAATTTAATTTTTTCACTAATACCAATCCCTTGTTTGAATAGCGAATATCTTGATTGAGCCTCATACGAATTATTATAATTATAGGTCTAATCATCCATTCCTATTAATGCTATTCGCTCGTAGTACATTTTTGAGTTTTAGGGCACATTAAGTAGCTAAAATCATCAATATAGGGAGGTACTATTATATGGAGGATATACCAAAATGTTTAGCTGCACAGACAATTTTTTTCCTTAGGCTGTAGTATTCATTATGAACTTCAAACACCAAATTTGAAACAATTCCGATGAATAATGTCGCTAAAATCATCAAAATGCCGAATATAGGAAGGTACCGTTATATTGGGGCTATACGATGACATGGACCTGCACGGACAATCTCCTGTCATAGGCGGTAGTATCCATTTCGAACTTTAACTACTAAATTTGAAACAGTTCCGGTCAATAATGTCGCTAAAATCGTCAAAATACCGAATATCGGGAGGTACCATTACATTAGTGCTATATGAAGACGTGGACCTGCACAGACAATTTTTTGTCTTAGACTGTAGTATCCATTTCGAACTTCAAGTACCAAATTTGAAACAATTGTGAATAGTAATTTCGCTAAAATCAACAATATACCGAAAATATGGAGGTACCGCTATATGGGGGGCTATATCAAAACGTGGACCTACATGGCCCATTTTCAATTTGAAGGTAATCGGGAACTTTTGGTCGTCGGTTGTCGAGGGGTTGAATGTTATCTTTGTGACGTCGTTCGGGATGTTGACGGTTTCGAGGTAATCGGGGCTTACAACGTAAGCGGTTGGAATGTTGACATGTAAGACTCTGGAGGCGAATTGGGATTCGTCCGGGTTTGGCAGCTCACTGTGGATGTGTTTGGGGCCCGATATATAGGCCTTCGCAGATGGATAGAGACTCGTTTGGGTTCGGCAACTCGCTAAAGGTATTTTCGGCAACCGATGTCTAGGTCTTTATAGACGTCGGCGTACGGGATGACGGGTTGAAGATAATCGGGGCTTATGACATGGGCGGCTGGGATGTTGATGTGTAGTTCTCCGGATGCGAATCGGGATTCGCCCGGGTTTGGCAGCTCACTGCGGATGTGTTTGGGGCCCGATATATAGACCTTCGCAGATGAATAGGGACTCATTTGGTTTCGGTCTTTATAGGTGGATCGCAACTAATTCGGGTTCGGCAGTTCCCTTCGGGTATGCTATAGTTATTCGGGTCGTCCACAACAACTATTCTAGCTAGCACTACAGATGATAACTACCTCTACGCCACTACCAATGTTTTACTATGATACGGATCAGCGAGCTGAAGTTCCTGGGGAACAGAGCGCCAAAGCTCTTGCGGAACAGCGAGCCGAAGCTATATCTAAATCTGAACCAATCTCGATAAAATTCGACAAATATATTTCGGAGCTGTATTTAAATTCCTTTTTCGAATATCGTTATCGAGTTCATATTATTAGCTGTGAAGGAAAAAATAACAAATCGAATAAACTATATGTGGGAGCTAAAGGTATATCTGAACCGGACTGAATTGGATGAAGATATATATGTATAGGAGCTCTATCTGAATATTGACCGATTATCTCCAATTGTCCTCTATAAGCCAAAAAAAGTGATTTTGGCAACATGTTATCTTGATCAGACAGTAAATTCGATATGTACTTTGTTCATAAAAATACATAAGCAAACAGAAGGGCGGAGTGTGAGTGATTCTATGAGAATCCTCAAAAGTAACTATGGGTCCGTCACGTTTCCTTATGCATGTTACAAAGAAATGCAGAAACACATTATGCCCTGATCACAGTGTGCTGTAGGTATGAAAAATTTGAGATTAGGTTTTACATAGATCCGAACCCTTTGGGAGGTTTTCTTGACATTTCGTACTGGGATATGAAACACATTATCCAAAAAATATTTATGTAAAAGCTACTTTGTTGTTTCTCTCTGTGTGTCAAGTCTAGTAGGAGAAAAAAATCTTTGTCTCATTGCAAAATGTTTTGGCGATTTTTTTTCTTCGTCTCATTTTTTTTTGTCGATCGTCTGTCGCTTTCCTGTCACGGCATTGCCTGCAAATTCGTATGCATTTGAATTTGCGAACAGCCGTTGATGCCCATCAAATGATGTAGCCAAACATCGGATGAATGTGAATGCAATTAGATTTATTTAGTAGTCGTTTTTTCTTTTGCGATTTTTTGCTCATCATTTCGAATTTTGTTTTCATTTTATTTCTCAGATAAAAATAAATTAGTTTCTGTCGTTCCTTTTAGGTTTGCTACATCAATAACAGCGGCATTTTGTTTTTTTTTTTTTTTTTCGAGACTGCCTGCAGATCTTGATTGAGTAATTTTTTAAATGAATAGTGTAGTTTTATTCATTACGAAAATTATTTTAATCATGTTGTTTGTTGTTGTACTAATAATTAATTATTTTTGGGGTACCCTACAGTTTTGTTGCAAGAGAATGTATTGTATGTTCTATTCTAATTTAGTCGATTTCTCGATGGAATTGGTCTTTAAAGTTCTGTTATAAGGAATATTGCTGTTTTTTTTTCTTTGAAGAGAGAGAAAGTGGGGAGTTGTTTGTCCCTCAAAGGATCCGAAGTATCAAATTTCAGCTGATTGAACAAAATTGAGCATTGGGGCAGAAACTTTAAAAATATCGGAAATCCGAAGGGCTATACAAAATGGTGAATGAGTGTGTGTTGCAAATGGAATGACATAATTTATATGTTCTCCATTTTATGGTGGAATAGTCCGTTTATAGGTCTAATATAAATATTATAACGTTCCAGGTTTGGACCATATTGGCTATTTCCTACACTTTCTATGAGATAAGTGAATATATTTTTTGGAAAAAGTTGAACTTTTGTTGTGAAGTACCAGAGAGTGTGGGCCGATGTATTTTATTTTCACATTTAATATACATTTCTTATTCCCAATTTTTATACCCTCCACCATACATAGTATGAAGGGTATATTAAGATCGTCATTTCGTTTGTAACTCATCGAAATAATAATTTTAGACCCAACAAAGTATATATATTCTTGATCAGCGTAAAATTCGAAGACGATTTAGCCTTGTCTTTCCGTACGTCTGTTGTAATCACGCGAATTAAGATTGGAAGCTAAAATGTTGCACAGATCTGTCTTTTGTCTGCAGGTAAGTCAAGTTTGAAGATGGGCTATATAGGTCCACGATATCGTATAGCCCCCATGTAACGGTACCCCCCGATACGCGGTATTATGATGATTTCAGCCACATTTTTCAATGGAATTGTCTGAAATTCTACACAGGGAGTTTCTTGTGAGTACTTTACCTCCTGAAAGATAATTGTTCATATAGGTCCACGATATCTTATATCCCCCATTAACGGCGCCTTCCAATATTCGGATTTTTATGATTTTAGCCACATTTTTCAATGGAATTGTCTGAAATTCCACAGAAGGAGTTCCTTGTGAGTACCCTTGGGAGAGAATTATCTATATAGGTCCACGATGTAGTATACCCCCGATATTACGGTACCCCCCAATATTCGGTATTTTGATGATTTTAACCACATTTTTCAACAAGGAGATCTTTGTGAGTACTTCACCACCTGAAAGAGAGTTGTCTTTATAGGTCCACAAAATCGTATAGCCCCCATATAACGGTACCCTCCATTATTCGGTATTTTGATGATTTTAGCCACATTTTTCAACGGAATTGTCTGAAATTCTACACAAGGAGTTCTTTGTGAGTACTTCACCCCCTGAAAGAGAATGGTCTATGTAGGTCCACAATATCGCATTTTCCCTATATATCAGCTCCTTCCGATATTTTTTTAAATATTCTTTTTCGCAGTGGACCAACATATCCCGTATTTACATAAAATCTATGATTGAAAGAAACATTGAGATGCTCTAAATTTTAAGAAAATTGCTGAATGTTGAACTTACCGAACATGGAACTTATATCTCACTAGATATAAAGTAGGTGAATGTATTGCGTTGTGGTCCGCTATATTCCATCCTACCACCAGATCTTGTGTTTATAGGTTTGATTGTTCAAATTTTAAAAAATTCCGATGCTTATTCGCATTTTATGAACGTTATGGGTATCCAAAATTTTTATCCGATGTAGGGGATATACTGGAAAGTAATCCGATATATCCCATCTTCTCACCAGATCTTGTATTGATAGAAATACTAGGATGTGCTAGATTTGCAGACAATGGAATTCTTATTTCCATTTTAAAGGAAAAATATTTACAATTGATGGAGTGAGCCGATATTGTTCATTTTCGCACCTGACCTAGCACTGATACAAATATTAGGATTTGCAAAGTTGGAGCATCCATCCATCGGATTATCCTTTCACTTCTTGTGCATTAAATTATTTTCTGTAAACATATAGCCCATCTCCGAACTCGATCTAAGTTTGACAGTAATATTACGATGTACCAAATTTCGATCAAATCGGATACTACCTTCGAGAATTACCGCGCCCACCAGCCAGACAGACGGACGGACATCCCTAGATCGACTCCAAATGTCCAGAAACGGATTTGGGCCAAAAAGACCGAGGGTCTAAAACCCTTATTTCGATGAAGCATGTTTTGATACATAAAAATGGTTTTATATCTGGTGGATACTATATAAGTTGATATATTAGAGAATGATATAGAGATAATTTTCCAGCAGGAATCGAGATAGTTTTGCAATTCCAGTTTTTATTGGAAATAATTTCTTGATGGAATGTACGAACATAGCATGAAAATCATGAAGAAAATGTTCTGCAAGATGTCCAGAAAAGAGAAAAATAGTTCAGTATTTGATTTTTTAAAAAATCAGGTACAAAGTCATATAATTGTATATAAACAATACCCGAATTTGAAAAAAAAAAAAATGTTTATCAATAAGTTTTAAGATAGGATCCCTGACATAAATTTTAAAATTATTGGAAACATTAGATTAGATCTTTAATAGGTTCGTGATATGATCTTTAAAAGATTCGATTAAAATAATGTGATATAAAAACTAAAAAAAAAAAACAAATATTTTGAAAAAGCGTTAAAAATAATAATAATATTTTTTAAAATTTTTCCAAACTGTCACTCGGAATCAAGGAAGAAAATCTTATATTTATGTATTATTTCCAAATCATTACGTTTCTCTCATCTTGACTATTAAACAAGCATTCAAATCTTCAGTTTAATTTCATTGAGCCCATAGGCTAATCTGCTTACCTCCCTACTAATTGATCTAATTCCATAAATCAGTACCACTTATGTCCGTGTGTGTGGAGGGGTATTATGGGTTTGCTAATAAAATTCTTGTAAGGACCATCAATTTCCAAAGCAAGGACGACAACACAATTTCTTCCCTTGTGGCCATCGATATGGCAAAACTCGTGGAACAAGTCAAATTCAATTATTCACATCCGTTGGCAATAAATCGAACACCGAAAACATGGAACACGGCTAACCAAACCTCATCATCAACATCATCATTTGGGTAATAAAATGTTCAAAGAAAGTCCTTACATCTTCATAAGACATCCTTCGAGGGGTTTGTAGGCGAGAATAAATCATTTCGATAATTAACACTTTGCAACAGCAACATGAACTTGTTCGAGATACAACTTAGTTTCGATCTCCCCATACCTATTTGGCTGACATGTTCAATGGCTAACTTTTAATTCCTTGTGGCCTTGCCTGAGATGTTGTGTGGCTGTGTGTGCCTTAGGAAAATATATTGGCAAGCAAAGGCTTGTTGTGACGTCACATACACACATCACACATTGCAAAAAAACCTGACCTTTGCGAACACGTGCTAAAGATGGTCAATTAAAAGAATGAATCTACTTCATTGGTGTGGCGTAATTTTACGCATGTTTCTATGTGTGTATGTGTCATACACAGACTTGCTTACGCACAATTCTATCCCTTATCAAGGCAGGGGTATTCCTCGAAGCAAAAGAAATATCGATCGTGAGCCAAGAATTTTTTTTTTTTTTTTTTTTTTTTGTTTACAACGTCGCATGAAAAGAATAAACAAACAACAACAAACAACAACAAAAATAACACAATAAATGAAGCCAAAATACAAGAAATTCGTTTCTGTTTCTCCTCCTCCTTCTCCCTGTATCAAGACGACCAACAATCTGCTGGGTTATGTTGCCTTATTGTTTGTTTTTTTTAATTTTTGGGAAGTAGTCCAGAAACAAATATTGGCACAACTCCACGATCATAAATTATGTCATCTTATCATTATGGCCACTGCCAGCCAAAACGGCATCATGCCCCTTTGCAACAACAAAACAAACAGCAATTCATTTATATCTCAAATACCAATCTACCACACCTCCTTGCATTCTTTTTGTTGTAAATATTGATTTTATTTTTCATTTATTTCTTAATAATATAATCAAAAAAGCTAAATATATGTGCATTTTGACTGAACATTTTTCTTCGAGTGTCTGTTTTCAAATCTACGTCAGATTTGCAATTATTTTCTTGGCACAAATTTCATAAACAACCAAATACCCTTTTTGTTTTTTTATACACTCATACATACATACATATATATGCAGATAGATACATTCATGTGATAGATTTAGCGAGAAGAAATGCTCGGTATATATACATGCATACATATATTGTGTTTATATAAATGTTTGTAATATTAGGGTAGTCGCAGAGAATATTTAGGATATGTCTAAATAAGTATCGGTCGATTTTGCCGACAGATGTATACCCACAGCCAATGTTTGACTATTTTAAAATATTTTGACTTCTATTATGAATTTTCAAACTCTTGACCCTCTATGGAACATTTGTCGACCATTTATATCCAATTTATGGAAAGTCATAAATTCCATATTTATCTCAGGATCCTAGATGAGAGACATATATTTAGATATAGCAAGTTGTAAATAATCGCTGAGTTGTTTCGCAATTTATGACAGAGAAACGTAGTAGGAAAGTAGGTGAGGTACCAGAAGAGGTTCGCATCTTCACAACAGATCTTGTGTTAGCAAAAATGTTTGTATGTGTGAAATTTGAAGAGAGTTGGATGCTTTGAACCCTGTGTAGGGCAGGTAGCTACAGAAATGGTCCAATCTCTACCATCTTTATGACAGTCCTTGTGTTGATGGAAATATTGAGATGTGCCATGTCTGGAATGGAATAGGATGTTGATTTCGTTTTTTGTGAACTTCATGGATATTCAAACTTTTGAGCGTTAGAGGGAGAGATACCAGATGGAGTGGACTGCCTTACTGCCAGATCTTGGGTTCATAAAAATAGTAGGATATATGAAATATAAAGACAATCGGACTCTTACATCATATTTTTTAAGAGTTATAATTATTCAAAATTTTGACCTTTTGTGGGAGAAGCACTTGATGGAGTGGACCAATATTATTCATTTTGGCCCGAGACCTAGAAATGACGCAAATATTAGGATTGGCAAAGTTGGAGCAAAATCGGATTATCCTTTATCTTTCTGTGCAAAAAAAAATATATTTTTTGAAAATTTCGACCTTTTGTGGTGTACCAGAAGGAGTGGACCGATATTGTACATCTTAACACCAGACCTTTGGTTAATATAAAAATGGGGATGTGTGAAATTTGAAGTCAATCAGACCTTTACATCACATTTTATGAGATTGTTATTATTAAAAATGTTGACCTTTTGTGGGAGAGGTACTTGATGGAGTGGACCGATATTGTTCTTTTTCCCACTTGACATAACTCTGATGCAAATATAAGGATTTGCAAAGTTGGAACAAAATCGGATTATCCTTTCTCTTTCTGTGCAAAAAAAAATATATTTTTTTTGAAAATTTCGACCTTTTGTGGGGGAGGTACCAAAAGGAGTGGACCGATTTTGCCCATCTTAACACCAGACCTTAGGTTAATATAAATATAGGGATGTGTGAAATTTGAAGACAATCGGACCATTACATCACATTTTATGAGATTGTTATTATTCAACATATTGACCATTTGTGGGAGAGGTACTTGATGGAGTGGACCGATATTGTTCTTTGTCCCACTTGACATAACTCTGATGCAAATATAAGGATTTGCAAAGTTGGAGCAAAATCGGATTATCCTTTCTCTTTCTGTGCAGAAAAAAAAATATTTTTTTTGGAAATTTCGACCAGTTGTGGGGAAGGTACCAAAAGGAGTGGACCGATTTTGCCCATCTTAACACCAGACTTTGGGTTAATATAAATATAGGGATGTGTGAAATTTGAAGACAAAAGACCCTTACATCACATTTTATGAAATTGTTATTATTCAAAATGTTGACCATTTGTGGAAGAGGTACTTGACGCAGTGGACCGATATTGTTCATTTTCCCACTTGGCCTAGCACTGATGCAAATATAAGGATTTGCAAAGTTGCAATAAAATCGGATTATCCTTTCTCTTTCTGTGCAAAAAATATATTTTTTGAAAATTTCGACTTTTGTGGGGGAGGTACCAGAAGGAGTGAACCGATATTGTCCATCCTCACACCAGACCTTGGGTTAATATAAATATTGGAATGTGGGAAATTTGAAGACAATCGGACTCTTATATCACATTTTATGAGAGTTGTAATTTTTCAAAATTTTGACCATTTGTGGGGGAGGTACTTGATGGAGTGAACCGATATTGTCCATTTTCACACCTGACCTAGCACTCACGCAAATATTAGGATACTAAACATGGTACAATTTGGTTTTGGGTGAACGGAAGGAGCTGGTAGTTTCAAGTGATAAATAGTTGGGTTCGAAATTTTAGTTCAAATAGCATAGAAATGGTACTGATATTGCTTGAAATCAGAAATTTTGCTTTAAGGCCTCAGTAAGCGTAAAGGATTGGGAATTAACGTTGGGTTTTGAAAATTTGTACCACCAATGCACGAAAAGTACTATATTTAAAAATACACATGAAGCCTGGACATGTGGAGGTGGTTTCGGAAATGTGTACCATAATTGTACGAAAAGTACTGAATGGTATACTATATTTAATAGTGGGTGAAGGGGTAGAGCTAAAATTCTGAAATTTGATATTTAGATAACTGTTGGTATCTGAGGTTAAAATTTGGCGGTGGTTTGCAAATGCGTCCTTTATTTGTACGATAAGTACTACATAGTACTAAATTTGGTATTGAATGAAGGGGTAAGGTTGGAATCCTCATATCCTTGAAATTGACGTTTCTGTTGAAATCGGGATTTGAAATATTGAGATGGTCTCGGAAATATTAGTACATATTATTATTAGTACATTCTGAACGAAAAGTACAAATAGTACTAAATTTAGTCTTGGTTGAAGGGATGCAGGTAAAATCTTGAAATTTGAGATTCATATAACTATTGGTATCTGAGATTGAGATTTGGAGGTAGGTTTGGAAATGCATGCTAAATGGTACAAAATTGTATATTATCTAAAGGGATAAAGCTGGAATACCGACATTTTGATATTTAAGTCTCAGTTGGTATCTGGTGGGAATATTGAAAATACATACTATAATTATTGTTACTAAATTTGGTATTGGGTGGAGGGATAGAGCTGAAATTCTAAAATTTCATATTGAGATCGCTATGCTATCGCTATGTACATATGAAGATACTGAAATATTTTTGGACAGAAAATGTGGATGTGGTCCATTGTGCAACTGTTTTTCCAATATCCTCTCAGGTATACTTCAAAATGGAAGATTGTAAAGAATTTTTGGTGTAATAGTTGAACATTTTCATATTATTGTTTTCGAAACAGGAACAACTTAAATAATATATAGAAGATTGAAAGATAGAAAATTTAGTACGATGTATGAAGTTCTGATTAAAAAAATTGTCAATGGGGGCTAGTCGAAGACGCGGTTCTGCATATAAATTTTTTTGTCATAGGCTGTAGTAGCCATTACGAACTTTAAATACGAGATTTAAAACAATTCTGGTAGAAAATGCCGCTAAAATCATGGAAATACCGTATATCGGTGGGTACTGTTATATGGGGGCTATACGATATCGTGGACGGATATAGCACAACTTCGAACTTAACATGCCTACATACAAAAGACTGACCTGTGCAATTTTTTTTTTTTTTTTAACTCCAGCTTGATTACAACACACGGCAGACGAATGTACAAGGCTAAATCATCTTAGAATTTCACGCTGATCAACAATCTATATACTTAGGTTTACGATTATTATTTCGACGAGTTACAAACCCTCCACCACACATAGTAAAGGCCTTGTTATACCCTCCACCATACATAGTATGGAGGGCATATTAAGTTCGTCATTATGGAGGACTTTTCGCTGACAAAGTAGCGGGCACTTCTTAGTACAAACTATTGTGCTAAATTTTAAAAATCTGCGTGAAATAATTTTGTCGTGATTTCAGAACTTATAATATAAGTCTTATAATAGTAATGAAAGTCAGCTGTAGTAAAAAACACTAGTCAATCGAGCCATGACAGTCAAAACTATATGTCTAAAATGTAACTTATGCACTGAAATTTTTTAAAACAAATTAAAAAAAAATAAACTGTTAAATTATTCAATAAAAAAGTACTGTGCTATAACTCCTTCCAAATTTTCGAATGATTACAGAGCAGTGTGGAAGGCGTATCTTTTATACATTAGTTAAAAATATGCACATGTTAACTAATTTATTGTCTTTCTCCCTTTCTCTCTTTTACAGTCAACTTAAAGCCAATAGTGCCAACAATTTTGGAAACCCATAAAAACTGCATTCGTCGTTCTTTTATTTCTTCAAGCATTGCAATATGGTTGTATATAAGCCACGCAATAAATGCTAACTTATATGAACCTTATATACAATGTCAAGCTTCTCACTCATTGGCCTGACCAACCAATGGTAGAAGTAAATAGAGGAAATAAAGCCCAAACCACCACCAACACCGGAAATGACAATACTACAAGCAGTTTGTAATAGTGTGTGTGTAAATGTTAACTGTACTCCAGCTCCTGTATTCCATTTCACGCACACACACAAGCAATGCTGCTGAGAGAGAGTAAACATGATACTGTTGAAGAGAAATAATAAATGAAACTCACACGCCTAAAAGTATACAACAGTTGTTGCCATCGAAGCCAGCATACTCTTCACTCTCAACGGTTTCCATGGATTTTGTTGTTGGCAAGCAAAAAAGGAAGGAGGACCAGAAATACAATGCTGTAATTGGTTGGAAAGGCTTGCATGGGGAGATGTTAACCAATCAACAGCGGTAAACTTTATGTGGAAAATAAAACACCAAAGGAATGTTATTTCCACACGACCGACCACAAAGGATGCCAAAATACATTAGACCAAATGAAAATAAAAAAGCACACAAATATTTGGCAATGATTTTGGGGTCCTAATGCATTAAAGAAAAACTACGAAAAGGGCAACCAGCAATATTTACATTGAGATATAAACATTTCTCATATTATTTTTATTATCTTAGCGAGATACAAATAGAAAATGGCACAAAAAATCATTATCCTAAAATGTAAATATTAAACTTTTATTCAATATAATAATAATATAATTATAAAAAATAATAAAATTGTATTTAGTTTAAAAATATAGATTCTATTCAACAATAATAATGTAGTTTTTAGCTTATTTGGGCACAAACACCCACACACATAAAAAAATACACCTAACATCGACTCTAAATAAAACAATTGCAGTTCTAGTGACCATTGATGGACACCACATCAACAACATCTGTCTTGTGGCCATCAATAACACATTCAATATTTATAATAATAAAACATTAATTTTCTTTTTTTTTTATAAATTAGTGAATATAAATAAATATACATTAAAAATAATTAAAATTAATACAAAAAATATTGCATAACTATTAACACCCACACAAACCCCATCATACATATTATTCTTATTGTAATACACTTCTAAGAATTCATCAACCAGAATCTTATAGAAATGTCGGAAAAATATAAAATATTATTACGAAATAATAAATCGTTTAGCTCTCTCTGCGGAACCAAAAAATATAGAATTTTATTTAAATGGTTTTGAAAATGGTAAGTTTCATGAAAAAAACAGGGAATATTGTCGCTCTGTTTTCTAAAAAAAAAACAATTTAGTCGGTTTTGCTGACAGATACATACCCTCAGCCAATGTTCGATTATTTAAATGCATATTAACTTCTGTTATGATTATTTAAATTGTTGACCCTCTATTGAGTAGGTTCCGAAGGAATTGGCCAATATTGCTCATTCCGTATTAATATGATATAAATTTTGCGACGTGCCAGGCTTGGACTATACAGTGTGAAATGAAAAACTGCAACAAACTTCAGACTGCTATCATTTCTAATCCACTCGTCCAAGAGCTATTCAACTTATTCAAGTGAAAGTTAATTAAATTGCTTACAAGCGTAAAGAAGCATTTTAGTGAGAATTTTCCAGAAAAAATGTTATTCGTGATCGAATTCAAGCGTGATAGTGTGATTTGTGTCTTTATATTTGGCTGGAAAATCACAAATGGCTATCGTTAGAGCACTCCAGCATTTATGTGAATCTTTTGTGTATCGTACCATCGCTCGTTACCGTGATACTGGTAGCCTAGCCCGATGTCAAAGAAGTGGACGGATGGAAAACAGCAGCATCCGCAGAATTGGGGCCAAAGGTGACCAATTCCAACAAATGTAAACTTATCCTAAAATTGTATGCTATTTCCGACATTTTTTGTTAAAATTATAGCGCTTGACTATGTTGCAGTTTTTTATCTCACCCTGTGTATCCCATCACCACACAGTTGATAGAAATATTGAGATGTGCGAAATTTGAAAACAGTCACATAATTATTTTCTGTTTACCTATATAAACCTTGACAAGCCCGCCCCCAATATCGATCCGTATATATAACATTTATTCCGTTTCTCTCAGAATATGGAATCGGTGTGTAAAGTCTCTATTTCTGCCTCTTCAGCATATCAAGTTTCAAACTGTAAGTTCGTAACCAAATAGGTTACACAAGCCCAAGAAACTGGACAAAATTACCCAAGGTTTTAATTATTAGGGATTGTTTTCCATATTTAGTCTACACATAATAGCTTAAAATTCTTTTTTAAAGACTAATTTAATTAAAATACAGACTAGTTTAACTGATATTTTAAATATGCCATCAATTATGAATTGCATCGCTGTTACTGTGAATAGTCTCTATTGAGAATATCTCACTGAACATACCCTATTATTTTTATGTGCCATGATATCAATCCATTTAACAAATGGCAAGAAAGAAGAAGCATTTGTTTATAAACAACAAGAGCGAAGCGCTTTAGAACAAAAATCGCTAAAATTCGCGAGGAAAAAAGGAAATTTTACCGTTTCGGTCCTCGTCAACAATCAAGCAGACAACGACACTGAACAATTTACTTGTTTCTATCTCTGTTGAAAGGTGACATTTTTAAAATTTTGCTGAATTCCTTAGTTATTCAATCTTTATAAGCTCGCAGAAGTCCGTTAAGCGCGGTGTGATGAATTCTGGATTATAAAATGTCTATATATTCCTTCTCAAAAACTCTTATAGGCCTATATTTAAATTCTCTAGATATAGAGAGGACATATATATATATATAATTTATTGTAATTCCAACAATCTACTGATACAACAAGATGCCGGGAAATACTTCTAGGAATACCAAGAAATCTACCGGTACACTACATTCATTTAAATATAAAAGATGGTCTTCTAAAGGTATCATACATATTTTCAGGAAAACGTCATCAAATAAAAGCTCGCCCCAAACGCCGATATCTACCCATTAACTTGGCCCGCAAATTCCAAAGGGAACGTCGCATTCGTAATGGTGGCATTGGCGTTAATCGCAGAAAAAATAGAAGCAAATTAGAAAGACGTTCTAAAGACTTTGAAACTTCGGAACTGGATGCATTGATACATGCTAGTGAAATGCAGTTAAAAGTGATTCTGGAACAGGATGACGTTTTGTCCGATATTCCATTTGATGTCATACCAGAGGAGCTCGAAGGAGAGGTAAGAAAATATGACACGAAGTCATGATATGGCGTATAATAATAGATCATTAAATCAAGGCTGTACCTCACGTCGGATTTGTGAGTAATTAATTATGTTACATAAAATCCTTGGTTCTTTTTGTACAATCCATCTGTCTATAAGATGTGCCATTCAATGCAGTAGGCGTTTCGCTGGACTCCAAGACTGATATCTCTGGAGCCAAATAACAATATTGATATATATGACACTTTAGAAAAGGAAGAGTCAAATCTCTAATTGGGTATATACCTTGTTTTCCCCATCAGGATGCAAATAGGTCACTATTGATATGTAACCTACGTTCGTATATTTGTAATTTATGGACTCGAAAACCGCTGAACAGATTTTCCTGATACGTCACAACATTATACTACAACATCGCCTGGAAGTAACATAGACTATATCAATTTTTGAAATTCCACTTGGAACTGGAGATATAGCATCAGAATCGGAGGTACCTCCCAAAAGTTTAGATTTTATATGTACATCTCCATTGATCGATCACAGATACAGTCTAAAAATTTGGAATGAGTGACGGCATTTGATCAGAAAATATATTTGCCAAATTATATTGAAATCGGTTCAGATTTGAATATAGCTCCCTTATATATTTTCGGCCGATTTCATATATTTGATGCACTTAACGCGCTGTGTAGGTCACATTTCAATTAGATTTCGAATGTGTGATGGAATTTGTCTAAAAAATTTGTTTTCTTAATTATATTGAATTCGGTTCAGATTTGATATATTTTCGGCCGATTTCATGTACTTTATGTACCAAACACGCTATGTATCTCTAATTTCAATGAAATTTGGAATGTGTAACGGAATTTTACACTAATATACATTTTTCAAATTATATTGAAATCGGTTAAGATTTGGATATAGCTCCCATATATTTTTTCGGCCGATTTCACATATTTGATGCTCCAAACACGATACGTATATCCGATTCCAAAGAAATTCGGCATGAGTGACTAGATTTGGTACACAAATAAATTTGCTAAATTATATTGAAATCGGTACAGATTTTTATATAGCTCCCATATATATTTTCGATCGATTTCATGTATGTTATGCACCAAACACGATATGTATGTTCGATTCCAATGAAATTCAGAATGTCTGGCCGAGTTTGGTTACAATAATAAATTTGAAAAATTAATTAGAAAACGGTTAAGATTTGGATATAGCTTCCATATGTGTTTTGGCCAATCCCATGTATTTGATGCACCAACGCGCTATGTACCTCCCACTTCAATGAAATTTGATGCAAAACTAAATTTTCCAAATTATATTGAAATCGTTTCCGTGTCCCAAACAGGTTTTTTAAAACTGAGGGTTTAGACGTTTGTGTCGATCCAGCCATTTGTTCTTTCATCTGGACGGGCGATGGCACTGTAACTTTCCAAGAAGATCCCACAATGAGATATATTTATCAATTTTCTAAATTAATGATTATTTTTAACCTCCTATCGACTGTCACCGCGTCAACGTTTTGCTAATTTTGTCTAAATTTGAAATTTATCAGCCTACTCTTTTGGTATAACAAAATCTCAAATTTTATATAAAACGAAGTTAATCGAACATTCCATATCGGACTGTTTCTATACCTTGGATTAAACACTGGCTTTTCCTTAACCATAAAATTTTTGGATAATCGTAATAACATACAAATCTTAAATTGGGGGCATTTTTCACTTTTCATCACAACACCTCTTCTACTTTCCACATCATTTTTTCGAGAGGAATATTTGTTCTGATTTACTGAGAGAAGGTAAAATTCTTAAATGGATAGTGTAATGTATGGATGGATAATGCATAGAGCACTCAGCTAAGTCGGCTGATAAGTTCTAACTTTTTTTGCATATTTAAGCCTTTTCTCATATTATCTACCACATCCACATAATCCACATAACTCTAAGTTCCGATTTGAAATATAGTATAGGGATCTATCAAGACTTTGCAACTCATTAGTCATAGGAACGACAAACCAAACATGTAATTTCGATATTTGCCAAAATTCACTTACACTAGTGATCAAATTGCATTTTCGATGTATTTTTTAAAACGTGTTGTTAATTCTAAAATTTAGCAGATAGTGGGCGTTCTCGGTTATTCCGTTGACGGAAACTAATTAGCATTTTGTAGGCCATACTCTTTAAGTAAACTATTAAAAAAATAAGTTTTTTAATAACCCCTACACATTTTCTTATCTTTCAATTAGATTGCACTGGCCCAAGGCGGCGGAACTATTATATACATTGAACGGGATGGATTGTCGACGCTCAAAGTTGTGGTAAGTTTAAACAAAAATCAAGACTTTTTCACATTTCAAGGTATTTTTCCCATGTTTAGCATTTGATTGATACACGCCGTTCGCCAATCAATCATGTTAGCTTTACATATGGAAAGGTGATTTGTTTTTGTGTAAACACTTCCAAAGTGATTAGTAAATATTTGATGATTTACGCAAACTCATTCTAAAGTGTGAGTTTTTTGTTTGGTTTTAAAGACGAAACAAAAATGGAAAACTTTGAGGCGATTGTCAAGTTCAAATGTGTAATTAATAGTCATTAGCGTTACATAAACGCTTAGAGAAGATAGTCAATAATTAGCTAATGTAGATGCTAATAAGCTGTTGGCAATGGCTAGAGTTTACAGTTATTCATAATATTTAGCAAAATCGAGAAAGAAAAAAAATATTAATTGTTAACCACGTGTTATATTCTACAATACTTTGCTTAAAATGCGTTAAAAACCATAACGTAGATGATCAACAAAGTTTCTTGCATAGAAATTTTAAGTGCTTAGTTTTTAAAAACTGGATTAAGTTTTTTAGGAAAATTTTAGCAGATAGGATAGGAGATTGACAAACTATTTTTTTTTTGCCAATTTATAACCGTCTAGCTTTCACCAAAAACTTCCAAAAGAAAATATTTGCAATTCGGCTAATAGTTAAGCATTTGTTTATCTAGGCCTTATTTTTTTAACATCACCCTAATGTTGTGACGTATCTTGGCATAACTGTAATTGCACTCGGAAATTAAATCATTTGCTTCGTATTCTCACCGACTGTTGATTTAGCAAAATACCCAAATATTTGTAAACAAATTTGATATTTACTCGAATTTGATTTGCTAATTGCTTGCAATAATAATAATAATAATGTCAATAATAATAATAATGTCTTTTCTTGTAAGGGAAAGCCGAATTGGTGTTACTGGGTTAATCGGGCACACAGACGTATGGAGAATATTTCCGTTACCCAAACATATTTATGTGAAGCATTTCTAATGAAAATGACACATTTATTCAAATTAAAATGAAAACGTAATGCTCCAAATCCGATGGCTGATGATGTTGTGCCTCTTCTGTTCTTGAAATGACAGTACCTGATGTTTCTGCTATTAGGGTCAACAAAACTAAAATTTTATGAATTTATAACGAGATTGTATTTCAAACTCCACTTGAAAACTGAGAAATCTGACACAAAATCCCCCATATGGGTTTTGTTATTATTTGTTTTGATTTATTAACGTCGCACTCACACATGGCTTATAATTACCGTCAATTCGCTTTATATAGCCATTTAAATAATTAGTTATTCAGACTTTATATTGCGTATGTTAAAAAAAAATGAACTTGACACTTGCTCACATTCAGAACTTTTGTAATGTTTTATGCAATCGAAATCTAGTGCTTTAAAGAATTGCAGTGAGGTTTTTTTCTTTTGAATATTTGGAAAAGGAAGTTGTGCAAAATAATATACCAAATATTTAAATTTATACTTCATAATTATTGTAAGAACAGAGTTTTATTTAAAAAATATTTGAAAAAATATATTTTTATATTTCTCTATATACAAGTGTTATATAGAATTTCTGGTACCACCCCTCGAAAAATATTTTGGAACAAAGTCATTAAAAAAATTAATATGGTACATTATTAAGTCAAATATTGGACACGAAATACACTGTTTTCAATAGCTCCCATGCTCAAAATGTTTAATCATCGTGAATATATATACATAGTTATATTTGTAACCTACTCAGGTCTGGTACCCTATCGTCTCATTTGGCACTCTTAGACCTTGATGTTGTCACAAATGTGTTTAATCGAAATTGAGGTTTCAGATCCCACATTTGTTTGGACGAAATTCATTTCAGTACATTTTAAGTCGATGCTGCGATGCCATGTAGAATTTTCGGTAATTTAAAGAGGAAATTCCGAATCCGCCTAGAATATACACATCTTTATGTATTGTTCTTTTAAAATAGTCAAAATCTAGATAGATCTCTACAGGGTAAAATTAAAAAACTGAAACCAACTTCAGACTGCTGTCATTTCTAAGCCACTCGTCCGATGGCTGTAAAAATTTTCCAATGACAGCTCATTTTATTGTTTGCAAGCGTACAAAAGCATTTTTGTGAGAATTTTCCAGAAAAAAATTTATTCATGATGGAATTCAACCGTGATAGTGTGATTTCTTTATATTTGGCTGGAAAACCACAAGTGGCTATCATTTGAGCACTCCAGCCTTTAAATGTGAATAAATCTTTTGTGTCTCGTACCATGATACTGGTAGCGTATCCCGACGTCAAGGAAGTGGACGGAAGAAAACAGCAACATCAGCAGAGATGGTTCGAAAAGTAAAGAAGCGATTTGATCGAAACCCGCGTCGCAGTGGCCAAAAAAATGGCTCGTGAGCTAAACATATCGCAATATTCTATTCGACAAATATTGAAAACTAAGCTCAGGGTAAAGCCTTTGAAATTCCACAAAGTGCAAGAACTTACGCCGCAACAAAAAGAAAATAGACTCAAACGAGCTAAAGAGTTGCTTCGCTTGGCCGAAAGTGATGAACTTCCGAATTTGGTTTCATCCGATGAAAAACATTCGTTGTCCAGCAGTTTGTAAACAAAGAAAATGATCGTGTTTACTTGCCAAAGAGGTCAGCTGAAAATGTGCACCTTCGGTTGGCCATCAGGACTTAAGCGCCGGCCATGGTGATGGTGTGGGTCGCCATAACAGCCGATGGTCGCTTTTCGCTCGTATTAATCGACCGTGGCAGCAGAATAAATGACGAATATTGTCGCGAAAATATTTTGGAGAGTGTAAAGCCTTGAGCACGCAAACATTTTCGCCGCAGACCATGGACTGAGTACCATCGCACTCAGCACGCGCCACCCAAGAATGGTTACAAAATGAGGTTCCTCGCTTCATTTCCAGCGCACAATGACCACCAAAATCTCCGGATACCAATCCGTTGGACTATTGTGTCTGGAGTATTTTGGATAGCAAAACTAACACTAAAAAATACCAAAGTGTCGATCACTTCAATAAGCGCATCGCCGGGAATGGGCCAAAATACCGCAGAGCAACATTCAGGCAGCGTCTGACGGTTTCATTGGCCGTTTGAAGGCCATAATTCGTGCCAAAGGTGACCAATTCCAACAAATCTAAACTTATTCTAAAATTTCATGCTATTTCCGACATTTTTTGCTTTCATTCAATAAAATTTAAAAAAATGTAAAAATTATGGCGTTTGACTTTGTTGCATCTCACCTTGTATAGGTGGTATCTGATTGGGATTTTAACACAAGGTCCAAAACGGTGCCGTATCAACAAGTGGTCACATGATGTTGTTTGAACTAGTTTCGGAGCAATAGAATAAAATTTGTATTTTTGTACCGGAACCTTTTGAAAAACCCCTATAAAGTTAAAAATAGATCCGTTATGTATTAAAGGTATTAAGATCTATATACTACAAAACAGCCTACACTTTGCCATTCATTGGTGCAAAATATTCTGATATTTCAAAAAGTTCCGAAGATATAAAATCATGAAACTAAGATTTTTTCCATTATATGTTTCTAACTTTAAGCTTTTGTAAGTAGCCGTCCTTGAGCCGGGCATGAGATTTTCTCCTCTGGGATATTCCGACACTGGCTATTCCTACCCCAATTATAAGGATCATGACCGGTGGGATTAATAAAAATTTTGAAAAACACATGTATCGAATTCCTGATTTTTTGGGACGCACTTTCTTCGACATTAGAAAAACGATCGTATACCTTTACATGCTATTTATATCACCTAATATATATTCTTTAAGGTTCCCTTTTATACATTTATAAATTTATATATCTATGTAAAATTAGTTAAATGAAGATTTATCACTTGTTTTTATTTTAAGGAATAACCTGTTCAGTTTCTTTGAAGTCATTTATTGCCGCTTTGTTAATTATGGAATATTATTTTTCGCATTAAATAATTTTTGGGAATATTTTTATTTATTATTTGCCAGCATTTTTTTTCAGTATTTCATTTAAAACCAGAATAATTTTTAATTATTTAACCTTTAACTGTCGAGGGGAAATTTTGGAACGTATTTTATGATGTGGTGGTAAAGTTTAAACATTGTGATTGTACCAAAATAAGTTTATTAAGAAATTGTTTTGAAACGATATTACTTATATAAAGACAAAGATTCTCGAAAGATCTTCTACATATGGGCGAACCCAAAAATCAGTGCTTAATTCATGCTTTTAATACATTTTATACCCCCCGCCATATGGCTAGAGAGGGTTTATATAGTTTTATACGGCCAAAACGTTCCTTATCGAAATAACTGTTTTAGACCCTAGGTATCTTTGGACCAAATCCGTTTCAGGACATTTGGAGTCGATCTAGCAGCGTCCGTCTGTCTGTCTGGATGGATGGCTGGTGTGCACGGTAACTCTTCAAAGGAGTATTCGATTTGGTCCAAACTTGGTACAAAGCAATATTATTATCAAACTTAGATCGAGTTCGGAGGTAGACAATATCTGCCCACTCCTTTTATACCTCACCCACAAAAGGTTGAAGTTTTCAAAAAAAATTACTGCACAGAAAGAGAAAGGATCATCCGATTTTGTTCCAACTTTGCAAATCCTACTGTTTGTATTAGTGTTAGGTCATGTGAGAAAATAGACAATATCGGCCCACTCATCAAGTACCTCTTTTACAAAAAGTCACAATTTTGAACAATTATTACTCTTAAAAAATGGGTAGTAAGAGTCCGATTGTCTTCAAATTACGCATATCACAATATTTTTATTAATTCAAGGTCTAGCATAAATATGGAATATGTCAATCCACTCCTTCTGGTATCTCCCCCACAAAGGGTCAAAATTTTGAATATCCATGAAGCTCATAAAACGCGAAATTATCATTCGATTCCATTCAGGCTTGGAACATCTCAATAGTTCTATTAACACAAGGTCTGTTATAAAAATGGTAGATATCGGACCACTCCTTCTCGTACCTCCCCCATAAAAGGTCAAATTTTTGCAAACCAAAACTATTATAAAACCCGCTAATATATATTCCCATATTTTCCAATGCTATATATTTAATCATTACTTTATTGAAATTTAATATCATTACAGTTGCCACAAGATCAACCGACTATTGCACAGTTAAAGAAAGCGATTGCCGCACAAGCAAACATTCAACTAAAAAGAGAGTTAAGAGAGCGACATGAAGAGCGCATACGAAGAAGAACACAAAATGTGCTCCAACACGCAACCGGGAGCAACAGCACCTCTACTCCATACCCCGGTGGGTCTCAATTGTGGGGAAAAGACGACAACAACCATACACCAGCCAACACTGAGAGCAGCGATAACAACAAAGAGAAATGCCAAGAGCAAGACAACGTTACAAGAAAAAAAACTCGAGAAACAATGGCAGAGCTGAAGTCCAAACCGTCCATTCGCCTGACTGGCGAATTAGTTTGTTCTGCGGCACACAACGGTCATCAACATAGGCCGTGCGTTAGCTGGCGTTACCTATGGCGAGCGTACGCTTTATTCGATCCCGCCAACAAAACGTTGATAAATGACGAAAACGGTCGCAAGTTGTTAAGTGAGTGTGGCATCGAGAATGCACAGACTCTAAGGTTTACCAAACGTGAAAAGTATTTGGGCAAAAAGAGGCAATAAAAAAGCAAGCTGACCACCACCATATGGTTATTGGGTCAGCAGCAAGTGTTTGAAAAATAATTAAGTGTTGATATTGAAATTATCGCAAAAAGAGAAATAAAAAATAAAGCATTCAAATTAAAAAGCTATTATAATTTACCAAATGATTTTAAAAGGAATCCAACCACAACCATCAAAGTCCAAGAAACATTCCATGTGCCAATTAATTGCAATCAAGACCAGAGTTAAAAAAAGAAAATATTCACTTTCAAAGCATCAAGTCCTGCTTCATTGTACGACACCACCACCACCAACATCATCATCATCGGCGTCGCCATCTACCCGCAGCAAATACAACCAGATCTCCTCCAAGAGTTGTTGCTACAACAGCATTCCGTTCTGTGTGAAACCAAGATGATGACTACAACCAATACGAATGGAGATTCTTCGAATCAACATTTGACTTGTGCAGAGGAGGATAATTTGATATCAAATTTCTCCATAGCCGAGACATCAGTTCCCATTAAGCGCCGAAAATTCTTTAATCGTCAATCACTTTTGGTCTCACTCGTTGTAATAGCATTTCTTTTCACTCTCCAAATTGATCTGATTCGCGGGGCATTTGAGGATGTCAATAATAGCAAGGTGAAAATTACCAAACGTAGTTTGGAATTGACCCAAACTATTAATTTGCAGCGCCAGGAATATTTACAAAAACAATGTGATTCGTTGGGTTATAGCCAACAGGATATCAACGATTTAACCGAGGAACAAATGGAGCACATGATTGTGGATAAGGATTTGAAATTTTTGTACTGTTATGTACCAAAGGTGAGTTGGAAAAAAAGAGATTAAGAGAACTGCAAAAAATTATATTTCTAAACCAGGAATTCTGCAATTTTCAAATACTGTTAGCAAAAGGATTATGATTTGTGTTATATTTTATCCCGGTATTGGAGATGGTGGGAATTTACCCAGTCGAGATTTTGAAATTAAAATTTGCCCTTAAGGTCTAATTTAATAACCATACTTATTTCTCGCCAATGATCAAAATTTGAAAATCCAGTTTTAAAAGTATTTCTGAAAATTTTAGTGATATTTTTCAAAGCAAATGTGATGATCTACAATGTGAAGTGATTAGAAAGTCGTTTTCCGAAACTGATAAGCTTTGACAGTAAACCAGTATTAAAAAATGTGTATGTGATTCTTTCAAATCAAATCACGGACAAGATTATGACGTACTTCATGTTGTTACGGGTAGCTCTGCTAAACATACATAGTGGTGTAGGGTATTCTATATTCGAAAACATCTGTATTTTATCATATATGGAAATATATGATATCGAGTCAAATTATGTAGAGGTAGAGAATAAACCTGATTAAAATTCTAAAACGGCTTGAACGACTTGGTTATTACTCTAACTTTTGAAGGGATCAACCTATATGGTTCAAATTTTGTTCATTCGCGAGTTATGTCTGAAATTTTTAGTTGGGTATAGCCACCTTCCGAGACTCGGTATTTTGATGATTGGAATTGGTAATTTTGTATTTAGCCTTCTAATATACACTATTTTTGGATTGAGATGAAAAAACTGCAACCAACTTCAGATTGCTGTCATTTCTAAGCCACTCGTCCGACTTCTGCTAAAATTATTCCAGTGACAGCTCATTATATATTGTTTACAGGAGTACAAAAGCATTTTGGTGAGAATTTTCCAGAAAAAAAGTTATTCGTGATGGAATTCAAGCGTGATAGTGTGATTTCTTGATATTTGGCTGGAAAACCACAAGTGGCTATCGTTAGAGCATCTGTCTCGTACCATCGCCCGTTACCGTGATACTGGTAGCGTAGCCCGACGTCAAGGAAGTGGACGGAAGAAAATAGCAACATCAACAGAAATGATTCGAAAAATGGCTCGTGTGCTGAACATATCGCATCATTCCAATCGGCAAATATTGAAAAATGAGCTCAGGGTAAAGCCATTGAAAAGTGCAAGAACTTACACCGCAATAGAACGAAAATAGACTCAAAGGAGTTAGTTCGCTTGGCCGATAGTGGTAAACTGCCGAATTCGGTTTTCTCCGCTGAGAAAACATTCATTGTCGAGCAGTTTGTAAACAAACAAAATGATCGTGTTTACTTGCCAAAGAGGTCAACTGTGTGCACCTTCTGTTGGCCACCAGAACTCAAGCGCCGGCCATGGTGATGGTGTGGGATGCCATAACAGCCAATGGTCGCTCTCCGCTCGTATAAATCAACCGTGGCATCAGAATAAATGCCGAATATTATTGCGAAAATATTCTGGAGGGTGTATTAAAGCCTTGGGCACGCAAACATTTTGGCCGCAGACCTTGGACATTCCAACAGGACTCAGCACCATTGCACTCAACACGCGCCACCCAAGAATGGTTACAAAATGAGGTTCCTCGCTTCATTTCCAGCGCTCAATGGCCACCAAAATCTTCGGATACCAATCCGTTGGACTATTGTGTCTGGAGTATTTTGAAAAGCAAGGTTGGCACTAAGCAAGCGCTTTGGGATGGGCCAAAATACCGAAGAGTAACATTCAGGCAGCGTGTGACGATTTCATTCGCCGTTTGAAGGCCATAATTCGTGCCAAAGATGACCAATTCGAACAAATCTAAACTTATTCCAAAATTGTATGCTTTTTTCGAAATGTTGTGCTTTAATTCAATAAAATTTAAAAAAATGTAAAAATTATGGCGCTTGACTTTGTTGGAGTTTTCTTTTAAACACCCTATATAGGAGACACCCTATTACCTGACCTCTTGTGTTATAGGATATCTTTTTTGCCATCCATGTGCTGCCGGCTAGCGATTTAAAGGTCTGGTTTCTACTTTTGAAATGGGTATTTTAGATATTTGTGGATTGTGCGGCAACTTTAGCACACCGTCGAATGTGACCACTAGATTTTCGAGGTGATTAATGGTCGGAACTCCTTGTATTCCTTCTTGTATTTTATTTGCATCTTCACTGTTTTGGTTGATTTCAAGATTAATATGCCTTTAAAACAAAATCAACCTGATATATCCAATTATACCAATTATCAACTCCCAGGTCAGCTAGCTTCCCCAACTAATAATTTCGGAATGGGTCCAACTGTTTGGATGACTTAGAACTACCTCCTCCCCGGAAATTTACCCGACACTATATGGTACCCTTAATTCACCCTGTCACTCTTTGAATCTGCGCTTTCACCGTATATGTTTTCTCAGAGAATGTTTTCTGGTATCTAAACATTGAGAGACCCAGTGGTGCGATAGGTAGTTTGGCGAACTGCGCCGCTCGCAATTTTCGGTTGGGAGCATCCTCATTTACTGACCCAAATATGTTTTGTATATTAGCTACTCCAGCGTTCATTACCTCTGATTATTACCAACGGCGGAATATCATAAATTGCGCTGGGCAATGAAATCTCATAAAGCCATGGTCTTTCCAAAGCGATCTAAATTTAGGAAAGACAACATGTTTATACCCGTAACCTAAGGAATGAGTAACTTCAAAATCCCAGACTTGAGTCACCTGATACAACCAACTTTATAAAACGGTTTAAGTTTTGAACTTTGATTCCCTGAGTATTAGCTGATATTTTTTTTAAAGTAACGACGACCCCTTCATGAAAGCATTTTGAATTATAAGGGACAATTAAATGTTTATAAAATATCAATATAGTACTGGTTAAGTTATGAAGTATCGTTATATGGCGAAAAATGGACCTAGACCGAATTTTTTGTGAGGGCAAATCTACCCACTGGGCAAAATCTAAACGAAACCGATATTTTTAATATAAACCATTCTACGGATGAAAACTTTATCCATCTACAGACATGGCTAAATCGACATAATGTTTTACGCTGATCGTAAATATGCATGGGGTGTTGCGAACAGAGAATAAGACCAGTAAAAAAAATCAAAAATGTACTTCCCATTTTATGGTGGAGGCTATAAAAAGCTGTTAAATCTATTTATTCCTGATTGAAATCTATTTATTCCTGATTTTATATCTGATTCCATTTTTTATTGAGACATTTCGCTTAATTTTTTATCCAATTTATATCGATTGATCATTTTACTGATTCCCCCCGCCATAAATTGAAAGTTTATTGAACTTAATTTCCACAAATTTGAAATGATTTAAGTTTTTTTTTGCTTTGAATGGCAATACGCTCTTCTGGACTTGTCTTTTGTTTGTCTGGGTTTTTTGTTGGGGGCTAGTTTAGAGCCTTGCTTGCTGCCGCTGTTGTTTATTTTTGGGGGTTTAGTCAACAGTATTGTTCTTGTAATTCTTGTTTTTTGTCTGTCTGTCGTTATAAAATACTTGAAAATCATACGAGCCGAAACGCCGACACACTCACACATCCATGAGAAAACCGGGCAAGCCATAAAATCCCGTCGCATATGTTAGGTTTCTTGTTTTTATTTTAAGGTTTGATTTTGTTTAGGGAAACATGCCCATTTATAATCAACGAGAGAGCAAAATAATCAAAGAGAGGCAGAGAGAAAGGGAACTTTCCCGTATTTTGTGTTTTGTTTATTTTAACCTTCATTTTTTTGGTTTTACACTGGACCACAGAACTATGCGGAAATTTCATCTATGCAGCTGTATGTGGGACACATGGAAATTAGGCAGAAGGTGTTAATTAATTCCCATAATACAGAATAGCGTGTTCTATTTTCGCTGCCATTGACTTTTTGTTGGCTACTGTGCTGCTCTATTTCATAGCATAAACAATCGGTTACTGATCTTCAATTGGCTGGCGCGCTAGATTTGAAATATTCTATATGCTGTCTATTAAAATGACCTACACTGTGGCCAAACCAAAAAAGATTGTTTAAATAAACAATAAATTAAAGTGAATTCGAAATCGATTGGCAATGTTTACAAAAAAAAAAAAAAAAAGAGAAAGGAAAATTTGTATACAATTACATTTGGAATATTCTGTGAATTTTATAAATTACTCCGAGATTTGATGTAGCTATGTACTTCTCTATTTCTGTCACGTGTCAGTTTGCGAGTGAGTTGTTAGCATTTTATATGCTTAAGAGACTATAGATACAACATAAATTTAATTAGTTTCGATTTATATTTCAGCATTAAAATGAGGAAAGATTGTAGGGTTGGCGCACCAAATGGGCAGCGAAATTCTGGACCTTTTACCGTTCTCCATAAATTTTTCTAAATATGCGTCCATTACCCCTAACACATATTTTGTTTATAAAAGAAAAGTGGAGTATGATAGGCGAGGTTAACTTATTTGTTCCCTGTTGGGGAAATTACCATTTGTTATACCCTCCACCATAGTATGGAGTATGGGTATATTAAGTTTGTCATTCCGTTTGTAACACCGTCTGTGGAAATCACTCTAGCTTTGGTATTGAAAATGGGCCATATAGGTCTACGTTTTGGATAGCCCCCATATAACCGTTACCTCCCGATATTCGGTATTTTGATGATTTTAGCGACATTTTTCACCGGAATTGTTTCAAATTTGGTATTTGAAGTTCGAAATGGATACTAAAGCCTAAGACAGGTCCACGTCTCCGTATAGCCCCCATATAACGATGCCTCCCGATATTCGGTATTTTGATGATTTTAGCGATATTATTCACTGGAATTGTTTCAAATTTGGTATTTGAAGTTCGTAATGGATACTACAGCATAAGACAGAAAATTGTGTGTGCAGGTCCACGTTTTCGTATAGCCCCCATATAACAGTACCTCCCGATATTCGGTATTTTGATGATTTTAGCGACATTATTGACCGGAATTGTTTCAAATGTGGTATTTGAAGTTCGTAATGGATACTACAGCCTAAGACAGAAAATTGTGTGTACAGGTCCACGTTTTCGTATAGCCCCCATATAACGGTACCTCCCGATATTCGGTATTTTGATGATTTTAGCGACATTATTCAGGGGAATTGTTTCAAATTTGGTATTTGAAGTTCGTAATGGATACTACAGCCTCAGACAGAAAATTGTATGTGCAGGTCCACGTCTTCGTATATCTCCCGATATTCGGTATTTTGATGATTTTAGCGACATTATTCACTGGTATTTGAAGTTCGCAATGGATACCACAGCGTAAGACAGAAAATTGTCTGTTCAGGTCCACGTCTTCGCATAGCCCCCATATAACGGTACCTTCCGATATTCGGTATTTTGATGATTTTAGCGACATTATTCCCCGGAATTGTTTCAAATTTGGTATTTGAAGTTCGTAATGGATACCACAGCCTAAGACAGAAAATTGTCTGTGCAGGTCCACGTTTTGGTATAGCCTCCATATAACGGTACCTCCCAATATTCGGTATTTTGATGATTTTAGCAATATTATTCACTATTTTTTTCGCATTTGAATATTGCAATGGCTTATGACAAAAGTTACCTGTGTAGTTCCATGTTGTCGTATAGACCCAAATATAACAGCTACATTTGATGTTTTTAAGATTTTAACAGAATTTTTAACGGATTTTATTGTTTTCGAGAGTTGCCATATTCGTTCAAATCGTGGAGGGTATTCAAAGTTCAGCCCGGCCGAAATTACAGCTTTTTTAATTGTAAATTTTTCGCTATTATGTTACATTTTGAAATAAATTGAGACATTGTAGTATCTTTGAAGAACACACCTTTTCTGATATTGCATTCTCATTCTATTATTGCGGCATTTAGTTTATGTCATCCATACATGGTTTCAGATTTCAAAAGAATCAAATTCAATACTGTCTGACTATTTTCTTTTTTAAATAACTCGATACCTGACTTATGCAAATGGAAATATAATCTCATCATGCAATAACTTATTGTTGTAGTTTGTTTTTATTTTGTATTTGTTGTTGTTGTACAAAATAATTATAATCTACTGCATGTTGTATATAATTACACTGACTAAAGATCAAAAAGTTCATTGTAACCATTAATTGGCACTATCAAGAAAATGCGTCTTAATTATGTATGTTTGTTGTTGGTTTAATGTGAAAACTAATGAAATAACTATAGAAACAGACAGGGATGGTAAAAAATATTGTATTGTGCATTATTTTTCTAGGGAAATTAAAAAAATATTCGAGTTCTTAAAATAAGGACATAAAATAAAAATAAATAAACCATATCAGTTTAATTAAGGTGGTATGATTTATCGAATACCAAATTTTAAGCAAATTCGTGAATTGAAGTTTTTTGCTTCAGTGTAAAAAGATATATTTAATATTTTTTTTTGCAAAAATTCTACAAAAAAATAAATAATAAAACTATAACCATCTCTGAACAACTATTTTTATACCATCTGATATGTTGTGAAAATTGTTATTATTGTGTCTTGTAAACCTTGTCAGTTGTGAATTGCATTATGATTATCTGGTGACCTTTACCATGTTTTGTGGTGAAAAACTGCGATAGAATAAAACAATAAATTAAAAATAAAAATATAAAAAACGTTTAGTTCGGGTCGAAATTTTTATACCCTACACCATGTGAAAACTCTTAAGCAAAATTACAAAATCCGCTATCCTTAAAATCCCTAACATTTGTAAGTTCCATGAAAAGGAGGGATATATATACTTTACATATTTTAGATACCATTTAATCCATCTAGAAGGAACCCAAAGTATCAAATTACAGCTGATTTGGTTCGAAGTTGGAGCCGAATACTTAAAAATAAATGAAATCGGGGGTGTCCTTATATGGGAGCTATACCAAAAAGTAGACCTAGAAAAAATATTTGTAAAAGTAGGACAACAACTCACCACAGAGAGCCCGTAATTTCAGATCTGGGGGTCAATTCTGGTTCTATGAAAATATGAAATGAAAAAATTATTTTGAATTTCGTTTTCATAACAACTTTTCATAATTCGTTTTCATAAAAACATATTTTCCGATTCTGATTCATTTTGTGAAAACAATGTTTCAATTCCGTGTCGCAATGAAACTTTTGTAACTATGTTATTGAAATAATTGTAAAGTTGACGTTCATATGTTAACAGGAAAAAAATAATATTGTCGTAAAATTAAACAATATACGCTAAAAAATGTCAAGTTCCATTATATTATATTATATATCGCAAAGACATAGAATAGAACAAAGGTTAGTACAATTATCTAAAAAGTTAACATGAAATAAATATAAAATTGTTTAGGAACTCGCTTCGAATTCTTAGACGCAGTCTTCGGGATCACCACAATCCATTTGAAATAGCCACAGAGGAGAGCTTTTTTGAGTTGTATAGGATGCCGAAGCATTTGTGTTTGGAACTCATCGAAGAATTGAAGCCATTTTTGCCGAAATCAAGAAGAGTCCATGCAATTCCATGCCATCTAATAGTACTAAGTTCATTACGTTTTTTTGCTACTGGTAGCTTTCAACGAAGTGTAGGACAAGATAATTTATCCGCTTTATCTCAAACATCCGTAAGCAGATGTGTAACTATGGTTGCTAAAGCTTTGAACAATATTTCACACAATTATATAATATTTCCCAAACAAGAAGATTTCCCAGGACTTAAAATAAAGTTTATGGAGAAATATCAATTTCCAGGGATTATAGGAGTAATTGACGGCACTCATATTAAAATATCTGCTCCAAGGCGTGAAATTGAGCATATATATTACTGTCGAAAAGGAGGACATTCAAAGAATGTGATGATTATATGCGATTCAAATTATATTATTTTGGCAGCTAACGCACGATTTGGTGGTACAGCACATGATTCTTATGTTTGGAGAAGTTCCCAAGCTTGCAGAAGACTGGAAGATTTATATACTGGAGGAGAACGTAATTATTGGCTTTTAGGAGATAGTGGTTACCCATTGCAGGTAAAATATACGAACGTATTATGTGTAGAGATAATAAAGTGTATTCGTTTAATTTACCAAATAGCCGTGGTTGATGACTCCTATACTTTCAACGTGCAATACATCCGAAGAGCGCTATAACATCGCGCACAAATCGACACGAGCTTTAGTAGAAAGATGTATTGGTATACTAAAATCAAGATTTCGATGCTTATCAAAAGAAAGGACACTTTACTATAGTCCACCAAAAGCAGGTCTGATAATAAACGCCTGTTTGGTCCTGCATAATTTTTTAGTTCGGAAAAAGATACCGCATCCGGAAATAATATCAGAGGAAATGAATGACAATGGGGAACAAACAAATGCAACTGCGGATATTTCATGCCGAAATATATCAAGTATTGCAAAAAGGCAACGTTCCGAGATAGTTGAAAACGTATTTGCTCAATAGATAAGAATAGATTGAAAAATCAAAACAATCATTGAAAAACAAGTGAAAAAGCAGTTGAATACCGTCCACCATTTGGAAAGAATTTAAAAATTCTAAAAAAAAAAACAAAAAACTAAATAAAAAGGCAAAATCCGTTACAAAATTTTTTAAAATCTTAAAAATACTATACGAAGACTTGGATCTAAAATTCTGTCTGTACCTATAACGAAGTGTGGGCTTTACCTATACGTGGGCCTACATAACAAATATTCAATATCAAAAGTCCTGCAGACCAAACACACATTTGAATAAAATTGTATCAATCTACTTCAATTCGTTTGGACGCTAGGGTGATTTCCACGGACAGACAACTTTTATCCACACCTTGCTGATTTGTGTCAAGCTCGTTTCCAAAACAGTTTAAGAATAATCGACATCATTTTTAGTAATGGCTAGAATTTATTTATTATTATGTCAGTAGCCATTATTATTACAAGGTAGAACTTGAATGACTTCATGTATTTTTTTTAAAAATTCCACTTTTGCTTGTGTATCAGCCTTAATCGCTTCTGTTTGCTCCTTTATAGCTTCAATCTCCCTTTCCTTTAGAGTATTAGACTTTCTCATAGCTTCCACTTTCTCTTCTTCTATTTTAAACAATATTTCAAATTGTGATTCATCAGGATATAAAGCAACCTTCCGTTTTTCTTTCCTTGGTCTTTTTCCTCCCAATTTAATTGTAAATGTGGAATTTTCTCCAGTTTCAAGATCTTCATCCAACTCTACAATTTGGTCATCAAGTATCTCCACCATATCTTCCTGATAGCAAATATCTGATGAGTTATTTTCCACATGTACTCCGGGACTACATAGGAACCCCATCTCCTGAGTTTTATCCCCATCAACCGCTTCTATTTTGGTAATATTTATAATCCTCTGTTCTACTTCAGATAGTTGCTTGATTTTTTTTGGTCCATTAATTCCACTTTTTTGTTCGTCTCTTTTCATCAAAAGGTATTTGGAGCGTGTATGTTGCCTATACCAATGGAAAAAATTGCATAGATAAACGCATGTACAATGACAAACATTGGTTGGTATTAAAATACGTAAAATCATATCGAGCGATTCCATTTCCATTCTCCGGATCATTAGATCCATTTTCCCAATTTTGCTCCTCTACAAATAATAATACTTATAACATTCTTCCAAAAAATCTTACTACTATTTTTAATATTCTACAATTAAAATAAGTCATACCTCAAATCACTCCAATATTTTCTCCACTTGGCACCATCCTTCATAGTCCCTCCAATAGCATTCAAGCATTCCGCCAATTCCTTCCATTTTTCTTCTCTATATTTTGCACCATCAACAGTACAAAATCTTCAATATACGTATATTTTTATTTTGTAAAGAAACATGATTTTTTTGTAAAATTTTAAATTGTCTTACTTGTCATTCGCCAAATCGACGTTTTCCTCAAGGAAATTTATTAAAAATTCCTTTTGTTCTTCTGAGGCTCTTTTACCACGGACCGATTTTTCCATTTTCATAAAGAAAATTTGTATGAAAAAATATTTTTCAACTGAAAACTTTTTTGATTCAATTTTCATGATTGCATAGAATCGGAATAGCTTACTTTGTGAAAATGTGAAAACACTAGTTTCACTTTCTATCGTTCCTTTCATATGAAAACATTAAAACATATGTTTTTATGTTTTCATAGAACTCGAATCAGTATTTGTATGAAACGGTGAAAAAACTTTTCATTTTACGTTTTCATAGAACCAGAATTGACCCCCTGGTTACAAATTGGAGTCAAAACTTTTAAAGCTATTAAAATTCCAAAAAGTGCAAGAACTTACACCGAACAGAAAGAAAATAGACTCAATAGAGCTAATAAGTTGCTTCCCTTGGCCGAAAGTGGTGAACTGCCGAATTTGGTTTTTCCCGATGAGAAAACATTCGTTGTCCCGCAGTTTGTAAACAAACAAAATGATTGTGTCCTTCGGTTGTCCACCAGAACTCAAGCGCCGCATGGTGGTAGTGTGGCCCGACACATGGTTGCATATGGTTGCTCTCCGCTCGTATTAATCGACCGTGGCATCAGGAGGGTGTATTAAAGCAAACATTTTGGCCGCAGACCTTGCACATTCCAACATCGCATTCAGCACGCCCAACAATGGTTACAAAATGAGGTCCTCGCATCATTTCCAGCGCACAATGGTCACCAAAATCTCCGGATACCAATCCGTTGGAATATTGTGCCTGGAGTATTTTGGAAAGCAAGGTTGGCACTAAAAAATACCAAAGTGTCGATCATATCAACCAAGCGCTTCGCTGGGAATGGTCCAAATATGCCAGAGTAACATTCGGGCAGCGTGTGACGGTTTCATTGGCCATTTGAAGGCCATAATTCGTACCAAAGGTGACCAATTCGAACAAATCTAAACTTATTCTAAAATTTAATGCTATTTCTGACATTTTTTGCTTTCATTCAATAAAAATTAAAAAAAAGAAAAGTAAAAATTATGGCATCTGACTTTGTTGCAGTTTTATCACCTCACCCTGTACATTTCAACAAAATTCATGAATTCAAATACATGAATTAATTGCAATTTTGCACCAAAAACTGACATTATTTGACTTTACTGCATTCATAATCATTGACCTTTAATTCATATACTTGGAAGAACAAATGATTTGAATTCGCGATAATGACTTATTGAAAAAAAATAATAATGATAGAATTGACCAAAAAAATGTATATTAAATCCCAACGTCAAATACTGATAAAGGTAATTTAATAATATTATTTATAGTTTATGGTCGACTAGTTGTCGACTTAATTAAATGAGGAGAACAACACCAAAGACGTAAATGAAAAATTCCAAAATCTGATTAGCAATCGGCTTATTAAATATAATAAAAGTCAATTGGCGAGAAACCCCAGTCGATAAATAATACAGACGGATGGATGATTCCAGCACTATGGTTGTCTTTTTATTGTTGATAAGAAGTGTGTCACCTTAACGTCTTAGGTTTTTTTAGGTTTGCTTCGGTTATATTTCTGTTTTGCTCTTTAAAAAATTTATTGATAGCACTATTGTAGCCCAGCTAAGAAATACTTGATACCAATTAATTTTTACTACGCGGCACTTGATTAAGCACAACATAGCCGCTTTTGATGATAAGATTACCATTGGATTTGATGAAACCCCCAACACTGGGCAACTAAAATTCAAAAATATGAGAAATGATTTATAAGCTCTGGAAAGGAAGTGTCAACATTGGATTATCACTACCCCATAATATTTTTATAAATTATTAAAGGGAATTAAAAGAAAATAATAGTAATGATAACTATAATAATAATAATGATAACTATATACCCTCTGCATTACAGTAAGCCTAAAAATAAAAGATAATTCACTTTTATCTTTCCAAGTAAAGAAATTGTATGTGCCTAAAAACTCACTATGAAATTTGAAAAAGTACTACTTAGTAAAAATTTTGTGTTTACATTTCACTAAGTAATACTTTACTAAAACAAAATTATATGTTAATTTCACACATCAACTCGAAATGTGTTCAAGAAGAATTTGATCAAAATAAAAAAATAAATAAATAAAATAAATATGGAAATTGAAAAGTTCTGGCATGTTTGTTCGGAATACCGTAGTATTTTGTTGTTGCAAAAAATTAGAAATATTTTCGAGTATCATTTGATACGGCCAAAACGTACCTTATCGAAATAACGGTTTTAGGCCCTAGGTCTCTTTGGACCAAATCCATTTCAGGACAATTAGAGTCGATTTAGCGATGTCCGTCCGTCTGGCTGGTGCGCATGAAGGAGTATCCGATTTGGTCCAAACTTGGTACATCGTAATATTATTATCAAACTTAGATCGAGTTCGGAGATTGGCAATATCGGTCCACTCCCTCTGGTACCTCCCCCACAATTTTGAAATTTGAAATGAAAATTGAAATTTTATAGAAAATATTTTACTGCACAAAAAGTGAGAGGATGATCCGATTTTTCTCCAACTTGTCAAATTCTAATATTTGCTACAGTTCTAGGTCAGGTGCGAAAATGTACAATATCGGTCCACTCCATAAAGTACCTCCACCACAAAGGGTCAAAATTCCTAAAACGCGAAACTAAAATCCGATTCCATTCAGGCTTTGCAAATCTCAATATTTCTATCCACACAAGGGCTGTTATAAAGATGGTAGAGATCGGATTATTTCTTATGGTACATCCCCCACAAAGATTGGTATCCGGAGATTGTGGTGGCCATTCTGCGCTGGAAATGAAACGAGGAACCTCATTTTGTAATCATTCTTGCTGTTTGCGTGCCCAAGGCTTTAATACACCCTCCAGATAATTTTCGCGATATTATTCGGCATTTATTCATATGCCACGGTCGATTAATACGAGCAGAGATCGACTGTTATGGCGGCTCACACCATAACCATGGCCGGCGCTTGAGTTCTGGTGGCCAGCCGAAGGTGCACATTTTCAGCTGACCTCTTTGGCAAATAAACACGATAATTTTGTTTATTTATAAACTGCTGGACAACTAATGTTTTCTCATCGGAGACGGAGAAAACTAAATTCGGCAGTTCACCTCTTTCGGCCAAGCAAAGCAACTCATTATCTATTTTGAGTCTATTTTCTTTCTGTTGCGGTGTAAGTTCTTGCACTCTTTGGAATTTCAATGGCTTTACCCCGATTTTTCAATATTTGCCGAATGGAATATAGCAGGATGTGCAGCTCACGAGCCATTTTTCGGTCACCGTGACGCGGGTTTCGATCAAGTCGCTTCTTACTTTTCGAACCGTTTCTACTGATGTTGCTGTTTTTTTCCGTCCACTTCCATGGCGTCGGGCTACGCTACCAGTATCACGGTAACGAGCGATGGTACAAGACACAAAAGATTTATTCACATTTAAATGCTGGAGTGCTCTAACGATAGCCACTTGTGGTTTTCCAGTCAAATATAAAGAAATCACACTATCACGCTTGAATTCCATCACGAATAACCTTATTTCTGGAAAATTCCCACCAAAATGCTTTTGTACGATTGTAAAAAATATATTGATATGACACTGGCATAATTTTAACAGCTGTCGGACGAGTGGCTTAGAAATGACAGCAGTCTAAAGTTGGTTGAAGTGTTTTCATCTCACCCTGTATATAATCATAACTCAAAGCTGAGGGTATACTTCTATCGCCAAAACCGACTGATACTTTTTAACTCGTTTACTTGGTCATTGGTATCAAATTAATTGATCAAAATTTTAACAAAACAAATTTTAGTTTTATCCTATTTTTAGAAAGAAAGAGGGGTCCATAATTTTCAAATACATTGCTGAGTTCAAAATTTAAAATCATCTATCTTCAATCTTCTTCTAATGCTGAAACCGAAATTTAACTACCAACTTTTTAACCAAAACAAACAATGACTTCTTCACTTAGAATTGCCTTACCTCTAACAAAAAAAATGCGCCTACTTTTCTGTTGAGTTTTCTCGATAACCTAAAGAGAGATGAAATGAAGTGTTATGTTTGCCGTATAAAGTGCTCCACAAACACAAACTTGCCAAATACAAACAACAAAATCACTTCAATTCTCTTGAGTGGGCCGATGGGTCATCTTGTTGATCAGATATATAACGGAAATTTGTATCATCATACAAAGTTCTTTAAATTCAAAATACCACCACGCACACAAATATATTTGCTGCTGGATTTCAATGATAGAATCTTCTTCCCACCGATGCTGCGGTTGCAAATAAATGATAAACATGTGTCGGACTACCGCCATAATTCTCCTGAAATTGCTAATGTGCCCCAATAAAAATGTAATTTCTTTATTTTATGAGCCGGTAGTGTTCTTTATTTTGGCAATAATTTAAATTCCAGTAAAATTTATTTGAATGAAATTGATGAAATTACTTGAAAAAAGTAATGGTGCATAGAAATACAGTGAAACGCATAAAAATGAAAAGCTAGCAAAAATCTCATCACTACGTAACAAGCGAAAAAAAAAAATTAAGTTCGGCCGGGCCGAAGTTTTAATACCCTCCACCATTAGGTAAAGAAAATATTTTTATATTAAAGTATCTGAATTCAAATTTGTTCCACTTTAGACTACAAATACCAGTGAGACCATTTGGATAATGCTGAGTGAGCCCGTTATATGGTGGCCATGCCAAAACGCGAACCTCTATAGACAATTTTATATTTCAAGGATTGTCGTCTACCAAATCTTCTTAAATACCAAATTTGAAAAAATTTCGTGGGTAAATGTTACTAGGATTATCAAAATATCGAATATCGGTGGGTATCATTATATGTGCGCCATAGGAATATTCAATTTTTTGCTACTGGAACTAGAATCCATTATGAACTTCAAATACCAAATTTTAGACAAATCGGTATAAAAATATGGTACCGTTATATGTGGACTATAAAAAAATCTTAGGCCTATACACACAACCCATTATGACCAACAGAACACATTATGACCTAGGAAGTGGACGGAAGAAAACAGCAACATCAGGAGAAATTTTTCGAAGAGTAAAGAAGCGACTTGATCGAAACCGGCGTCGCAGTGGCCGAAAAATGGCTCGTGCGCTGAACATGTCGCTATATTCCATTCGGCAAATATTGGAAAATGAGCTCGGTGTAAGGCCATTGAAATTCCAAAAAGTGCAAGAACTTACACCGCAACAGAAAGAAAATAGACTCAAAAGAGCTAAAGAGTTGCTCCGCTTGGCTGAAAGTGGTGAACTGCCGAATTTGGTTTTCTCCGATGAGAAAACATTCGTTGTCCAGCAGTTTGTAAACAAACAAAATGTTCGTAATGATTTACTTGCCAAAGAGGTCAGCTGAAAATGTGCACCTTCGGTTGGCCCCCAAAACTCAAGCGCCGATGGTCGCTCTGCGCTCGTATTAATCGACCGTGGCATCAGAATAAATGCCGAATATTATCGCGAAAATACTTTGGAGGGTGTATTAAAGCCTGGGACATGCAAACATTTTGGCCGCAGAACTTGGACATTCCAACAGGACTCAGCACCATCGCACTCAGCACGCGCCACCCAAGAATGGTTACAAAATGAGGTTCTACGCTTCATTTCCAGCACTCAATGGCCACCAAAATCTCCGGATACAAATCCGTTGGACTATTGTGTCTGGAGTATTTTGGAAAACAAGGTTGGCAATAAAAAATACCAAAGTGTCGATCACTTCAAGCAAGCGCTTTGCCGGGAATGGACCAAAATGCCGCAGAGCAACATTCGGGCAGCATGTGACGGTTTCATTGGCCGTTTGAAGGCCATAATTCGTACCAAAGGTGACCAATTCGAACAAATCAAAACTTATTCTAAATGTTGATGCTATTTCCGACATTTTTTGCTTTCATTCAATAAAATTAAAAAAAAAAATAAAAATTATGGCTTTTGACTTTGTTGCTGTTTTTTATCTCACCCTGTATTAAGTTCAGATATAGCTCCCCTAAAACGTAACTCCTAATTTTCGATATTTTTGAGACTTCTGTCCCCAACTTCCAAACAAATCAGCTATAGTTTGACATTTCGTTTTTGCAGTGGGTAGATGAGATCCTCGCAATAAAATTTCAAAGCAGTTTCACTTCTTGGTGTAACCCCGTAACTATGGTACATTCTGAATTTTGGCCTTTTGAAGGCTTCGACATTAAGGGGGATTTGGGGGTAGATTTACACGTCCCAAAAAAAATTACTATAAGTATAGTGTTCATATAACGGAAGTTTCATATCTTAGGGATTTTGATAATAACTGATTTGGCCAAAAGTCAAATTTTCAAATGGTGGATGAAGCTGTCTACACCTAGATCCACTGAAAGTCGGTTTTTACTCCTTTTAGTGAAACTGCGCCTAAAATACATTTAGAAAGGGGCATATCTCATATACAAATTATGTAGCCACCTTTTTTGAATTGGCTTTTAAATACTTTGTCACGTTCCATGAATTTTGGGGATGTCGTTATTTCACTTCATAACAGGTGTCAGAAGTTGGATATCAAATTTGTCAAATTTAGCAAAATTGCATTATTTCACATACGTATTCCGGTTATGAAATGTGTTTTTGTCCAAAAAATGAAATCTAATTGTTTTTTTTTTTAATGCCGTGACAAATTTGTATTTATTAAACATAAACAAGAATTGCCACGGAAATCAAATGACCACTATCATACATTTGGCAACCAGATGTTTTGCGGTTTTGTTGTTCAACATGATATTTTATCATAGGCTATGATTGATTAGCTGTCGAAATGTTTGCAATGTTACCAGATTTTTTTACAAAAATTTCCACGATAAAGATATTCCGATTCGCCGTGCAATAATTAAAGGTGGGCTAAAGCCAACATTACATTTAAATTTTATTGGTGTCATTTTTAGTCATGCCTTCGTTTTTCTCAACTAAATCTATAAATACGAATACAACAAAGAATATTTTGAAACTAAAACTCATAATTTTGATTTTCATTCAATTTGGTGACATTCCTTTCTCAACACCCCACGCTTGGTTATCTCACGTTCTATGGAACTTTATTTCGGCTAGAACACGTAATTTTTTTAATCAAAATTTAATGCCAAGAAGCAATATTTTTGTGGCCTTTGATACTTTCGAAAATTTTTTGGATTGGCAGAAAACTGGGGAGAGAGAGAGAGAGAGAGTGTGTGAGTAATTATTTCATTAATGAGTTTTGATAACCAATTATCGTTTAAATAAACATACATGGCCTGTCTGACACTCTCTAGAAAGGTGATTTGTCGAAAATCAAAGGGGATTTCTATTTTGATTTTAAAACTAAATGACTAGTTTTTGAGAAATATAAATAAAAGTTTCGACATAAATACATTTTGAAAACATAATTGGTGGAAGATCATAAAAGGTGATAATTTTTATGAAATGTTCACTGTCACCACTTATTAAGGCTGTTAGTCATAGAAAAGCTATTAATAGTCAAAACCGCCAGCAATTTGTTATCTGAAAGGTAGAATAATTAAATCAGCCTGGCCTCAGGGGACTACATCGATCTATCCAATGTAGCAAAGAGTAGGAGAGGAAAAAAATTGAAAAATTAAAAAAAAAAATCCGTCGAAAAATGCCTCTAAATGAAAACAGTTTTTATCATAGGCTGTAGTACTTAATATCAAAAAATACCGAACATCGGGAGCTACTGTTATATGTGGGCTACACAAAGACGTGGACCTGCATAGACAATTTTCTTTCGTAGCTTGTAGTACCGATTGCAAACTTCAAATACAAAATTTTGAATCAATTCATCATCAAAAACCGATCAATATGGGGGCTATACAAAGACGTGGACCTGCATACGCAATTTTTTGTCATAGACTGTAGTACCCATTACTAACTTTAAATACGAATTTTGAAGCAATTCCGGTAAATAATGTCGTAAAAATCAGAAAAATACCGAATATTGGGAGGTATCGTTTTATGAGGACTATGGGAAGACGTGGACCTGCATACGCAATTTAAATACGAATTTTGAAGCAATTCCGGTAAATAATGTCGTTAAAATCAGAAAAATACCGAATATTAGGAGGTATCGTTTTATGAAGACTATGGGAAGACGTGGACCGTTATGGTGCATTTACCAACTTAACTTTCCAACTGGCGTCGCAGTGGCCGAAAAATGGCTCGTGAGCTGAACATATCGCAATATTCCATTCGGCAAATATAGAAAAATGAGCTCGGGGCAAGAGGTCACCTGAAAATTGAGGTTTGCACTAAAAAATACCAAAGTGTCGATCACCTCAAGCAAGCGCTTCGCTAGGAATGGGGCAAAATGCCGCAGAGCAACATTCGGGCAGCGTGTGACGGTTTCATTGGCCGTTTCAAGGCCATAATTCGTGCCAATTCGAACAAATCTAAACTTATTCTAAAATTTTATGCTTTTTCCGACATTTTTTTCTTTCATTCAATAAAATTAAAAAAATTTAAAAATTGTGGCGTTTGACTTTGTTGCAGCTTTTTTATCTCACCCTGTATATATTTTCGACCGATTTCATATATTTGATGCACCCAACACGCCATATATCTCCAGTTTGGTTCATTTGTCCAATTATATTAAAATCGGTCAAGATTTGGATATAGCTCCCATATATATTTTTGGTCCTTGGACCCAAAACACCAATAATTACGAAAATAGCTAACATTTCTTCTAAAATATAATTTTCTTTTTTTTTTCAAAAATAAATATTATTGACAGAAATAAATATTGATTTTCAGCAAAGACATATAATATAATAAGATGCGACATTACATTTTCACTTTTCTTTAATAGATGGCGTTGGTAGTGGAAAAATATGTTATGTCACGATATCGTGACATAGCATTATGTTATAGTTTAACAGAGCTGACACTTTTTAAGGGTTGTTGTTGATTTTATCGATTCAATGTACAAGGAAATGCTCTGGAATAGATTTTTGATTTTTGGTCTATCATACCTGATATTTTTTTCCTCGTATTTCCGCCAATTTTCGGCGATATCGGAATAACATATTTTTCTAAGATTTCCAATGCATTTCTGTTATGTCGCCTGCCATCTGTTACCTGATGGAAAAATTGAAGCCCATATGCATTTTGTCCAGTCTTTATAGTTTTATGTCTTTGTTTTCAGCAAACGTTGTTTATTTTATTTTTAGTTTAATGTATAGCAAACACATTTCCGCATAAGCAATAACATATTTAATAATTTGACACATGTCTAGTCATGTCCAAATTTTCTTATTTTAGAATATGTGATGTGGTCCAACGTCGCCAAATTGACACATGTTTTTTTTATTGTAGCAGATTTCACAAGTTAAAATGTGCCCAACTATACTTGGGTGGCGTGCGGTCCCACACATGATAATGCTGCTGCTTTTTATTCACAATTGTCTGATATCCGCCTTCTCACTTGCAGTTGATGTTCGGCTGATGGGCACATTTGATATTGCCATGCAAATATATTTAAATAAGAAATCTCCAACTTGAATATGCAATTTACAAGATTACAGTATTGTGGTACGTTATTTGTCAGTTATAGATTTTTGTAATTATTTTTAAAATTATCATTATTTGTAGATATATCATTTTTGCCCAGTCTATATATAGTTCCGTGTAGATGTCGTTGTTTGTATTTTATCACAATTCGTGTAAAATGAGGCTTATCTGTCTTTGTTTTTTTTTTTTTTTTTTTTTCTTTCAAGTCTGCGATTTTATTGTGTGCCATCATCTCACAGACAGATAGATAAACAGTCTATTAAGCTGAGCTTTCTTTCACCCGACAATGCAATTACTTCCGTAATGGGTTGTTATTGGTGGGTGTCAAAGTACATATGCATATAAGTATGAAGCGACACATTTTCTTAACAAAACCTATCAAGGTCTGTGAGAAAACAAAATTGTATGGAAATCATCGTAGATACTGAGGGTAGTTTGTTTGATTGATTATCCGGGTTTTGCTGGGCACCGAAGTTTTGCTGGGAATATAAACTATGGAAAACAATTAGTTCTTACAAAACAAAAAAAAAAAAAAAAAACATAAAAAGGTAAATATATAATTGTAGGTCCTAGAACTGAAATCCAATTTGGGGATCGTTGTGCTGAAATATGACAGAATTAGGAAGGTAAAGTCAATCGATCATATGTTTAAAATGTTATTAAAATCATTAATTTGACAATATCTCATTGTCTAAATTTATATTTATTAATCAATTTTATATTCATATTCTATATTAGTTTATTTGAATATATTTTGACTTGCGTTATGAATTTTGAAATGTTGATCCTTCATGAGGGAGATTCCAATTCATATTTACTTCAGATCTCTGCTTGAGAAGAATATTTAGATACACCAAGTGTGAAAAGAATCGCTGATTATTTTTATTCTCAAGTTATGAGAGATGTAACCATTAGAAAATGTGAACATTTGGGTGGAGGTACCTGAGGGGTGGATATTGGGATGTTTGAAATTTTGAAGAGAATCGGATGTTTGTTTCGTATTTGTTAGAGATATAATTATTCAAAACCTTGACCCGTTGTGGGGAACGTACCAGAAAGAGTTGTGCAATATATTCTACCTTCACACCAGATCTCGTTTTAATATTATTATTAGGATGTGCCGATTTTGAAAGGAATCGGATGCTCATTTCTCATTTTAGAGGCTTCATGGTTATTCAAAATATTGACCCCTAGCGGGGGATCTACCAGAAAAAATGGTCCGCTCTGTTCGTTCTTCATACCAGATCTGGTGTTTTTAAAAATATTGAGATTAGCGAAATTTGAAGATCAGCTGTGGAAATCACTCTAGCTTCCGACCGAAATTAAGTAGGTTGATAGTATTTTACTCAAATGTATATGATGTATGCAGGACTTTTGGTATTGTAAATGGTCCATGTAGGTCCACGTTTTGGTATAGCCCTCATATAACGGTACCTCCCGATAATCGGTATTTTGATGATCTTAGCGACATTATTCACCGGACTTGTTTCAAATTTGGCATTTTGAAGTTGGTAATGGATACTACAGCCTAAGACAAAAAATTGTCTGTGCATGTCCACGCCTTCCAATAGCTCCCATATAACGGCACCTCCCGGTATTCGGTACTTTGATGATTATAGCGACATTATTCACCGGAATTGTTTCAAACTTGATATATGAAGTTCGTAATAGATACTACAGCCTGAGACAGAAAATAGTATGTGCAGGTCCACGTTTTGGTATAGCCTCCATATAATGGTACCTCCTTATATTCTATATTTTGATGATTTTAGCTACATTATTCTCCGCATTTGAATATGGTAATGGCTCATGTTGCAGGTCCACGTCGTTGTATAGACCCTAATATAACGGCTACATTCGGTATTTTTAAGATTTTAAGAGAAATTTTTACGGATTTTATTTTTTTTGAAAATTGTATCAAATGGTGGAGGGTATTCAAAGTTCGGCCCGGCCAAGCTTACAGATTTTTTACTTGCTTGTTCTCTCAATGCTTTTAATATCAAGATGTATGATAAATTTTTCAAACCCCTTTTGGAAGAACGTTCGACCTACATGATTCAAATCAATTAGAATTTCACACCGATCAAACAAACGTTGAGTCACATGCGGAATGACAAGTTATATTCACATTTTCGTATGAATTAAGGTGGAAGGGGGTAAAAATAGATCGACTTCGTCCTAAATTACCATTTGGACTTTTATCGCGATAAAGACAAGTCATTGTTATTTCCATAGAAACCTATCGAATAGTTTTCGATATCTTGGCTTTCATTCTGTGGTGGTTTACGGCATTTGACGTGCCAACAATTAGTTTTCAAAACTAAAGACAGCATTATTGTCACTATGGCAGCTGTGATTTAGTGTCCCAACTGATAACCCCCTAACTGGCGGAAGTCATTAGAAAAAAACTACATAAGAATGTTTGCGAGAATTCATTGGAATCCACAAAAAAAAAATGAAGAAGGAATGACAAACTTTTGGGGTTGGTTAGATTCAACACACGTGTTCTGCGAAATAAAAATTATGATTAGAGAATTTCTGCTCAGAACATTATGAATAAACAAAATTGGAATTGTGTGAATGATATAGTCAACGGAGGCGTCGTCTATCAGATCAGATGTAGTTTGGCAACATTTATTGCCTCTATTACAAGTTTCTCGAAAGAGTGTGTTATTTTCTGTTCTCCAACGCCACAACTAAAATAAAAATGCCATAAAGTAGAATGTTGTAAACATTTGTGAATAATTCATTGTAAATTTCCCACTTCTCCATAGCAGCTATGTGTGAAATGCTTACGCGCATTTTTTTCTCAACCAATGCTATTTTTCTGCTGCTTAATCCAAAACCAAAAAAACTCATTACATTTTAACATTTTGCTTTAGTTAATGGCCATCCGGCCGGTTGTTCGACCGAGTAGACGACCTCCCCAATTATTAAACTCGTATCTTTTTGGCAAAAATTTACGCAAGATTTTAATGACCGACGACGATGCCGTGAACCTGAGCAAAGTTAAAAATAATCCGTACAGGCTAATGTTCACAGGTTTCCATAATAAAAATATGACTTATATTGAAATTAAAATAATTCAAATTTTTGTTTGTGTCTTAATTTAGTTTTTTTTCGTTTTAATTCATTTTATTAATGTTTGTTTCTAAGAAAAATGTTATCTGATCTCATAAAAAATAGACAATTACAAAAGCCGGCCACATACATTTTTAATGTCTTGTTGTTGTGTAACGAACTAGTGTCATGCCCTACGTAATTGTAAGATGAGGCTATTATACATACCAGGGACGTAGGCAGAAATCATTTCGGGGGGCCCAACAAAATTTTCTAAGCAAAATGTACAGAAAATATAAGAATAGTAAGGATTTCTGAGAGGGTCTAAGGCGCGAAGCCATTGGTTTTTTGGAAATTCGTATTAAAAGTGTACGAAAAGTACTAAACATGTACTACTTTGTATTGAACAAACGGAATAAGCTAGAATTATGAAATCACGAATCAGAGTCACTAATAGAGTGCAGGTATGATGTATCAAAAGGTTTTTGGAAATTCGTACTAAAAGAGTACGAAAAGTTCTAAAATGGTACTAAACTACTAAAATGGCATTTTAAACAGTTTGGTTTAGGGTGAACTGATTATGCTAGATTTTTTGAAATTTTTTATTGGGTAGGTTTGTGATAAAGTGGTGGTTTTGGAAATATGTACTACAAGTGCACGAAAAGTACTAAATATTACTATATTTGTACAATATGGTACAGATAATGCTTGAAATCTGAAATAATGGTTTTAGGGTCATTGTTCATATGTAGCCTGGACATATGGAGGTGGTTTAGGAAATGTGTACTATATTTGAACGAAAAGTACAAAATGGTACTAAATTTGGACTTGGTTTAAGGGATTGAGATGAAATTTGATATTTAGATTACAGGTGGTATCTATATTTCAGATTTGGCTATTTATGTTTCTGTTGTTATCTGGAATTGAGATATTGAGGTGGTTAGCTGTACAAAAAGTATTAAATAGTAATTAATGAAGGAGTAGATATAAAATTCTGAAATTTGATATTTAGATTACTGTTGGCCGCTGTATTTAAGATCTGACGGTCGTTAGGAAAGGCGTCCTAAATTTGCATAAAAAGTACTAAACTATACTGATTTGGGTATGTGGTGAAGGGATACAGGATGAGATGAAAAGACTGCAACCAACTGCAGAGTGCTGTCATTTCTAAGCCACTTGTCCGACAGCTGTTAAAATTATTCCATTGACAGCTCATTATATTGTTTATAAGCGTACAAAAGCATTTTGGTGAAAATTTTCCAGAAAAAAAGTTATTCGTCATGGAATTCAATCGTGATAGTGTGATTTCTTTATATTTGGCTGGAAAACCGCAAATGGCTATCGTTATAGCACTCTAGCATATAAATGTGAATACATCTTTTGTGTCTCGTACTATCGCTCGTTAACGTGATACTGGTAGCGTAGCTCGACATCAAGAAAGTAGACGGAAGAAAAAAGCAATATCAGCAGAAATGGTTCGAAAAGTAAAGAAGCGACTTGATCGAAACCCGCGTCGCAGTGGCCGAAAAATGGCTCGTGAGCTGAACATATCGTAAAATTCCATTCGGCAGATATTGAAAAATGAGCTCGGGGTAAAGCCATTGAAATTCCAAAAAGTGCAAAAACTTACACCGCAACAGAAAGAAAATAAATTAAAAGAGCTTGGCCGAAAGTGGTGAACTGCCGAATTTGGTTTTCCCCGATGAGAAAACATTCGTTGTCCAGCAGTTTGTAAACAAACAAAATGATCGTGTTTACTTGCCAAAGAGGTCAGCTGAAAATGTGCACCTTCGGTTGGCCACCAGAACTCAAGCGCCGGCCATGGTGATGGTGTGGGCCGCCATAAGAGCCGATGGTCGTTCTCCGCTCGTATTAATCGACCGTGGCATCAGAATAGATGCCGAATATGATTGCGAAAATATTCTGGAGGTTGTTTTAAAGCCTTGGTCTCGCAAACATTTCGGCCGCAGACTTTGGACATTCCAGGACTCAGCACCATCCCACTCAGCACGCGCCACCCATGAATGGTTACAAAATGAGGTTCCTCGCTTCATTTCCAGCTCACAATGGCCACCAAAATCTCCGGATACCAATCCTTTGGACTATTGTGTCTAGAGTATTTTGGAAAGCAAGATTGGCACTAAAAAATACCAAAGTGTCGATCACCTGAACAAATTGTGTATTTTGAGTACAAAAAAGGTCTAACACGAACTGTTGGAACGAATCTAAAATTTGTTATTTTCGCTGACGAAGTAACTGGCACTGGCTAGTTATGAAGAATGATATAAATAATTTGGACTGTACACTAAAGAGTATACTACACAGATTTTCATTTGTTTTCCGATTTTTCTACGAAAACATTTTCTCCTTGCTTATATAAGTATTTTATATAAATTTCCAAAAAAAACACACACACAAAAGCGGATTGTTAAAAAATTTACACGTAACGAACTTAAAACACTGTTTACCATATTTTTAGTGCCATATGATTCGAAATTTATTAATCAATTTTATTTATTTCCATATTTTCAGGTTGCCTGCACAAATTGGAAACGCGTCTTAATGCTACTTAAAGGTATCTGGCAAAATGGTACCGATCCCCTGCGCATACCCGGTTCGTTGGCACACTCGGATGGCATCTTTACGAAATTCAATAGCCTAGATGAAGAGGAACGACAAAAGGTGATGTCCGAATACACTCGTTTCATATTTGTACGGCACCCCTTCGAACGAATATTGTCTGCCTATCGCAATAAATTGGAGGGTAATGCACCAAGTACTAAATATTTCCAACATCGCATCGGTCGTCAAATTGTCCGAGGAATACGTGTCGATCCGAGCAATCATTCGCTGGAATATGGTGATGATGTTTCATTTGGGGAATTTGTACAGTACCTTTTAACGCCATCTCTGAGTCTGAACAATCAATCGACATATAATGAGCACTGGGAACCCATATCGAGGTTGTGTAATCCCTGTGTTATGAAATATAATGTCATTGGTAAGTGTGCAATGATAATTCAAAGAATAAAGGGAGAGAAAGTAATTGATTGATTTTTTTTTTTCAGGAAAATATGAAACGCTTTTGGATGATTCTGCCTTGGCTCTCTACTTAACCGGTGCTGAAAATGTCACATTTCCCTCCGGCCACAAACCTTCGAATACTCGTTCCTATTTGCGTAAATACTATGATCCATTACCGATCAGTGCCATTCGGCATTTGTATGAAATCTATGCGGATGATTTTAAACTTTTCGACTATGGTTTAGACGATGTTTTAGGTTTTGAATTTGGTTAAAATTGAACATTGTTGTTTTAGTGTTAAGTAGGAAGATTATTACATACTTATAGTATATTACTGCGATCTAATAGAACAAAGGTTTAATTACATAAGCAATTTAAATTACACGGTGCTACTAGATTGAAACATTGCAAAGTCAACCACAAAATGTTGATTTAGAATGACTTTAATAAGATTATCATGCTTTTAGCACCGTATTCTATCTAATTCCCAAAAATAGCTTTAATCGTATATTTTTAATAATACATTTGTTTTTCTTTCCTATCATGTTTCTTGTAAGTATATTATACACAATTCTATGGTTTAAAGATAGACATAATATTATAGTACGATTTATATTTATACAGGGTAGCTCATTAAATTCGAATTTTTGTATAGAAAACCATTCACATATTCATCTAAAATAATGAACAAAATAATCAAAACAATTAACACTTTCATAACTTCGATAATACAATCTATATGTAAATTTACAAACCTTTTAGAACCCTTACAAATGCTCTCTCTCTGTAAACTTAAATTGTTTTCACAGCATTTAGTTTAAATATAAACCAATGTTGTTGTTTATTTTATTATATATATGATTTAAACAATTATGAAATGTTTATTTTTAAGATATTTTTAATTAAAAGAAATATTTTGATATGAGCAAAGACAATTAGTTTTTTTTATTATGGAAACAAGTAAAAAAGCAGTAAGTTCAGCCGTGCCGAACTTTGAATATCCTTCACCATTTAAAACGAATTTGGAAGACTTTCAAACAAATAAAATCCATTAAAAATTTTGTTAAAATATTAAAAATGCCGATTATAGCCGCTATATTGGAGTCTGTACGAAGACGTCGACCTGCGTAGGCAATTTTTGTCATAAGCCATTACAATTCAAATACGAAATTTGAAAAATTCTGTTAATATATCAAAATATATAGGAATATAGGAAGGTATCGTTATATCGGGGCTATATGAAGACCTGGACCTGCTTAGACAACTTCTCTCACAGGCTGTAGTGCCTATTAGGAACTTCAAATACGAAATTGCAAACAACTTCGGTGAATATAAGGAGGTACTGATATATGAGCCCTATACGAAGACATGAACCTAAATACGAAATTTGAAACAACTTCGGTGAATTATGTCGCTAAAACAATCAAAATACCGAATATTGGGAGGTACCGTGGTAAGTGGGCTATTCAATATCGTGAACCTATATAGATATTTCTCTTGCAGGGGATAAAGTATTTAGAAAGACCTTCTTTTTAGACAATTCCATTGAAAATTTTAGCTAAAATCATCAAAATAGGAGGTACCACTATATGGGGGATTTACGATATCATGGACCTAAATAGACAAAACTCTTCCAGGGGGTAAAGTACTCCTTTTGTGGATTTTCAGAGAATTGTTTAGAAAAATTTAGCTACAATGATCAAAATACCCATCTTCAAACTTGACCTGCTTGCAGACAAAATATTGATCTTCCGTAGCTTCATATCTTTATTCATTTTGACTCTAGCATGATTACCACATACGGACGGACTTGGCTAAACCGTCTTAGTTTACAACTTTCCTATAACAGCTTTGTGCAATTCAGAATTTTCCATAACTTCCCTACCGCCAACCCCACTTTGGTCAAAATATCGGAAAAATTCGATTGTCTGAAATCATTTGGGAATATTACGCATATATATTTAGAAAGTACTCCTCATTTGAACCCCGCGACGCAGCTATTATGGTTTTTGTGCAATTCAGCATTTTCCATGAAGTTTCCTTACCGCCAACCCCACGCTGGTTATTCGTCCTCATCGGAAATTGTGCCATTTCCCTGTTAAATTAATTTAGGAGAATTGGTTTTATCTTAATATTTGTTTAAAACACGTTCAATTATCAAAAATTGGAAAAAGTAGTTATTATTAAAAAAAACTATTTTCAATTAACCCCTTGTGCACCAACATAAAATTCAAGTGATTTGTGTCTTTGCTATTATATTTTAAAGTTAATTCTCACGGGCATCATCTTCAGGGGATTAAAAGTTTATATGAAAGATTGTTAATATCCAAAATTATTTGTAACTAAAGCCGCATTATTTATAAATTTTCAACACCTATTTCTCTCGTTTTTTAACATTAGGAGGTATTTAGAAACAAAAATATCCAAAATACTAGAATTCTATGATGAGTGTTATTCAAATTCAAAATGCATTATATAGTTCAAAGACCTGCGAAATCGGGAGTTACTTTGATAAAACTTTATACGTTAAAAATCCTTTTTGGGTGGCTTAATATTTTCGGTCCTAAATTAATAGATCACAAAAAAAAATCTAAACATTTAAAATGACTTACAATTTTCATCACAGCGTCATTTCGTTATATATAATAATCCAACTTTATAACGATTTTTTCAATAGAGAATTATTTCTCAGCGAAATTGCATATTAAAATTTTAAGTTTTACACAACAAAAATTTCACTTTTGACTCGTAACTCGAAGAATACCAAAATTTTTAACACAATTCAAACATTTTTTTGACAATTATTTATTTATTTTTTTTTTAAGAAATCAAAGAAATTTCTTTTTTTTTTTTTCATTTTTAGTGGAACATTTCTTTAAACTTTTAACATATGATATGAAATCGAATTTTTTTTTGTCTTTTTTATTTATAAGCAATATTTTTTGGAAGTTAGAAATTCTCTTATACGAGCACAATTCGCGACACAACGGGAAAGATACAGATCTAACATTCAATTTTGCCATTATGCTAGGAACACAATTGGAGCGAACGACGAATTTCGCCCTACGCGGCGACAAAATGAGCCGCGAAAATTCGTCGTATGGAACACAATACCGACGAAATTATAAAACAGCTGATGAAGTTGTTTACTTTTTGCTCATTTGTTGACTACAATGAATTATACAAGAACACATAATTCTTTACGTTCTCTATTATAATTTCACTTATGTCCATCTTCTCTATTATAAATTCACTGATATCCATCTTCACTCAGGCGCAAGTACACAAATAAATAAACAAATTAATTATGTTTTTTTTATACGAGTAACAGATAGTAGAGTGACCATAACAAATTTTAAAGTAAAAAGTAACTTTATTTACTAAAACACATAAAATTCGTACAAGTATGGCCACCTTGTACTGTTTTGTTCGCCGGTCGCCGGCGTATGAAATAGAAATAAAGCTAATTGAGTTCGCGGCGACCGACGAAATTTTCGCCGGTGCCGTGATTGTGTGCACTTCCATATACACATATGTGTTTTATTTTTGACGACGAACATACGCCGCGAAAAAATTCGTCGTTCGCTCCAATTGTGTTCCTAGCATTACAGAGAGACAGGGAACAGCGAGCATCATATTAAAACTACCATATACCATATAATACACTTTTAGGTAACGAATATGGCATTTGTCAAATTGGATTTCATTCATAAACACGGTTTAAAATTGTATTCTTGTTTCATTTTATCACATTTGTTTTATTTTGAAAATCGACATTTTTAACTTTTAAATATTTTGTCAATAAATGTTTTCTTAAAATTCAACAGTTACGATTAACGAACGTCCGGCCATGTTTAAAACTGATGAAGAAGCAAATATAAATAAGAGTGTTGCCAGTACAAAAAGGCGGAAATATATTATTTTTTGAATTGCGATGTTGCAGGTTTGTTTTTTTTTTTTTTTATTTTCAACAAATAAAGAAAAAATGTTTATATTGATGACACTTCTTGTTAAATTTTTATTACACTTTTCATTTTTGAAATAGAGGCTTTTAAAAGTAATTAGAAAAACTTGCGACCGAATTTGCTTTGGATAATTAAAAGACAATGTCATTGCAGAGAGAACAACTTTAATATACTTTATTACTATAAAAATCGCGACAACACACACCTTAATACATATATAGAACACCTGATCTCTGTTAACCCGATTATATATGAACAGCTTGATAAAATAACAATTGCATTGCAAGGAGACAGCATTTTTCTACATTACATTTCTTTGAAATTACATTCAATTCACTTTCATTTTGTGTACTTGAACATTGACTTATTTATACTTTTTGTATATTTCTCCAATAAAAGTTTGCTTAAAATCACACAATTGCTTTATAAAACCACGACCGACCATCAATTAATAGCTGAAAACATAAGAAACTAGGAGTAGCAGTATTGCCAACACTGAAAAAAGGAGAGCGAGCACGACACGACAAAAGAGAAGAAAATGTTATTGTACATAGACCGACAATTCACGACTTAAACATCCGATCACTGTTAACCAACATTTTGTTGCTTACATGGAAAAATCAAAAATGCCTGTAAATGCAATATTTCAATAGCAAATACTTTTAATTTACTTTTAACTTATAAAAACTGCACTATTCTATTTTTTTCTTTGAACTTAAGCATTCACGTGTAGCTAACACAATTTGCGACCGACAACTTTAAAACACGATAGATAACTGATGACAGAAGCAAAGATGAATAAGGAGTTTTGATTGCAGAGAGCAAAATGAGAGCAATTCTCTCAGCTTCATGTTTAACGGGCAACAATTTCAATGATTATTTTTTGCATTGAATTTCGATTGATAACACTTTGTTGCACAATTTTTCACTTCATATGTTAAATATTAGCCATTTTTTAACATTTTTGTACAAATTTAAAATGCCTTTCTAATTAAATTTCAACATTTGCCTTTAACAAAAACTATTCACGACCGACCGTCTTGAAAATTATGTGATACTGAAGGAAAGGAGTAAATGAGAATAACAATGTTGTCAATTTGGTGAAAACAATTTTCTAATAATTAAAAATCGCTAAAACAGGAAAAAGTTTTTAAAGCGCAGGGAGTTGAATACAAATAAATGTTTAACAAGGAAATCGGATGGTCAACTTAATATAGTGTTGAAATATATCTCTTTGTATGAATATTCCTTTTGTTTTACTGTGCTTATCAGAGGTAATCGTTATGAGTAATAATTTTAAAACCTTACACTTTGTATATATTCTTTATCAGAATAAAATTCTTAAACGATCTAGCGGTGTCCACCCGTTTATAGTATTCTTTCTATCTTCCGAAGGAAGAAAGATAGGTGAAGTTTTGTTCACAAACAGTCCAGTTTCCCAAAATTTAGGTACCTCCCATTATACAATAGTTTAATCGGAATTGTCCAAAATGCGTTTCGAGAGTTCCTACTTAAAACTCACTGTCTATATGGATCATCGTTCACCTTCAGAATTCTACAATTTTAGCTATATTTTTTAAAGTGTTTAACGCTTTGTAAAACTCGCCATCTCTGCTATTTTAATATGTTTTGTACGTGCATATTTAAAATTTAGAAAATTCTTGCAATTGTAGAATTTTTCATTTTTGATCTTTCAGGTGACATTTCGATTTGCATGTTGTTGTTGTACAACAACACTTTATGTTGCCCTATATATAAACAATGTGTAGGCCTATACAAATGTATCTACATTTAATTCCTCTCGCTTTTAAGTCAGTATAGTTTTGGCGATTTTTACTTATTATTGTTGTCATCACATTGACAACATTGTTATTTCTATTTGTGTCATCGTCTGTGAATTCTTTTCGTCGATCATAAGTATCTGTTTTTAATGAAAGAAGCATTAAAACATATAAGTAAATTATTTAGAGTTATGATTTCCCATACGAAATTAAATTAGAAAATGTTTTCAAACGGAATTTAATGCAAAACGATTTGGAGGCAATTGTTGCCCTTTAAACATGTAGATGAGAGAATTGCTCTCATTTATCCATGCTTTTTCTTATTGGTCGGGTTAACATAAGTTGATTAACAGTGTTGGCTAAAAAATGTTAAACAATTTCTGGCGGAAATAAACATTTACATTTATCGTTGTTGGATCTGTTCGTTATATATTTTTTTCTCATTAATTAAACTTTGTTATTCATCTTAAGTAATCAATCATATTTTGAAGTTTTCTAGCACGCATTGTATATGTCAAACGTAAATACTCAAATGTGCAATTCTCTTAAATGAAAATGAAATAAAGTGTTTGCAATTGAAATATTGCAAAATTTGTTGTCTACATTGCTAGAAGAAGAAGGCAATTTCATTGAAAGAAAGCTATAAAACACATTTTTAAAATACATAAATTGCAAGTACTTTTATTTCATTTTCTTTTAAGAAAAATTACTCTTTTAAGTATATAAGTTTAATCAACAAAATATTCAACAACTCTAAAACGCAATTGTTAATTTAAGATGAACAACAAATTGTAATTAAAAAGAAGCATATATTTAACCGACCTAACAACCATAAATGTTAATGTTCATTTCCGCCAAAAAATGTTTAACATTTTTAGCCAACACTGTTATTCGGCTTATGTTAAACAGAGCAGTGAGAACAAGAACTAAGTGAGAGCAATTCCCTCAACTACATGTTAAGCGGGCAAAAATTCCCTTCCAATCTTTTTGCATTACATTTCGTTTGAAAACATTTTTTCCGCATTTATTTAATATCGTATATTGAAAATTTACATATATTTTTTAACACTTCTTTCATTAAATACCGACATTTATGTTCGACAAAGAGAATTCACATTCGACCGTCTTTTCAAGTGGGAGAGGAAACAAATGGGAATAACAATGTTGTCAATGTGATGACAACAATAAAAAGTAAAAAACGCCAAAAGTCCACTGCCTTTTAAAAGCGAGGAAAATTGAATACAGATCAATTTTTATAAGTCTAATATGGCATAATAATATAAGGTAACAGCGATTGTTGTTGTACAACAATTTGAAATTATTTTTGCTTTAAACATTTTAAACGTTTTTAAAATCGCTTAAACCACAGAACACTGAATTTTCGAATATACCGTTATATGGAGGCTATAGGAAAACGATTTTTTAAAATAAGGAATTCTGAGACTGAGTTTTAAACAGTTCCCTTAGGAAATGAGGCTTAAATAACAAATAATGAAAATATACAAAACTACAACTAAAATGTTACCTCTAGCTAATTACCTTCGAAAGAGAGAGAGAATATAATAAACGGGCGGTCATCGCCAGATCGCCTTAGAGTTTTTTATTATGAAAAGTATATAGACTGTACAGGGTGAGATGAAAAAACTGCAACAAAATCCAGACTGCTGTTATTTCTAAGCCACTCATCCGACAGCTGCTAAAATTATTCCAGAGACATCTCATTATATTGTTTACAAGCTTACAAGAGTAATTTTGGTGAGAATTTTCCAGAAAACAAGCTATTCGTGATGGAATTCAAGCGTGATAGTGTGATTTCTTTATATTTCGCTGAAAAATCACAAATGGCTATCGTTAGAGCACTCCAGCATTTAAATGTGAATAAATCTTTTGTCTCGTACCATCGCTCGTTTCTGTGATACTGATAGCGCAGCCCGACGTCAAGGAAGTGGACGGAAGAAAACAGCAACATCAGCAGAAATGGTTCGAAAAGTAAAGAAGCGACTTGATCGAAACCCGCGTCGCAGTGGCCGAAAAATGCCTCGTGAGCTGAACATATCGCAATATTCCATTCGGCAAATATTGGAAAATGAGCTCGGGGTAAAGCCATTGAAATTCCAAAAAGCGCAAGAACTTAAACCGCAACCGAAAGAAAATAGACTCAAAAGAGCTAAAGAGTTGCTTCGCTTGGACAAATGTGGTGAGCTGTCGAATTTGGTTTTCTCCGTCTCCGATGAGAAAACATTCGTTGTCCAGCAGTTTGTAAACAAACAAAATTATCGTGTTTACTTGCCAAAGATGTCAGCTGAAAAGATGCACCTTCGGTTAGCCACCAGAACACAAACCATGGTGATGGTGTGGGCCGCCATGAGAGCCGATGGTCGCTCTCCGCTCGTATTAATCGACCGTGGCATCAGAATAAATACCGAATATTATCGCGAAAATATTCTGGAGGGTGTATCAAAGCCTTGGGCACGCAAACATTTTTGCCGCAGACCTTGGACTTTCCAACAGGACTCAGCACCATCGCACTCAGCACGCGCCACCCAAGAATGCTTACAAAATATGCTTTCTCGCTTCATTTCCAACGCACACCACCAAAATCTCCGGATACCAATCCGTTGGACTATTGTGTCTGGAGAATTTTGGAAAGCAAGGTTGGCACTAAAAAATACCAAACTGTTGATCACCTCAAGCAAGCGTTTTGCCGGGAATGGGCCAGAATACCGCAGAGCAATATTCGGGCAACGTGTGACGGTTTCATTGGCCGTTTGAAGGCCATAATTCGTGATAAAGGTAACCAATTCAAACAAAACTAAACTTATTCTGAAATTTGATTCTATTTCCGAAATTTTTTGTTTTCATTCAAGAAAAAAAAATGATGACGTTTGCAGTTTTTTTTATCTCTCCCTGTATAGGTTTGAAAATTATAACTCTTAAAACAAATGGAATAAAATATCCTCGTTAAACATTAATTTGCATTTAACTCCCGTGCTTTAAAAACATTTTCCTTGTTTTAGCGATTTTAAATTATTGCAATTTTCACCAAATTGGCAACATTGTTATTCTTATTTACTCCTTTTTTCAGTTTCACGTCTTTTTTAAAGACGGTCGGTCGTGAATAATTTTTGTTAGAAGCAAATGTAGAAATTTAATTAGAAAGACATTTTAAAATTACACAAAAATGATCAAAAAGATTAATATTTAATATACGAAGTGAAAAAATTGTGCAAGAAAGTGTTATCAATCGAAATTCAATGCAAAAAGATTGCATTGCATTTGTTGCCCATTAAACAAGAAGCTGAGAGAATTGCTCTGATTTGCTCTCTGTAATCAAAACTCCTTATTCATCTTTGCTTCTGTGGTCAGTTATCAATCGTGTTTTAAAGTTGTCGGTCGCAAATTGTGCAAGCTAAACGTGAATGCTTAAGATCAATGAAATATTTGCAAGAAAAAAACCCAAAAAAGTTAGAATAGTGCAGTTTTCATAAGGAAAAAGTGAAGTACAAGTAATTGCTATTGGATTATTGCATAAAAAGGCATTCTTTATTTTCCAATACAAATGGCGTCCGCGTAAGTAACAAAATGCTCGTATGTTTGCCGGTCGGTTTTATAGAAGCTTGTTAACAGTGATCGGATGTTTAAGTCGTGAATTGTCGGGATATGTACAATAACATTTTTTTCGTGTCGTGTCGTTCGTCGCTATCTGTTTACTCTGTTATGGCAATACTGTTGCTCCCATTTCCGTCTGTACTCAGTTATCAATTGAGTTTAAAGATGGTCGGTCGTGAATTTTGTTCGTTAAAAGAAATTGTTGAATTTTAAGTAAATTTTTATTGGAGAAATATACAAAAAGCATAAATAAGTCAATTTTCAAATACACCTAATGAAAAAAGAAAAATTAAGTGTGATTTCAAAGAAAATTAATATGAAACAGTATTGTCTCCTTGCATTGCAATTGTTGTTATTTTAATAAAGCTTTTCGATTACACATACATAAACGGGTTAACAGTGATCGGGTGTTCTTTGTGTGTTGTCGCGATTTTTGTCAGAAGTAAACGAAGTTTTGGCGGGAAATGTATATTAACATTGTGCTCTCTGCAATGCCCATGACTTTTAGTTATTTAAAGAGAATAAAGTCGTAAAGGTTTTGCTCGACCAAATTCTTTAAAAGAGAAATAAAATAAAAAAATCAAGAAGTGTCATTAATACAAAATGAAAAATAAATCAATTTTCTGTAAAAAATTAAAAAAATAATATTGCTTCCTACGTGAAAATATTCGAATAATTCTTGTGTCGTTAAGAACGGGACGATCGGTTGTTTTCGTGCAAATAAAATAATATAAGAATCGGGAAATTTTATATGAAATACGTTGAAGAAAATTAAGTGTCCAATAAGAATACTAAAAAAGCTATTTTTTTGTGAGGGGTAATATTGGTGTGATTTCAGTCGTTATTGATTGTACGGGGTTACAGCGCGCTTATAATAATATAAAGCTTAAAATATTTCTTAAAAATAAAGTGTTTTTAATTGTAACGTCGTACAAGAAAATCTTTTCGCTAATATTGTGATACAAATGTTGTAATTTCCTTGCATACTTAAGAACATTTCATCATGAATGTATTTATAGACGGTTTAATATTCATCGCAAGGTTTTTAATATTTATATATAATATATATAATATAATATTTATAACTGTTTTAATAAAATTTGCAATTTTCATCTGGTATTATTCTTAATGGAAATTTTCGGCAGTTTTTGACATATGCATTTTGCAAAGGTACGTACATATTTTTTGGAATACTATACAAAATAAAAAAATAAATAAACATTATTGTTTCAATACAAGCTATAAAATTAGAAAAAAATCCATAATGTTGAGTATTTTTATATTTGGTGAGGGGTTACTTTTCGTTTTTGTGTTTTTAACGCAACTCAAACGAATGCAAAAATTTATTTTAATATGGCAATGCCTTAAATTTCTACTAACGGCCCATTCACAATTATGGTCACCATTCACAATAGAGGCACAGCTGTTGCCAATTATCCACCAAAAATCAGTTGTTCATTTATCGATAACTGTTACGACACCGAGTTTTGGCACACCAAACGAAAAAACCAAGAAATTATTGTTTCTTCCTGGGATTCTGGCATAGATTTCTCCAACAACGATGATCAGCAGCAGGCTACAACCTTTGTGCAAACCACTTTTGCAACACTTGGTGCGTAATGCCGTGAAGGGTATGGCTCCAACCACAGTTCGTCAGAGCCATGTAGTCTCATATCGTGTTGCTCCACCACCACACTCGAAGGCTACTCGCATCGGTGCTGAAATGGTCGGCGCCGCTATGTGGTGGTGGGTCTTGTGGCATTTGTATCATGAACACGAACATGTCACCGGTGAATTCCCCTATCCCGATCCATCCCAGTGGACAAACAAGGAACTCGGCATCCCATCAAACTAAAGTCAGGAGTGGTGGAGATCGGCGAACATGTGTTAGTTAAATATGTTGAAATTATCCTGGAAAGCAAGATTCTGTGGGAAGTTAAATAATTTAATAAATTGTGTAATGTAAATAAAAATGTGTTGTTTGTTTTTTCCTCGGCCAATGTGTTGATGATGTGGGTGAAAATATGTTGTGGAATTCACCCTTATGTACAATAGAGATGGGGGCAGTTCACATACCACACATGGACTGGTTTCTGGCGTATGGAAAACTAAAGATGATGACCACACTACTACCCATCTGATCGGCTTAGAAGTTTGACTGCATCCGCCTGTCAACAGAAAAATTAAAAAATTGACTGTTTTAATTAAAGTTTTTGTACCATTCTAAGGGCCGCTTCTATTTTGTTGGATTTTGAAAAGAGTATTCCACTCTGAGCTGCTTTGTGTTCTGATTGAATTTCTTAAAAACTTTGACCCAAAGGAAGGATTGCTACAGTCATATATATCGCACCGATACACCAGATATATTATTGAGAAGGAATATTGAGAAAATTGGTCTCTAATGGCCATAAATGAACCAAAATGGATACTTTAAAAAGAAGGACCGTCATATTATTACAGATGGTACATATCAATTGGATTGGCCAAAATGTGTTTTATCGAAAAAATGGGACCCCCAGGTCAGTAGACAAAATTCGTTAGAGGACATTTGGAATCGATGTAGCTGTGTTTATCCGTCTTTTTGTATGTACTGCTGAAGGGTCCGATAGGTCTAGAAGAAAGTATCGAATTTTCATCATCGTAATATTTCTAACTTTGATCGAGTTCGGAGATTGAAAAAATCGGCCATCTTTTCCATTTCCCACAAAAGGTCAAAATTTTAATAGAGGATAATTTAACTCATAAAAAGCAAAGAGAGGATTTAATTCAGCCTAAGGTCACATGTTAAACAACTAAAATACTCATAAAAACCTCCAATGTCAATTCTCTTCTTCTGACATCTCTTCATCGGAAGCTTAAAACTTTGTTTAAAAATTACATAAAATTTGAAATATATGTCCGATTTTCTGTATGAGTATTAAATCAAATTTAAAAATGGAAAATATAGGTCTGTTCAAAGGCCAAGGGTAACATCTGTCGGTAAAACCGCTTAATATATTCCAACATTTTTTTTTTTTTTTGTGACCGAGTACCAATAGAATATTATTTTCTCCATAAGGTTGGACCTCTGTTTTAGGGAAATTAGATTAAATAACGTCAACCCGACTTGCACACTATGTCTATGCGGATGAAATGCGTTGGATGAATATCGGGTTTTGTATAAACTTTGTATCAACATCAGAAATGTCATAAACTAATTCTTCAAACATTTCGAAATATAAGAAATCTCTGACTTAAATCGTGTAATATTTTAAAATCTGAAATTTTTAGTTTGGAGTGGCATTGATTTATTATATCCTAGCAAATGCCCTATTACATCGTTAGCAAAAAGTTTACCTTAAAACTTTAGATTCATTCTCCAGTTCGTGTTTGGTCTTTTAAGTGCTCAAAATACACAATTTGTTCAGTTTGATAACATTTTCAAAACTTCATATATCGTACTAAATTTTCAGACCTTAAGGTTTTCATATATTATTTAAGTTTTTCCTTTTTCGCAAAGAATAATAGAAAAATGTTTATCTTTTACACCAAAATGTCTTCTATTTTTTAATTTTGAGGTTTACAGAAGAGGATGTTATTAAAACCATTGCATAATGTACCAACATCCAATTTATCTGTCCAAAACTATTTTAACGTCTCCATATATGTACTCTGGAAACCAGCAGTAACCTCAATATAAAATTTCAGTATTGCAGATCTATCCTATCACCAAAAATATCAAATTTCGTAGCATTTAGTACGCATATTCGAAATAATCTGCATCTGTCATTCCAAAGATCCCACAAGAGGTATCTGTATTTCATTTTTTCAGCTCAATTCCTTTACCCAATACCCAAATTTTGGACTAATTAATACTTTTTGTACAATAACAGTACATATTTTCAAACCCACTTCCATATCTCAATTTCAAATACCAATAGATCCCTCAATATCAAATTTGAAGATTCAATTGCATTTAGCACTTTTCGTACAAATTTAGTATTTTTAGTTGAATTATAGTACGTATTTCAAAAACAGCCTCCATATCTCAATTCCAGACAACAATAGAGACCTCAATATCAAATTTGAAGATTCCATCCCTATTCCTACACACGGTACCAAATTTAGTACCATTTAATACTTTTCGTACATATATGGGATGTATTTCCAGACCCCCGCCAAACCTCAAACACCGATAGAATTATAAATATTAATATCAAATCCCAAATTGTTATATGTATATCCCTTCGCCCAATATCCAATTTAATACCACTCAGTACTTCTCGTACAATTATAGTATACATTTCCGAAACCTCCTCCATATGTTCAGGCTATACAAGAAGAGCGACCTTAACACCAAATTTCAAACACTGTCTGTTACCCAATACCAGATTGTACTAAATACAGTACTATTTAGTAATTTTCGTGCACTTGTAGTGCACATATCCAAAACCACCTCCGTATCACAGACCTACCACCAAAAGGACCGCAATACAAAATTTCAGCTTCATTCGTCCATCCAAAACCAAACTGCACCGTTTAGTACAGTTCGCGCACTTGGTACACAATTCCAAAACCACCTTCATATATCAAATTACTATCCAACGATGATTCTCATACGAAATTTCAAGTTTTTAGCAATAGCCCTTCACATAACCAAATTATGCCATTTTTGAAGTTTAGTACCATTTTAGAACTTTTCGTAAACTTGAAGTTGAAATTTGCAAAAACCCTATGATACATTTTTCCTGCAATCCGTCAGTGGCTATCATTCCAAATTTCTAGCTTATTCCGTTTGTCCACTATAAAGTATTAAATATTTAGTACTTTTCGTATCCCTTTAATTACGAGTTTCCAAAAACTCAGCCTTTTAACACGCCTATGCACCAAGCCTGATCCTCGTGCAATATTTCAAGATTCCAGCTTCAGCCGCTTCGTTAATTTTCAGTAAGTCAGTTAATTTAACTACTCCTTGTGCAGCTATGGGTAAGGCTTGTTTTAATTAAAATCAACCTTATTTTTTGTAATAGTTTTGAATGGCATTTATTTTCAAAAAGACCTACATAATGGTCCACTACACTACGACAAATGCCGATGAACCCTTGTGGACGTGTGATAGAATAGTTTAAGGGCTTTAAAATCAAATAATTTATATTTGTCTCATAATACGTTTCTAATTCTATTCTAATCAATGATGCAAACAGGATCCTATATCTTCATTATTGACTTATTAGCGCATTTCGCCGTAGTTTAAGCGGCTCATCAGACAAATATCGTTTGAGCAGGTTATAAACAAATTTCCTTTGATTGGACAATATATGTGACTCATATGTGAAATTTCAAAAAGATAGGTCTACACTTCTTACTATCTTGTATTTTTATGCCTGTATAACGTAGTACATTTCATTGCCTAACTGTGGGCTTTATTGCAATTTTCCAATTATCTTTGCAGGGGAAAGGGTCAAAAGAATACAGCCTTCGAAACGCATTTAGCGTTAGCCTGTCCAGATTAAAATGGCTTAATGAACGTCATATTTAAAATCCCGATAACAAATTACCAATATTTATTAAAAACAATAATTGATCGAAGCTATTAGCCAACAAAAATACTTTGTTTAAAATTTTTGTGTTATATTCGTTTCTTTAAACCAAAAGTCAAACAAAATTAATTTTTAGAAGATCAAAGTTCACATTCTATGCAAATTTATTTAATTTATCATACCCCTTTAGAAGATTGAACAATATATAAATTTTTTGCAAAAAAGAGAAAAAAAAAAAAAGTAGGCAATAAGACAAAAACATCGACATTTTGCCAATTCAATTGAATGCATTCAACAATTAATCTGTGACGATATTTTTACAAACATACCCACATGTACATATCTTCGGTAAACAAATGTGGTGCCGTCTTCCTTCTCAACACAAAGTTGTTGTTTTTGATTGTTGAGGTATATAAATATAACAAAATATATACTATATTTACGGAGACAGAGCGGCGTAAACATCAATAAAGATTTTGCGTATTTGCGAAAAAGAGAATGTAGCTGCCACACACACACACAGATGTGTTTGTAAATATGTTTCTGTCGATTGTTTGTAATTTAATTATTTGTTGCAAAACAAACCAGCCATAATCTTATTGCAAATCTGCGGGCGGTGTCTTGTTGTCATAACATTCCGGGCGTAATCAGATTATTTGTTACTGGAATGGAGAGATGCATAACTTTATGCAATGCACAAAACAAAGTACGCACTAAATTAACATTTTTTGATTGTTGAGCACCAGCACCAGAAGAATTTAACTTACCATCTTAATTGGTATCCAAACATAACACCTTGACCACATTTATAAGTTCCGCACAAATATTTGGAAGTAGGTATTTCTTTTATTTAAAGCATTGGCATTATTTTTATAATTTTTTTTTTTGCGTAGCTGCTCTTCTTCTCCACTTTAAGTCGAGATGCTACCACAAATCTATCAATTACTTGTGTCAACTAACAAACAAACTACGGGGGGGTGAGAGGGGGGTCATCTACATATTATAGTATAAAATATTTTGACAGAAATAAAATGCATTATAGTCTAATTACTGGCTCTAAATCGAGTCTTTCTTCTCAAAACACATTGTTGCGTCATCCATCCATGATGCTGCTGCTGCTACTGCATTCGAATACATTGTTATTGCTCCTTCTGGTCGGGTCTTTATTCTTGGGAGTAGCGTTGCTTGATGGAACGATACTTCTTCAGTGAATACAAAGCTTCGACTTCTTTGGCCACATAACGGCCCTGGGCTAGCAGGGCTTTGATTTTATTTGGATCAGTCTCATCTTTGTTCTTTAGGAAAGCATCGCGCACTTGCTGGCGGAATTTCTGCGGGCCATTTACGCCGGATATTCACGTCCCAAAAATTGCAGCTGCAATGTGTCAAACATAAATAAACCACATGAAATCTCCAAAAATATGTAGGAAATTTGATTCCGTCTCATGACTCACATGACAAGGTCACGAAGCATGGACAGGTTTTTTTTTTGAATAAAACAAATAGCTTTCTTGGTTGTATAAACCAACAGCATCTGCTCGGCCCTTCTACTTACATGCTTGTATAATTGTATAACTTTGGAGCGAAGCTCTGACATTACACGCTGATGTTGGGCTTAAAGGTTTTTTATTAACAATCTATTTTTAGTTCCTTTGGAAGAATATGTCGTGAATATTTTCTTAAAATTATAATTACTTTCCTCCGCTAATTGCGTTCTTTTCGTTCTAGTTGTTGTTCTTGTACTGAATTTCAAATAGGGCTGACAAACAATCAATGGCTATATTGATGGTATCGATACTTTTGTTTTTAAAAGGGGGTATCGAGCGATAGTTTTTGCTATCGATACTATCGAACGAAATGCCAGTACTAATAGCATGTTTCCAATGGTTTTTGTACAACGTTGTCCGTTAAAATGCAAAATTATGAATAAATAGTCTAATTTAAAGTTGAAAACACTGTTGTTTTTTGTAGGTCCTTCTGTTTGCCTGTGTGTAATAGAATCTTGAAGGGAGTGTCTGATTTGGTCCAAACTTAGAACTTCATAATATTTATACCCTCAGGGATAGGCTAGATATATATCATTTAATACGTCCAAAACGTGTCTCATCGCAATAACGATTTTAGACCCCAGGTGAATTTGAACCAAATCCGTTTAAAGTTGAAGGATTGTTTGTCCGTCCATCTATCATCTGTCCGGCTGCTGCGTACTATGATTCTCCTAATATTATTACCAAAGTTAGATCGAGATGGACAATATTTGTCCGTTTCTTCTGGTGCATTTCCCACAAAAGGTCAACATTTTTACAGAACAAAATTTGGCTTACAGAAGAAGAAAAGATTATCTAATTTTGTGCAAACTTTGCAAATTCTAGTGCAAGGTCTGGTGGAAATGGACAATATCAAATTGCACACATCTCAGTATTTCTGCTAATATTTGGTACCTCTCCCACAAGAGGTCGCAATTTTAATACACTCATAATTAATCTTTCATATTTTGGGAAATAAGTCAGCGATTTTTTTCTAACTTGATATATCTAAATATTGCTCTCAACCAAAGATCTAAAGCGTATTTAAAATTCATCGGCACACTTCTTCTGGTACCTCTCCCACAAAAGTTTAAAACTTTGATAAGTATTCGCATAAAATTGGAATTAAATGTCAGTTTATCTTTGAATTTTGCTCATCCCAATATTTTTATCAGTATTAGATCAGGTGGAATGCTTCGGACCACTATATCTGCGACAGTCCAATTATATATTCAATAAAAGAATATTGGCTGTGAGTATACACATACACACACAGTATACATACATCTGCCGGTAAAGCCGATTGACACCATTTGTATTTTTTTAGAAAATTTGAAATTCTGATCCGATAGTCAGTTTTTATACCCTACAACACTATGTGTTGGGGGTATTATAAATTTGATTGGGCAAAAATTATGTAACACCTCGAAATAAATATTGGTTTCCCACATAAGAAGTATATATGGATCTTCCTATCGATCCTCGACGAGCTGAGTTGATTTAGCTATGTATTTCTGTCCGTCCTATGTATGTCTGTCTGTCAGTTTGTTAATTTGTAACTGCGCCGCAGGTCGCAATTATGGCCCGACCTATACGAAATTTTGCACGGAGGTGGTGTTATGGTCAGAATAAAAGTCTTTTAGATATTACCGCATAATATTTAGGGGTTGAAATGAACCAAAAGCTGAAAAATTTCCGGATTTTGCAGTTGCTCTACAGGTCGCAATTATAGACAGATCGACGCAGAAGTTAGCATGGGGCTAGAGCGTAGGGCTGGGAAAAAGCTATCCAATTTGGATGGTCATCGGGTAATATTTAGTGGGTAAAATAGGCGATAACATTTGTGTTAAATAAAGTCAAATTTTCCATTAAAACGAGAATATTTTTAATCCCGGCGAAATCACAAATAGACGAAAAGGTCAATTCTGACCGTTACGTAGATGCCGATAGTAAATATATCGGATATATAGCGAAATATACACAATGTGTATATGCAAATGAAGGGGATGTTAGCTAGAATGCTTATATCCCAAGAATGGCTGGACCGACTTTGACGAAATTTGTCAATTCACAATGCCCTCTTAGCACAAAGGATAAAATCTAAATGCATCACATAAAAAGATGCCTGTAATGATGTTAATATAGCTTTTGTAGTATTTTCTGATATTTTTTATCGCATCCGATTTTTTCATTTGACTTATAATATTAAAGTGTACAATTTGAAATATTTTTTCACTATATAACACAGGTTGGGGATATTATATGCAGATTGCAATTATCGCCCGATCCCCACGAGATTTTTCATAAGGGTGGGGTTGGGCTCAGAAAAAAGTCACAAATAGAAACCGAAGGACACGAAATCTCGCATGAAATTAGAGTTTAGAACAGCGGGTAGTATGGACCACTACTTTTATGTGAAAAATACCAACATTTCCATTGTACCGCAACGCTGAGAATAACTTGCAGGCGAAATCCAAAATACATAAAAGGCGAACTTCTGGCTTTTTTTCTATATATATTTCTATAGATTTCATTGACGAATATAGCCAAATATCGTAGACAAGCAAATCAAATAGATGCGACTAAATTTGGAGGTACAGAGGGGGCCCTTGCTTTTGAAGATGATCGCAAAATATTTTCCTGATCACATAATTGAAACCTATCTACACGGAATTTTGCATGGGAACAAAGTTAAGGACAGGGAAGAAGTCTAGCATTTTGAAAGACCATTGGTTTATATTTAACTGTAAAATGGACCACAACAAGTAACAGCACGACGGAGTGCGTGAATATTGGGCAAATGTCCCTGGTCAAAATGTTAAGGGTAAGTGCTCTATGACATAATTTCAAAAGCGAAATCATTCAAAATGGATTTGGACATAAGGCGGCTTCTTACATATTGTACTGTTGTAGGGTATCACATTGTCGGCCCCGCACGACTATAGCCTTTCGATTGCAATTTTTGTTGAAAAAAATCATACAATCTCTTATCTCTCTCTCCATAAACTTCTCCTTCCCCCCAAAAATTTAAATAAGACAACATTTGATTTTTAGTTTCAAACATATTTTTATTTTTAACTTATATAAATTTTGTATTTTATTTAACTACACATGTTGTTGTTGTTGTTCTTTTCTGTCTGTTGGATTTTGTTCTTGTATTTTGGTTGTTGTTAAGTTTGGTTAAATTCATTACAAGATTTTTGTTAGTTCTGTTTTGGATATTTCATTTGAAAATAAATGTTCATCTTGCTGGTTTTGCTGTCTATTATTCGTTCAAATCCAATTATATATCTTTTTGTTTGTTTTTTTTTTTTTTGTATTTCAGAAATATGAATAATATTTATTTATATATACGGTTTTGTTTATAACATTTAACAGTTTCGCTTCGTTTCATCTCTTTCGTGCCATATTTCGTCGATAGCATTTTTTTTTTGTTTCTTTCTTTCAATTCATAATACATATAATACATAATAATATCAATGAGATAAGAGGGGGAGGAAGGAGAAGGTATTGGGTTTAATATATTATTTTTAAAGTTTTCTTTTTTTGTTTAAAATTATTTTGTTTTAATTCGATTTTTTTGTCTATACCTTAAAAATAAATATGTATATGGTAATTTATACAGAAAACAACAATAAAAAACATATTGTGGGCTATTTTTAGTGTTTTTGTTGTTCAATGTTCCACTCACAACTAGGAATAAAAATTATCTTACAAAAGTTGGAAAATTTGTTTCTAAAAATGTGTGAATCTAAAATTTGGAATGAAGGACGATGCTAGGATAGTTGAGATCAATTCTAAAAATGCAAAAAATATTTTATGAAAATGAGATCACTGATTAGTCACCATATTTCTAGGAACATGGTTTGAAAAACACCAAAGACTTACAGCTTGATGAGATCTGTGAATTCCTTGAAAGTTGTAAAATAATTCAACTACATAACCATTTGTAAAAACACCGTTCTTTAGGAGTCAGATCACATTGTGTGTTATTTGAAGCTTGATCCTGGTAAAATAACAAGTCTTTTTGATGAAGAAAATTAGGGGCCAAGTCATTGCGGCCCGATAAATAAGCCGATTTTTTCTTCATTACAAAATCTTGTCCATTTCAGTCAATGACTAAAATACTTGCCATGAAGTTCCAAAAATATCGCCAAGCGTCAAGTTTTGTTAAAACAAGGTTTAAATAAATATTTTTCTAGATTTCAAATGATACTGAGATCAATTCTTTTAAAGAATCTGTGTCCTTAAGACCCTATAGAACCCTTGAGTATAGGATGAAACATATGTATGTATATGTGGTGCAATATTTGGTTTTTCTTATTTTAGGATATCCTTTAACTATGCTGATTGATTGGCTTTTGCTTCTGTTTTTTTTCTTTTGTAGTTCATACTATGTGGTGCCGATGATTATGTATAAATGAAATATTATTTGTTTCCATATTTTTTTCATGTATGTATATATTTTTTATTTATGTTTTCTATTTCTGTGTTGTCTATTTATTATAAATTTTCAACTTCTATGACTGTATACAAATTTCAGTTTAAGGATTATCTGCCTATTCCATGTTCGGTTGTTTGAAAAATAGTTTATATGTATGTCTGAAAGGTATGTATATATATTAGTAATGTATATATTGTATACGTCCGTCTGTAAATATAAAGTTCTATTTATATTTGTTTTTTTTTCTGTATAAATTCATTAACTATACTTTTTTTACTGAGTGCCTTAGTAGGGGGACGCTTTCGATCCCAACCACACAATACTTACTTACATTCATAACAATCTAAGGAGCTTGGTTTTGTTTTGTGCATGTGCTTGCTATTACATAGAAGTTAACAGGGGAATACCTACAAAACAAAACAAGTCTTTGAAATTTGAATCATTCGGCGGTCCAACAAATGAAATGAAAGTAATGACGAAGTTAAAACTATGGAAAATATTAGAAACAGAATTCCACGAAATGTCTACACAGTAAAATCAATTGTTTCCCCGAGACTAGAATAAAAATACAAGTTTTTCGGAAATTTCACAAAAGAGACCAAATGTCTCCACAAGGTTTCTAAACGAAAACCTTGTCTTCACAAAGTTTTCTAAACGAAAACATTGTCTGCACAAAGTTTTCTACACGGAAACCTTGTCTCCACAAAGTACTCTAAACGAAAACATGTCTCCATAAAGCTTTCTTTTCGAAAACCTTGTCTCCACAATGTTTTCTATACGAAAACCTTGTCTCCACAGAGTTTCTATACGAAAACCTTGTCTCCACAAAGTTTTCTATACGAAAACCTTGTCTCACAAAGTTTTCTATACGAAAACCTTGTCTCCACAAAGTTTTCTATACGAAAACCTTGTCTCCACAAAGTTCTCTATAAGAAAACCTCGTCTCCACAAAGTTTGCTATAAAAAACCTTGTCTCCCACAAAGTTTGTATATGCAAAACCTTTGTCTCCACAAAGTTTTCTCATAGAAAACCTTGTCTCCACAAAGTTTCTATACGAAAACCTTGTCCTCCACAAAGTTTTCTATACGAAAACCTTGTCTCCACAAGTTTGCTATAAGAAAACCTTGTCTCCACAAAGTTTTCTATAAGATAACCTTGCCTCCACAAAATTTTCTATGAGATAACCTTGTATCCACAAAGTTTTCTATACGTGTCTTCACAAAGTCTTCTATACGAAGACTTTGTCTCCACAAAGTTTTATCTACGAAAAACATTGCCTCCACAAAGTTTTCTATGCGAAAACCTTGTCCTCCACAAAGTTTTCTATACGAAAACCTTGTCTCCACAAAGTTTTCTACGAAAACCTTGTCTCCACAAAGTTTTCTATACGAAAACCTTGTCTCCACAAAGTTTTCTATACGAAAACCTTGTCTCCACAAAGTTTCTATACGAAAACCTTGTCTCCCAAAGTTTTCTATACGAAAACCTTGTCTCCACAAAGTTTTCTATACGAAAAACTTGTCTCCACAAAGTTTTCTATACGAAAACCTTGTCTCCACAAAGTTTTCTATACGAAAACCTTGTCTCCACAAAGTTTTCTATACGAAAACCTTGTCTCCACAAAGTTTTCTATACGAAAACCTTGTCTCCACAAAGTTTTCTATACGAAAACCTTGTCTCCACAAAGTTTTCTATACGAAAACCTTCTCCGCAAATTTTCTATATGAAAACCTTTTCTCCACAACGTTTTCTATACGAAAACCTTGTCACCACAAAGATTTCTGTACGAAACCATCGTCTCCACAAATTTTTCTCATAGAAAACATTGTCTCCACGAAGTTTTCTAAACGAAAACCTTGCCTCCACAAAGTTTTCTATACGAAAACATTGTCTCCACAAAGTTTTCCATACGAAAACATTGTCTCCACAAAGTTTCTATACGAAAACATTGTCTCCACAAAGTTTTCTATACGAAAACATTGTCTCCACAAAGTTTTCTATACGAAAACATTGTCTCGACAAAGTTTTCTACACGAAAATATTGTGTCCACAAAGTTTTCCACCTAATGTTATCTTTGAAAAAAACATAGTCTGCGTAGAGTTTTCTATAGGAAAACGTTTTCAGCACAGTATTGTCTTCAGAATGACCAAGCTTCTTCGCTTGGGAAAGAGAGAGTTTGAGAACGGTTTCTGTGAAAAGGAAAATCAAATTTTTCTAAAGTACAAATACCGCGAAATATAGGGAATACATCAAAACAAATCATGGGACAGGAAGAGAAAATCAGGAAAAGACATTACCTTTGTTTATTTCCTATGTACATACAACTATACACGAGTGCATTTATTTCCTAGTTTATTCTCTAAATCAATACATAACTCGTTTCAACGGACGACATGTTGTGATAATTTCTATAAAATACAAAAAAACTATTTAATTTCCATTTGTATGTTTTATTTTGGGAAATTGGTCAATTTTCATAGAAATGTCTTTTAATATGGCAAAACAGATGGTTAATAATATACGAGACGATAATTTCTGTTTTTTTTTTTTTGTTTAAATACAACGATGTTTGTTTTTTTTCCAAAAGTTTGGGAGAGATCGAGTCATGAGCCATGCAAATATAGTATATGTATGTATAGAGAGAGAGAGAGGTACAAACGTTTCTTTTAAGTGAGTTAAGTGTGAAAGCAAAAGGAAACAACTCAATTCAAAACTAATATTCAGTTTGTTTTTTTTTTTGTTATAATATTATTTATTTGGAACATAGAGTTAGATTTTCATATATGTATAATATATATTTGTATATAAATCAAATTGAAACATTCAACATATTTGGTTTTTTGGTTTTCATTTCATTGTTCGATTTCAATTAATGTATTTTGTATATCTGTACTTATATACCAGGGAATATACTACCTATATGTATGCGTGTATGTATGCGGAGATGTATTTATTAGTATATAATATATGTTTGAATGTTTTTGTATTATGTATTTTTGTGTATGTATATGTGGTGTCGGTGTCTGAGTTGTGGATGAGATAGTGAGGTCTTTTTCTTCATGAATCATAGATTGATTTTCAAATTAATTTTTATACATTTCACGTTTTATTTGTTTTTTTTTTTGGTTTTTAAACTAGACGTAATTAAAAAAATAACAACAAACGAACCAAAATAATTTTTTGTTGCATTCCTTCTTTGTTTTTGGAAATTTATAATTATAATTAATATTATATTTTTACATATGTATTTACTATTAATAATAATTTTGTATTTCTCATTGTTTGTTTAGTTGCATTTTTCTGTATGGCCATATATGTTTGCTGTTGCTTTCCTTCTTCCTTGTGTTCTTCTTTTATTTTATACAGGACAAAAAAACATCTACTTTTTTTGTAAAATTTCTTTTTTTTCTTAAAAAAAGAGGAATATTATTGTATTTTTTTCTCTTTTTCTTTGTTGTATATATATATTCTTTTGTATATATTGTTGTTGTTAGGTATATCAATTATTGTTTATACTAATATTATGTGAAGTTATTATAATTATTATTTTGTTGTTGCTGTTTTAACTAATTCAATATATTATTTATTGTTTGCACATTATAAATATTGCATCTATTTTATTTAAGTTATTGTTTTTTATTTTTATAGAATATTAATATTTATTTGTTTTTTTTTTTTAAAATTAATTTTGTATGCTAATAATTAATAATATATATTTTTTGGTTTGTTTATAATAATATGCATATAATATAAATAAGTAAGTAATAACTATTATTGTTCTAATAATCTCTTTTTAATATATATTTTATTCTCTGCTTCTTAACAAGTTCTTCTATTTGTATTTATAGTTTTTATAAGAAAAGAGTAAACAAACTCATAAAATTCAATTAAAAAAATATGTTTTTAGAGAATCAAAAAACTAACATCAAATCAATAGTGTCTTGCATCACCTCAGTACGCTTGGCATACATAATTTGAGGATATAATAGCGGCCAGCGCTTTTTGTTCATTAGTTTTTTACTGGAAAAAGATGTCTCCAAAAGGTATTGAAAAATATGGTTGCACAGGAATTCTATTAGATAACTTTTGTCTCAACAAAATGTTAGCTACATAGATT